>NC_065587.1:91325256-91632913 GCF_024542745.1 Macaca thibetana thibetana | reverse complement strand
GGACATCATCTTCACCTTGCTTTGAGATTTTTTTCCTCCATTTTACAAGTCAGACTTAAAAGTCTCTAGGAGGTTCCAAGCTTTCGCATATTTTCCTGTCTTCTTCTGAGTCCTCCAAAATGTTCCAACCTCTGCCTGTTACCCAGTTCCAAAGTTGTGTCCACATTTTTGGGTATCTTTCTAGCAACACCCCACTCTACTGGTACCAATTTACTGTATTAGTCCATTTTCACTAAAGACATACCTGAGACTGGGAAGAAAAAGAGGTTTAATTGGACTTATAGTTCCACATAGCTGGGGAGGCCTCAGAATCATGGCAGGAGGTGAATGGCACTTCTTACATGGCAGCAGCAAGAGAAAAATAAGGAGGAAGCAAAAGCAGAAACCCCTGATAAACCCATCAGATCTCATGAGACTTATTCACTATCAGGAGAATAGCATGGGAAAGACCAGCCCCCATGATTCAGCTACCTCTGCTCAGGTCCCTCCCACAACACCTGGAAATTCTGGGAGATACAATTGAAGTTGAGATTTGAATGGGGACACAGCCAAACCATATTAAAAGGGCAGAAGCTTTTGAGAGAAGGGAGAAAAAGCTCTGCTTAAGAGTTTAGACTGAACTTCCCATTTAACCCAGCCAATCTCAAAGCATCAGCATTTTATGGCAGCATATTCTAAGGGCCCGGCCCCAAAATTCTTGAGGCTGGGTCTGCCATGTGTTTCAAGAAGCCCTAGAGACAACTATAATGCTCTAAGTTTGAGAACCACTGGTTTAACCTAAAGGAGATGGACTTTACCCAAGAGACAGCTTTATATTTGAGGAAATAGATAATTTTCAGTCCATTCCTATTAATCCAACTTGAAAATGGGATGTCCCATTGAGTTGAGAAGATGCAGAAAGAATAAGCATTGTAGTGTGTGAACTGTGTTCTGCTCACCTCAAATCCCCTTTTTGGGCTGGGGTTGGAGGAGGTTATCTCTGAGCCCTCCAAGGGGAAGAAAGGGGTACAGTTAGGTGGCTGACTCTGCTGCCCAGGAGATGTGGCCAGGACAGCTCCCCATGATGGCTGTGGTGGGAGGATGTGAGTCGGTTAGAGCTTCACCAAAGCACACAGGGCCCCTCAGATGTCTGAGCCAGCCGCCAAGACTCAGACGGAAAATGCCTGGAAAGGAGGCACAGAGGGAAGGGAGCGCAGCGTTGTGCGGGCTCTGGGCGGAATCTCTTACCCTCAATTTCACCCCCTCCTGTGGGGTCTGTGAAGAGTTGTTAAGGCTTGTGGAAATCACAAATTGGAGGAAAAACAAGTATTTTTCTGAGTATATATTTAAGGTTTCCTAAAGTGTGGTCACACTTCAGAAAGAGCTTGAGAAAATGTCCTCATTTCTGACATCTCAGCAAACCCCCGGCAACTGCGGTGAATTCAGCTCAGCAGCAGAAAATGCTCGGGTCGTATGCTCTGCTGATACCTTTTCCCAATAAAGCCCCTCTGTGTCCGCGGATGCTCAGTCCTGATCCCAACAGCCCAAGCCAAACCCCCCTTCTAAATCAACAAAGCTAAGCTATAACACCCCCTGGGACTTCGGTGGTTTCTGTAGGTGACTTTTGAAGGCACCACATCCTTAAACCCAAAGGGAGTCTAAACTCATGAAACAGAAGATGGTGGTGTTGACATTTTCATGCAAAGTCTGCAAATAAGCAGTCTTCAAACTTGACTTTATCAAATTAGTGATGCCTGGCACATGGCCACCAAGTGGTGTGACATACTTGATTTCTGCATTGTCAGCTGTGCCCTGAATCCCTGTGAGGGTGTGATTTGAGATGCCGGCTTCTCACAGCACCTGTCTCTTAGACCCATCATTAACCTGGGTCTCACAGAAGGGGCAGACATAGTGGCCCATGCTGCGCACTGGTTTCCAACTTGCTCCAGAACCCCTGACTCCATGGCCCTCAGTAGATAATGTGGGTGCTGACTGGATCCCTTGAGTTCCCTTACCATTTCTGTGCCCCTGTCGAAAGCTTCAGTGTACTTTTGACAGTACTCACCCGTGGTTCTTTAGAGGCCAGCCCTAGAGCAACTGCAGCCACTCTCCCACCCACATCCAGTAGGGTTACCAAGGAGTCTATTTTTCCTCAAGGGTGGTCTCCAACAGTGCTAGTGCAGGGATGTGAAAGTCTCAGTTTGGGACACCTCTGAGGAGTCATCTGCCCTCCCAAATTCCCTGCAGGAGTGGGTGAAGCTGCCTGCTGCAGCCTTTGCCTGAAATTTTCCCTTGCAGGCTCTGTCACTCCTGTGTCCCTGTCCTGCTCTGCTTACCCTGCTCCCTTATGGGGCACCGATAGTCCACAGGTCTCCTCTCAGGCTCCGCTTCTGGAGCAGCCAACTCAAGCATCCTCCACCCCACAGAGCTGACGCACCCAAGAAGGAATAATAAATTTCACCTCCCGGGGTTTCACCATCACAACACCAGGAGCTGGCCTGAGTTAGCTGAGCTTCATGGTTGTGTGGACCGTGGGAGAGACCCTGAACTGGTGAATGGAGAAAGTTCGTCTGGAGAGGAAGGGTGAAGAGCGGGAGAGGGGACAGAGCTGCATGAAGAAACAGATGTGGTGCCTGAGAGGCACAGAGGCTTCCTTGGCATCACTCAGTGTTCCAGTCCTCATTGCCTTCCTGAGGCCCTGCGGCACTACATTCCTCTTTCCAAGTCTGTGTCCTGCACTAAGCCCATCAGCAGAGCTGCTCCAGTGGGTCTGTTCTTCCTAGCAGAGGGAGGCCCACCCGAAACAATCCTCATGAGGATGAGTCTCTTTGGGGGCATGTGGGGTCCAGGTGCTCTTGATCCTCTACCCCACATTTGCATTCACCTGAAACCGGATGGGGCAGCTCCTGTGCATGCCAACATTGGCCCACCCCAAGTCCTGTCTCCCTCTCAGCCTCTGTAGGGACTTTTTCCAGCACCCTGGCAAAGGGGCAGCCTGGAAGGGGGGTGAGCCAGTGCTACTAGGAGCCACCCTTGGTCGATGTGGAATGGGAGTCAGTGATAAATTCCCCAGTTCCCAGCCCAGCCACTCATAGCAATAACGTGCCTCCCACTTCCGTGCCCCCCTTTCACAGCTCCTCCTAGTGCTACTTGAAGGTAGGGGGTCCTCTCCCACCTAAACTCCCAGCAGCTGTGCTACCTCTCAACTAGACTTCCTGCATCCAAGACCTCAACTCAATCTCCTCTTAGGGTGACCCCAACTAATACAATAGGGTACCTCACTTTTCAAAGCAGAGGGGGAAACTCTGAAGCTCTGGGGCAGACTCTTCACTCTGCTGATTCCCAGGAAACTTTGAGAATTTGGTTAGTAATGAATGCCTCTGTTTACCCCTCCTCTCCCCTCTCTGTTTGTTCTTCAGTAAGTCCTAGCCATACAGGATTAAAAAAAAAAAAAAAAAAAATCCTGTTTGTTTACGGTTTGGAGGCATCAGGAAATATTTCTACAAGTCGCAAGGTCAAATTTCCAGAAAGCCTCGAATTGATAAAAGGCTAGTAATTTCTAATAGTAGCAGATACTTATGAGTATTTACTATGTGCCATGCACTGGCAAACTTTATGCATATTAACCCATTTAACCCTCACAAAAGGCCTATGGCTTAAGTATTCCTATTACCAACAGAGACATGAGCCAACAGGGACAGAGAAGTCAAGCAACCTACCCAAGGTTGCACAGGGAGTAAGTGCAGAGCTAGGATTCAAATCCAGGGAGTCTAGCTCAGAGGCCATCCTCTGAGCCAGTTTGCCGTTCTGCCCATGGAGGACACTGGCTGGCCGTTTGAGGCACGGGTTTCCCTAGTAATGAAGGCAGACTTTGCCCTTCCTGGAGCATCTCTAGGGGTCCTAACTGCCCAGAAAGCCAAGCTCATCTCCTCATTCTGGCATGGAGATGCTCCCAGAGAGGTCCATTCATCTTGTCCACCTCATTGTTCAGCCACAAAAGGGAATTCCCTCCCCTCACCCTTCCTTCTTACCAGTGAGGCTGTGCACAGCCTCTCACAGAGGCCCTGATGGCCAGCACCAGGCCTGAGCTCTTGGGCTTCCCACCCCTGAAATGCCCATCCTCGCCCAATTCCCCCTGCCTCTCTGCACATCAGACACATGCTGGCAGTCTGTTGGGGTGCTTTTTAATGGCCTGTACAATGTTTTCTATATTAAAAAACATATTTTAAAAAAATTTTTATTTTTTGAGATGGAATCTTTCTCTGTTGCCCAGGTTGGAGTGCAGTAGTGTGATCTTGGCTCACTCTAACCTCCTCCTCCTGAGTTCAAGCGATTCTCCTGCCTCAGCCTCCCGAGTAGCTGGGATTACAGGCTCCCACCATCATGCCTGGCTAATTTTTGTATTTTAGTAGAGACGGGGTTTCACCATGTTGGACTGGCTGGTCTCAATCTCTTGACCTCATGTGATCCGACTGCCTCAGCCTCCCAAAGTACTAGAATTACAGGTGTGAGCCACTGCATTCGGCCACCAACCTTCAAAAGTCAGGAGATTTTACATATATATATATATGTATGTATGTATGTATGTATGTATGTATGTATATGTACATGGAGCATCCGCTTTTCTTGAAAAAAAAAAAAGGTTCCAAGTTACAATCCTGCAGTCCTCCAAGCCCCAGTGAGAAAGGACATGTGCACTGCGGTTTGCTGCGGCCTCTGCCCCTCTTGCTTTGTCTTAGGTCAGGTCAGGCTACACAGTCTCTCACTGAGCCATTGGCATTGGGTATCGAGTCCCCTCTTGCAAACCCAGCTATAGTGCCACATCTTGCTAAAACACAGATACCAGGGCCCCACCTGTAGAGCTTCTGATTGGGTGGGATTGTGGTGGGCCTGAGAATTTGCATTTCCAGTAAGTCCCCAGGTGATGCTGATGCTGCTGGCCTGGCGGCCACACTTTGAGAGCCACAGCTCTAAGCTAAAACCTGGCTGTTCCCTGAGCCTCTCCTGACCTTTTCCATGTGGTCTTTTTTTCTCCTTGCCACACACCAGGACTGCAGGGAGATAGGTGTCTGTTCCTAACTGCTACTTCCAGACCAGACCACTTCTCTTCCCTTGTCCTGCAAAACCTTTGCTCATTTGAAGCACATACGAGATTATACCACCTTCCCTCACTTAAGGGATATTTTAATATCTGACTCTTCTTTTGTCTTCACTCTTGAACACATTAAAAAATCCAAGGAGATCATCCATCCATTGCCCTGGCTTCTCAGCACTTTGACTTCCTCATGTCTAACTCTCTTTCTCTACTCCACTTCAGCAATCCCCTTCCATGATCATTCCATCTCCAACATCTCAATTTTGAGCATCCCATTCTCAAACTTCCATCTTCTCTCATTCCAGGTCACTCATTTTGTCACCCTTACTCCAAACAATGGGACACCAGCAACTGACCCATTATCTCATTATTTCTCCCCTCCCCCTCCCCTCCCCTCCTCTCCCCTCCCCTCCCCTCCCCTCCTCTCCGCTCCCTTCCTCTCTTCCCTCCTCATTCAGTCCCAGTCTCTTTCCCTATCTGCTCCTGGCATATAGCCTCAGCTCCCTTCACTGTTCTCACCTGACAAATTCAGGTGTTAAACCAGATTCTTCCCCTAACCCACATGCACACCTGAGGACTATAGCCAGGACAGAGCCTACATCCATGCTGACTGTTAACATTTGTTTTAGTTAGGCTTTCTTTAAAAAAAAAATGAGATAATTGTAGAGACATTTACAGTTATAAGAAATGATACAGATACATTCTGTATATCTTTTACCCAGTTTTCCTAAAGGTATTATCTTGCAGAACTAAGAATGATACCACAAATAGCATATGGATGTGGATACAGTCAAGGACACTTCCATCACCACGGGACCAGCCTGCTGCCTTTTTACAGCCACATTTCTCTTTCATCCCCTTCACTTTCTTAAGGCCAATAAATCACTTATCTGTTCTTCATTTTTTAAAAATTTGTCATTACCATAATATTATTTAAATTGAATCTTACTTTTTCTATTTTCCATCTCTTTAATCCATTTGGAGAAATGTCTGTTTATGTGTTTTACTCATTTCCTGATTAAGTTGTTTTTTTTACTGTTGAGTTCAAAGAGTTCTATGTATATTCTAGATACTAGTCCTTTGTTAGATATGCTGTTTTCAAATACATTCTCTCTGTCTGTAGCTTTTTTGTTGTTGTTCTCTTAACAGGGTCTTTCACAAAGCAAAAGTTTTAAATTTTGATGTTCTATTTATGAAATGTTCCAACTTTTGATGTCAATTCTAAGAACTCTTTGCCTGGTCCCAGATCCTACAAATATTCTTCGGTTTTTTTTTTTTTTTTTTTTTTTTTTTCTAAATGGGTTATAGTTTTACCCTTTACATTTAAATCCACGCTCCATTTTGAGTTTATTTATGTTCAAAGGTATGAGTCTTAGGTTGATATTCATTCTTTTTTTTTTTTTTTTTTTTTTTTTTTTTTGCTCGTGGGTGTCCAGTAGCTTTAGCACTGTTTGTTGAAAGGGCTGTCTTTCCTCCATTAAACTGCTTTTGTAAAAAAAAAAATCAGTTGGGCATATTTGTGGGTCTTGTTCTGGGTTCTCTATTCTGTTCCATTGATCTATGCATCTACCCCTTTGCCAATGGTTCTGGCCGCATTTTAAAGTCATTCATGGAATCCCCACTGGCCTTTACACATGCCTATCTACTCCACTGGATCTCCCTATTCTGCTGGCCCTTGGTCTCATGGAAATGGCCACATGACATCTCTTGCCATTGCTAAATGTCTATCACCCTCTGCACCCGCTTCACTCTCTGTCCATGTCCTCACTTCTGACTGCCTTGAGGAGCGGGTGTATCAGAAGGGAGCTGCTTCACCATCCCATCACCACGGCGTCTACTGACTGCCTGTTTGCCTGCATGCTCTCACTTTCCTCCTGGTGTGTCCCTGAGGGTGCCCTGCTCCCATTGAAGGTCAGCCCTGCAGCTTGCTTACTCAGCCACATGTCCTTCTCTTGCATTTAGGACTTTGTTCTTCCAATTCTCCTTTCTCCTTCTTGAATTCCCAAAATTTCACTGTCACTCCAATCTGCATAGAAACATGTCACAATATCCCCCCAAAATGGGAGCCACATAAACTTTTGTGGGGAAAAATTGTGAAGGACTTTGAAATGTACCAAACGCTTAGTGGATGGCTTCTGTGGAAAACAGGTATTGTTTAGAAGTAGTTTCTCGTTTATCTGCTTTTGGGGTGGGATGGGGAGTGCTCTGTACCTTTCATTGTCTTTGAGCTATTTTATAACCATGTGAGTCATAGATACCTGAGAGCAATAAAAATGATTCTTACCCATAAATAACACAAATTTTTTTTGTGTGTAAGGACAATTAATTATTCTTCTGCCCCTGTGGAAAAAGCCAGTTTGGCATCTATTTATAAAATTTATTTCAGCATTCCTGATTCAGTTATTGAAGTTGGCCGTTTGAATTCTCCTTGGAAACAGAGGTAACATTTTACCTCTGTTTCTTCATTAATTAATAAATTAAATACAATCTTTGACACATATTCATTTTTTGTTTATCTAAGTCATGATTTTAACTTTTAAATATTATAATCCTTTCACACATTCTTAAACCCAGATCCTTCTACAGTTGCACTTCCATTTTCCTGCTTCCCTTTTGGTGAAGGCAGTTTTAGTCAATTCTCTTGACCATGTGGTCTACAGTTGTCTCTGCGTCCTTTTTGGGTCAGGGTAAGGAAGGGAATGCAGTATGATGTCTAACATGCCTGAACTCTGGACTTAAACTCAAACCGGTCTCATGTGTGTGGGTCTGTCTTCCGATAATGTCATGACTTGCTCTAATCAATAACAATATAGAATCCTCTGTATCAGACCTTTCTGGACCCCTTCAGATGCTAGGAGGGGGTACAGGAGATGATAAAAAATGTGAAGGTTCTTTGAAGCCACTCATGTCCTTGGCAGAGTAAGAATTCTTGCTGTAATACACGTGACAGAGAATGCCATGATGGGAATTTAAATGCTATTCACCTATATTACACTAGACCAAGATTTCTCAGTCTGGGTACTATTGACATTTTGGGCAGGATAATTCCTTGTGATAGGGGGCTGTATTGTGTGTTGTGGGGATGTTTAGCAGCGACCCTGTTTTCTATTCACAAGAGGCCCATAGCTCCCCTTCCCCACCTAGTGACATCCAAAAAGTGTCTCCAGACATTGCTGAATGTCCTTGGGGTTGGGGGGAGCAAAATCACCTTAGCCAAGAGCCACTGTTCTAGAGTTTCTAAATCTGACCAGCTATTGTGGTAGGTTTGCCTCATCTAATTTTTGCAAAGAGTCAAAGGGGTCCACATGGAGTTGTCATTTCCCTTGGGAGCTTCTGCCTGGTGCCCACTCTGCATTCTGACAGTAATGCCAGGCAGTAGTCGGACAATGAGCAGCCTCAGCTCTCTGGGGAACCTGATCCCAGTGGTCCTAGGGCCTCTGCAGTCAGAAATGCTCCTCTTTGTCTAACGCGGTTTCTTTGACTAGCAATTTAAATTGTCTCTATTCTCCCCCAAAGTGGTGAAGAACAATTGTGAACCATTTGAACTCAGAATCAGGAGGTTAACCTTGCAGACACAGCTCAACTTCTGCTAGGGTAATTTGACCAGGCAAATCATTACTATGTGGAAGTTGATTTCTTAATTTTTAAAATGAAGTGACCTGATGGAAAGACATTTGGGGCCCTGCCCTCTATAGTGTTTAATGAAGACCGAGGGTCTCCCATCTTCTTCCTCTTTGCCTTGGCAGGTTACATGACCTCCCATCTCATCCACCAGCCCTTGTCTTCACAGCACTTCATTACTTTCCCCACCATCCCCTCCAGACTTTGTCTAAGCCTGACTTCCCAGTCTGCTTCCTTACTTACCTGATCGGTGTGCTTTTCCTTATGGGAGAAGAGTTCTAGATTATCTTGCTGTCCAATACTGTAGATACTGGCCACATAATATAAATGTAGCTATTTACATTTTTAAAAATTGTAGTTCAATACAATATAATACATTTTTTAAAAACAATTCAATACAATACAATCAGAAATCAAGTTTATTAAAAAAAATTCTTCATGAATTGATTTTGTGACGTTACCCTTTTTTTAGAATTTTGTCCATTCTGTGCACATTTCCAAATGAAAAATTGAGTTTTTCAATGGCACTAGTCAATTTCTCTGTAGCAGCACATGGTTGGGGGCTACTGTATTGGGTAGTGTAGATGTGAAAGAGTTACGTTAGCACAGAAAGTTCTCTTGGACAATCCTGAAAGCTAGGTATTTCAATCACTTTGTCCTCATGGACTTGGATATATTTATTTTATTAAGCTGAGTGTTTTTGTGCATCTGTTATTTTAACTTCTCTTCCTCCCACCCATACATCACTCAATATTGGATGATTCTTGGAATTTTGACTTGTCTTTTTCAGCTCTATGTCATAATTGCTAAATTTAATCCATTGAATGGGGACAGAAAGGTGATGGGCTGAACCCACACTTGTGCTTCAGCTGAGATGGTACAGGGACCTCATTCCTGCACAACAAAAGAGAACACTGAGGTTCTAGCTTCTCCTCGACTTCTATTTCTCTTGACAGAGAATCCCTGTGTGGGGCCACTGTAGAGCCCTGGGAGATGTGGCTTAAAGCCCTCACCGGTGTGTGGTTGGGGAAATACTCTCTCTAAGCACTTATACCACTGCTAGGTGCCTCCTCGGTTGCAAGAATTGAAGAAAACTCTACTTCCCAGATGCAAGACCATGCTGCAAGGCTTATCCAGCACTCCAGTTTCTGGCATGAAGGCGAGTCTACCCAGGACTGGAGGCCATCATCCTGAGGTCACGCCTCTGCCTCCTCACCGTCTCTGATGTGAAATGAAACTTAACTATTGTCCAGATCCCAGTTCAAGTCTCTTTTATTCACAGAACCTTAGTTTTCTGTCTCCTCGGGGGAGATGATAATACTTACACAGAGACAGTGGGAATTGTTATCTGAGGATGCTTGTAGCATTTCCAAGGCAGAGTCCAGCTGAGAATGGACACTCAGGACAGAGCCTTTTCTTCCTGAGTCAAGGGCTGTCTCTGATTCTAGGGTCTCAGATGTTCACACTGTGGGTGGTGGTGGCCTTTTCATGTGGTGATTCTTAGTGCTTGGGTATGAGCTCCTTAAGAAAGGAGGTGCCTCTCATATATTCCACTGGGTCATATATTTAGAACATGGCCTTTAGGCAAAATTTACTGATAGACAGATGATTGTCTTGCTAATTTCTGGCATCAGCTGTGTCTTTGTTGAGAAGGAAGGCTGACTCATAGTCTCAAGGCCATGGGGAGACAATGTATTTAACTAATATTTAATTTATATTTATTAAACAACTATATGGGCAAGAAATATAGTGAGAGAAAGAGAAATACAGTTTTCCTGCCCATGGTAACAATCAACTTGTGGCATGAGAACAGTCTTTAATTTTGGTTCTTTGAGAATGAAAAATGGTCAGATTTCACAGAACCCTTTCATGGGATGAAGAACTCAGAGAGGGCCTGGGCCCACAAGGGGCTGTCTGGGGTCTGTTCCCAGACTGTGGTTTGATTGGGCGTTGTCTGTGGAGTTTTCAGTGATTGTGCCATTGGTGGCCTTGGCTCTGAGTTGCAGTTGTTAAAAGGGCTATTTAATTACATTTTGTTTTCCTTATAGCATAGAGAGTGGGGAGAATGCCGGACTAGGAGTCACAATGACTCTGCTGAAGCCCTAATCTACCATTTAGATGTCAGATCCTGGCCAGTCATTCATTGCTTGTGCTGTCATGTCTTTGTTCAAGACATGGGAACATCAGCCCTCTCTATTCTTATCCAGGAGAGGAATCACATAGGGAAATGGATATGATGAGTATGCAGATGCTACATACATATACACATATTTTTTTTCCTTTGGGCAAGTAATATAATTTTTTTTTCTGCTTCTATGTGCAAAGTGAAAATGATGATATTTACTTATCCCAAAATACCTACTTTTAAGAATATAGGTAACATTTTTAGGAAAAAAGGAGAGAAAATCAACTTGATGTCAGTGGATATGGAGTGGAGTCAGATTTCTAACCCAGATGTGGGCAACACTAAAATTCCAGTCTCTACAAACAGGGGCATCAACACTTCCCATTCTCTGTCTTTTGCAGGCAGAATAATGGTGATTGAAGAATGGCCCAAGAACTCTGATCACTGAATAAGAAAGGGGTGTGTGTGTGTGTGTGTGTGTGTGTGTGTGTGTGTGTGTGTGTAGGGATTCTAAGTAATACTATTTCTGACTCAGAATTATTTAGCATCTTGAAAAAGTTTAGGATTTGTGTTAGTAGAGCTTATTTTTCAAGATTCTTCAGTTGTTAACTATCTAATGCCTACACAGTACCTTCCTCATCATAATAATTTGTGTGCTTTTTCTAAAAAAATTGTCTGGCTAGCCAATAAAAAATTGGTTTGAATTTGCATCAAATATATATAAATCAAAGCAAGGAGTTTGAGCAGTCAGATTGGTAAAGATTAGAAAGATTAATAAAATCTGCAGCTGGTTTTGGTGTGTTGAAATAGGTGCACCTGATGGGGTTGGTGAGAGTGGAAATGACTATAACCTCTCTGCAGGATGACGCATGAAATGTGCTCATCCTTTTCCAATTCCAGACACTTTTCCTCAGAAGAGCATTAGGCAAGACACAGAGCCACTTGTGCAGGCTGTCCATTATAGCAGGAAACAACAGAAATATCTACCAATGGAGGGGTGGGCATTTGCACAAATTATTTTGCAGATATGCTATGGGTTACTATGACACCCATGATGATGGCTATCTATATCTGGTAATAAGAAAAGGTTTTGAGTTGAAAAATCAATATAAAAGAAAGTTCTGCTTAATGCATACCTTTTATATAAAACATTATCTGTTGACATATATGAACATGCAGATGCATAGAGAGAAGATTAGAAATATATTTGTTCACCAAATGAAAATAATGGACCAAGGACTTTCAAATGACTTTCAGTTTCTTCTTTATGAGTTTATTTTTAAAATAATTTTAAGACAAGTGCTTACTGTATTATTCAAGAAAATAATGTTTTTCTAAAAGATAAATATAGTTGATACTTCATAGCATGAAATAAGCAGGACAGTTATCTCACAAAGTTGAAGTTGTCCAGAGAGACAGAACCAATAGGAGATGCCAGATAGATAGACAGAGATGAGAGGGGATTTGTTAGGGAAATTTGCTCACTTGATTAGAGGCTAAGTCCCACTATAGGCTGTCTGCAAGCTGGATGACGAAGGTAAGTGATAAGGTGGTTCAGTCCAGATTTAAAAGCCTCAAAATCAGAGAAGCTGATGGTATAACTCAGTCCAAAGAGGACAGCCTGAAAATCCAGGGGGGCACTGGTGCAAATCTTGGATTCTAAAAGTCATAGAATCTGGAGTTCTGGTGTCCAAGGGCAGGAGAAGGAGGAGGTCCCAGCTCCAGGAGGAAGAGAGAGAGGATGAGAGAGACAGCAAGCAAATTCAACTTTCCTCTGCCATTATGTTCTATTTGGGCCAGCTGATTGGATGGTGCTTCCCCAACCCCACATTGAGGGTGGATCTCCCCAACTTAGTCCAGAAACTCATATGCCAATATCCTGTGAAATCATCCTCACAGACACACCTAGAAATGATGCTTGGCCAGCTATCTAGGCATTCCTTAATCCAGGTGATGCCTAAAAATAACAATACGGTGCATATTGATAAAAGGTTTGGATTTACTAGACCTTTAAAGATCTGTTTGTGTTGCCGTCAAATCGATATGTTGATTCCTAATCCCCAGTGTGATATTTAGAGGTGGGGTCTTTGGGAGGTAATTTGGCTTAGATGAGGTCATGAAAGTGGTGCTCCTAGGATGAGATTAGTGTCCTTATAAAAGATGAAGAGATCAGAGCATGCTCTCTCTCTGCCATAAAGGACACAGCAAGAAGGCAGCTGTTTGCAAACCAGAAAGTGAGCCCTCACCAAGAATTCCACCAGGTCAGCTTCTTAGTTACAGACTTTCTGCCTCCATAAGCATAAGAAATAAATGCTGTTTAAGCCACTCAGCTTATGGCATTTTGTTCTGGAATCCCAAACTGGCTAAGATAGCAGCTCAGGTGTCCTCTACAATTCTAAGCTCCTGCTTGGACTATTTGGCTTGGAGGTCTTGTCTGGGCCAGAGGTAGCAGGGAGCCCTGCAGATTCTTCACCCAGGATCTCTGCAATCAGTGTTGCTTTTCCTCTTGGCAAAAGAGAAGACTTCGGAAATATTTTAAAGGAAAGAGATGCATTCCTTTCTTCAGCCTGACCCTGACTCATAAATTGCGTGGCTCTAGCCTCCACTCCCTCTTGGAAGAGAACCTAAGTTAAGAACGTAATAAAATAATTGGATTCCTTGTTCTGGATTTTAAAAAAAGTCACCAGGATCCAGTCAGGCTGTGTGACTCCAGTTTTATAACCAAGCTTGAGTGGTTTTCCTATCTCAGGAAAAGTTCGAGATGCCAGAAATGCTCATTTTTATTTTCAAAATAAGTGCATCTGAGAATCATGGGCTGAATTGGAAAATGTATTCTTTGAAGAATGCTATTTCCTTTCGTCATACATATGTATACGAACTCTGGATTCTAAAAGAATCTTTCATGGTTGCTTTTTTAGTGTGATCTAAATGTGAGCAAATTATTAGATTTCTACCCTCTGTTTAAACCAATAAAAATATTTTTCTCCCCTCAGTGATTGCATGTGGGCATTCGCTCTCTGGGGCCAGCTGGAGAAAACACAGACCCATGTGCTGTGCTCAGCCTTCTCTCTTGGGGAGGAGGTGGGTAGAATGTCATTCAGAATGAAAACTGGAAGGAATTATTCTCCAAGCTATAAATGACATGAGCTTCTTCCTTGATGTACTCAAACTTTACATAGAAAAGTTTCCTTATAAGTTAAGTCTGCATCACTTCTCCCCAAAGAACACTGTCACTGTGGGGGGACTCCTTCTCTATGGCAAGGTTCCATCTAAGTTCAGGGGGTCCATGAACTTGGGTGAGGAGAAAAACCTACACCTCTTCTTTCACTTGCCTTAGAAACTTAGCATGTGCTTTGGTTATGAATGTGACAGCAAGCTATTAGCAAAACCTGTGTTTTATTTTATCACCCCTAAAGATCGTGGGTATTTTCATATCACAGATAACTGTTGTCATGGATATCTGAAATCATCCTGTACACAAATCAATACCTTAAAATTATGGTCAGTATTAGATCCACTATCTGTTTGTTAAAGAAGATCATTATTATTATATAACAGTGTTTTTACACTGTTATGTGTAAAACGGGGCTGACCTGGAGACCAACCCAGGCTCCAGGAAATCTTGCAGCACTGGGCAGGTCCCCACTTCCCGAGGAAAGACTTGTTCTTAGAGAGAGACTTAAGGGCAGAGTAGGTGCACACTAGATACTTGGTGAGGAAGGAACAGCCCTGTACCCACTGTTGTCCATAACATCCCTCCTAATGAAAGCCCCCCAAGCTTTAATTTTTTTAATTTTCCAAAGACGATGTAGTGTTCATTGTGCAGGTTTTCATGAAGAGCAAAGTGGTTAAGAACATGGAATTTGCCATCTGACACCCGGTTTTTGGATCAGGACGCTGCCACCTTCCAGCTGCATGGTGGAGGCCAATCGGTTTGTCGGCCAGTGCCCAGTGCCCCTTCTCCAAGGGCAATGCCATCGCCCTCATGGCATGAGGGTGAGGATTTGAAGAACTGATATGAATAAAACTCCTCCCACAGCATCTCCCACACAGCGGCAGGTGACACACACATCCAGAATCCTGTGTAAAACCCCTCCCACAGTGTCTCCCACATGGTGGCAGGTGACACACACATCTGGAGTCCTGTAAAAACCCTCCCAGAGTGTCTCCCACACGGTGACAGGGATGCACACATCCAGAGTCCTTGTGCAGGTGCAGCCTCAGGGCTGGAGAGAACTTTAGAGGCCCTTGGAAGTCTCTTCCTTCCCGAGGTTGCTCTATGAAGACCACTTGTTTCAGGAGGCCAATTTCTTTCATCTCTTTCTTGCTCCTTTCCAACTTCACCACTGGTCTCTCCACTCAGTGGGTTAAGAAAAGGAGATTTTGGGGTTGGAGTGTGTAGTGCACATCAATTTGAGATGCTTCCCAAGCACCTCGTCTCCTATCTCCCACCAACAGAATCCCTATTTCCCTCAGCGAAGCAGGAATAAATTGTAAGTGAGGTTGGTCACTTTGGGATCCATCTGGCTTAAGCCAATGATAGGCCTAAGAATGGCCATGTGACCTGGTATGAATCAAGGCAAGTGATTACTCTTCTGGAGGTCCTAGAAGGAAGATTTTCTCTCCTCTGGATAAGATGGTAAAAAGACATTAAGGCTGGAGCCATTTTATCACTATGAGGCAAAGCCTTACTGAAGCCATGGAGAACAGAGCTCAGCGCTAAAGAAAACAAGCCCCTTGGTCACATCCTAAGAGCTCCTAGATTAGGCCCTGACTGGAGCTACTTCCACAAGTCAGTTTGAGTTGGTTCCCTGATGCCTTAACTGAAGAAAAGCATCCGATCTAATTACAACACTGTGTGATGAGAAAAATATCTAAAGACATCTGTAACTCAAACAGGGGACTTCAGGGCACTATTCACTGAGCTGGGGTATCTGACTCCTGGCTTCCTGGTTTCTCAGGAACCAACTTGTATATCTAAGCTCAGATAAGTCATCTATCCTCTTTCATATTTCACAATTTCATGACATCTTCCTGGAGCTGTTGACAAATCGTTTGATTGTTTCAGCATGGTCTGAAATATAAGTTTCCTTTTTCCTGTGTGCATCTTAAAAATTTTTTCTTAAACAATTTATTGGACATGAAAAATGATAAAGAATGATTTAGAGGTTGCCAGACAGGTGTTTTGTTCTAGTTCTATATATTTTTTTAAAAAAGAATGTGATAAGTAGTTGATTTATGCAACACTGATGTATGAAGTACATATAGCCTTAAAAATTAAGGAAGATGGAAGTATCTCTTTTTTTGAAGCTATTTCTACCTGGATTCTCTGGAGAAAGAGGTTTAAATTGGGTTCCTGAAGCATAGGGAACCCACTGAGATATCAGAGTCTTCTTTGGGCATATGAGTTTGTTGGACCTCAGGCTCGGGTTGGTTTTATATGAAAACAAGCTGCATAAAATGTTATTTGAAAGAGGAGTTTCTCTGCCAAAAGACAAACCAAACAAGCACCAATGCATAAAGAACTTAATACAAATAAAAACATTTAGAAATTCTCAGGAAAGCATTTATTAAGTAACAGATCTTCCCTTATGGTTATTTTATTTTAGAGATTTAACTACGTCTTTAATATAACATCTGTTGGCATTGAGTCATAAGATGCAATTGATTAGACAAAGGACTCTGGAAATTCCCAAAATTTCTGGAAATGGTTTTTATGCGTAAAATTGCTTTTTAAAATTTTGAAATAATCTTGGACTTACAGAAAATTTGCAAGAATAATATGAGAACTTCCTGTGTACCCTTCACCTCAGTTCCCCAAAAGTTAACACTTTTCCACATTTGCATTATCATTCTCTTTCTGTACAGATTTATTTTCAGTCCTTTGGAGTAGGTTGCAGACATAGTGTCTAATTTTTTTTCTTTTTATTCTTAAATATTTGAGAACATATTTTGTCAAATGAGAACATTCCCTCCTCATCCCAGTATAGTGATCAAAATCAGGAAATTAACATTGATCCAGCATTACTTCTTTTTTTTTTTTTTTTTTTTTTTTTTTGAGACGGAGTCTTGCTCTGTCGCCCAGGCTGGAGTGCAGTGGCCGGATCTCAGCTCACTGCAAGCTCCGCCTCCCAGGTTTATGCCATTCTCCTGCCTCAGCCTCCCGAGTAGCTGGGACTACAGGCGCCCGCCACCTCGCCCGGCTAGTTTTTTGTATTTTTTAGTAGAGATGGGGTTTCACCGTGTTAGCCAGGATGGTCTCGATCTCCTGACCTCGTGATCCGCCCGTCTCGGCCTCCCAAAGTGCTGGGATTACAGGCGTGAGCCACCGCGCCCGGCCCCAGCATTACTTCTAATCTATAGACCTAATTTAGATTTAGCCTGTGGACCTAGTAAGGCCATTTACAGCAAAAGAAAAAACAATTTTAGTCTCCTTTAATCAGAAATAGTTCCTCAATTTTTCTTTCATTTTTGGTACAGGTGAGCTGTGTTGTAGAATCGCCTTGAATTTGGATTTATCTGATGTTTCCTTGTGTTTAGATTCAAGCTATGCGTTACGGGCACAAGTGCAACTGAGGTATCATTGTGTTCCCAGGGCATTGCATCATGGAGCCACACAAGTGATTTGTCCCATTACTGGTGAGGTTAATTCTGATCACTTGGTTCATGTAGTGTCTGCCAAATGTCTTCTATTTTCTTTCTGTGATTAATCAGTATCTTGTAGACAGTCACCTGAAGACTTTGTAAGCATCCTATTCTCATTGAAACCACTAGTTTAGAATCTATTGATAATCCCCAACTAAATCAATTATTACTGTGATAGGAAATAGTTTATTTTTCTTTCTGTTTTCCCTATTAGCTCTATGTCCAAATTAAGCACAAAATCTAACCCCTTCTCACCATCATAAATGTTACCACACTGGACAAAATCTCTTCTGCAACAGCCTTCTGAGAAATCTCCCTGCTTCTCCCTCAACCCTCTAGATTCTGTTAACCATAAGTAATGTGATTTTGTCACAACATAAGTCAGGTCGCTGGATCCTCTGAACAAGTCATTAGTGGCTCCCCAGGCTTCACAACAGCTCTTCCCTGTCACAGCTGCCTCCCCCACCATTCTCACAATGGCTCCCTCTCCTTACAATGTCTACACCTCCTCACATTGGCTCCTCTTCCCGACAATGCCTCTCTCTTCCCACAGTGCCTCCTCCTCCTCACAATGGCTCTCCCTCCTCAAAATGGCTCCCTTTCCTCACAATGGCTTCTTTCCCTCGTAATTTCTCCTCCTCAGAATGGCTTCTTGCCACAATGGCTCCCAATGGCTACTAAGCCCCAAATGACCTGGTTTCTGTTATTCTCTAACATAATCTCTCCTTCTTCTGTCATTTCTCTCTTCACTTCACCTTTGCTGGCCTTCTTGCTAGTCTTGGCCATGCCAGGATGGCTCCTTCTTTTTAGGGTCAAAGGAGGCTTGTTGTTCCCTCTGCCCGAAACGCTGTTTCCCAGATACCATCATAAGTAGGTACATTGCCATCCTAAAGGCTTTATGAAACATAGCCCCCTACCTCTCAGTGAGGCCTCCCCTGACCCTTCATTTAAAATGGGACTACATGTGTATTTTTTCCTCTTATTATTTTCATGATATTTACTTTTAAACTACTGTGATAATTACTTACTAGGGTTAGCTTTATTTCCACTAGAATGTAAACTTCTTGAGGCAAGAAGCAATGGTTGGTTTTTTTTTTTATCATTTTGGATCAAACATACCTAGAACAATGTCTGCCACATGGGTTGCTCAGAAAGTATTTGTAGGATGAATGAAAAAGAATAGAGAGGGCCAGGCGCAGTGGCTCACGCCTGTAATTCCAGCACTTTGGGAGGCTGAGGTGGGCAGATCATGAGGTCAGGAGATCGAGAGCATCCTGGCTAAAACAGTAAAACCTCGTCTCAACTAATAATACAAAAAATTAGCCTGGCGTGGTGGCGGGTAGCTGTCGTCCCAGCTACTTGGGAGGCTGAGGCTGGAGAATGGCATGAACCTGGGAGGCAGAGCTTGCAGTGAGCCGAGATCGTGCCACTGCACTCCAGCCTGGGCGACAGAGAGACTCTGTGTCAAAAAAAAAAAAAAAAAAAAAAAAAAAAAGAAAGAAAAAAAAGAGAGAGGAAAATACTTATACCGTAAAATGATAAAATACTATAAAATACTATGTTTTAAACTGATAAAATACTATGGTATTATTCAACATCTACTGGGTTTTCATTTTTTTCTAAATTTTTTCTAAAATGTGTTGCCTCTCACTCTACTTCCTCTCTTTAGACAGGTCCTACCTCTCCCATATTTTTAAACACAACCTTCAAGCGAATGCCTCCTCCTTCTGTGTCTCTAGCTGAGGACACTCCAGGCTCCAAATGCCTGCATCCCACAGCCTTACAGGCATTCCTTCTGGCTGTCCCGTATGCCCTTCAGGTTCTATTTGGCCGATCCCAATCTTCATTACTTACTTTTTAAACCTCTTTCTCATTCTGAGCCTTTTACCTGAGTTATTATCACAGTTATTCTCTCATGGCCAAGTACACAGCAGTAAGTCATTTAGATTCTCATCCCTTTTCATCAGGCTCTAGGTCCCCAGGGTTATCCTGTGCCCTGAATCTAGAAACAAAAGAAGCTGTCATCACCCCAAGGCCTAAAGAGGCAAAGGGAGGTGCCACAGAGAGGTGCCAGCCTACCACTGGCACCCAGGACTGGACACACAGTGTCACAATCGCCTGCCTCTGTGTAGGGTGTTCCTATACCTGGAAAGCCCCTTTGTGCTTGGTCTTCTAGGCAAATTTTTACATTTCCATTTTCAGTTTAGCAGCCACTCTCTGAGGAAGGCCTCCTTGACATCCTTTGCTATGAGTCTCATGTCCTTTGAACAGACCTTAGATAAACATTTGTTGTTGAATTTATACCATATTACATTTCAGACGTTTTTGTGACAGGAGACCCTCAATTCCTCCTGCGTCCTGCTTTTCATGCCCTCAAGTAATTTCCCCCTTTTGAGTGTGGGCACCTGTGACTTGATTCTGACCAAAAACCACAACAATGGCGATGGACCATCCCTTCTGTGAGGAGATTACAAATGCCTGGGACTTCCCTCTGGCTCACAGACTCTCCCTATTGTACTGTAAGACTGTGCAGCAAGGAAATGATGGGGGGCCTCCAGCCCATGCCCAGCAGGAACTAAGGCCCTCAGTCCAGCCCTTAAGGAACTGAATTCTCCCAGCAACCCCTGAGCTTGGCAGCAGATACCTCCCTGGTTGAACCTTCGGATGAAGCCCCAGCCCTGGCTGATGATACCTGGATTGAAACCTGGGAGAGAAGCACAAGGACCAGTTATGCACAAGACCCAGATCTGACATGGCTGGATTTCTGATCCACAGAAACTGTAAGGTGATAAATGTGTGTAGCTTAAAGGCACTGCATTTGTGATAGCTTGTTCTAGAAAAATAGATAACTCATCCAATTATTTTTCTCCATTAATAAGTGCATTTACTTTGCACAAGTGACTAGCATTCTGCTTAATTCATTTAGTCATTGTGGCCCTCCATAGCTGGTAGAGAGAGTATCATTGCCACATCATACATTTAAAAAAAACCTGAAGAATAGAAGACTAAGTTATTTTCTGAGGCCAAACAGTTAGCAAGCACCAGACACAAGGTTCAGGCTGTGACAATCTGCCTCTGGATCACACTCTGGCCCTGCCTGTGTGCCCTGCTTACTCTGCCGACCTGTCTGCCTCCATGACTTGTTCTTTCCTGCTAGGCTGTGGGATCTCTGAGACAAGGCTTGGGCATACATCACTTATCTCTTGTACAAGCTACTCTCTCTGGCACACGATAGGTCCTCAATGCCTGTTTTCTGAATGGATGCAGTTTTGTTCCATAAAACCCTTTTTCTCAGTGCCCACAAATGGAAGGCAGTCAGCTGAGTGTATCTCACCTGCAAGCAGGGCGTCTTCCTGTTTCTGGAGGACAGAACCCTTTTATCTGGAAGAGGGCTCAGTACTTGTGGCTGTTTGCTTTTTCTTGTTGATTCAGGACACAGATAGAAAGGGAAGGCCAGCTAGGTCTCATTTTGAGGACGTATATCACTCTGTGAGGAGAATTCTGAGCCAGCACCAAGGCTTGTTGAGATCAAGAGCCCAGATCAATTGGTGATATCTTCTGTGGGGCTAGAGAGGAGCTCAGGGCACCACACACACTTGTGCTTCTCGCTCTAGGAGGTGTGTATGTGTTCTCATCTTCCTGCTTAACACACATAGAAGCAGAGGCAATACAGCACTGGCACCCTTCACTTCAACCGAAGTTAAATTAAAGACCTCTGAGCTTGCTTTGTGCAGAGTACTCAAGAGAGGGATTTTGGCATAGAGTCAGGGTTAAGGAATTGGAAAGAAGTTAAAACTTGTTTTGGCTTTTGTGACGCCAAAATTTGCCAAGGAGGAATAAGCAAAGAGTTCTTTATTAAAAAGCAAATACTCAATTTAATACTCTTATGCCTATAATAGCATGTTTTCATAATATCTGTAAATGACCATGGTCTCTTAACTGTAAATATGTTTCCAACTTCAGTTCTCAGATCAAGCACTTTATTTTGCCACAATATATCAGACACACTGAGACTGGGCTGCCATTGTATTTAGAGAGACGATTACATGCCTGCAACTTTTCCAGTTATTTCAATCTCTCTCAATTTTTCTTCCCCCAAATAAGTTAAAAGCATATTTCTAGCTAAAGGAAGCACATCCAACATCACAATTGTTTCTGGAGGTGGGTAGAAGGGTTGAGAAGAAAGTGGAGTGTTTGTGTTTATAAATATCTTCAAATCTAATATGTGTTCCAAGTATATTACATTGCATTCCAAGTACATTGCATTTTTGATGCGGAAAACGTCCCTTCTCTGGTTGTTGCTGCTTCAGTAATATCAGTACACTTCAAAAAGTTTGTATGCGTTACATCGACAATAGTCGGTGCGTTACATCGACTATTAGTCGATTCTAATAGTCTGAGATATTTTATTACTTTAACAGTGGATTAATTCATTCGTATGCAGGGCCATACTTTAAGGTCAGTAGAAAACAGACCTTTCTCTGCGAACAACAATTTATTCTCTTGTAAATACCTTTGGCTAACATAAAAGGTCAACTGGAATATTTTTTTATTGTCCAAATCTTAATTTCCTTTGCTCGTAGGGCCCCCTCAAACTGTATGTCTGGAGAACACCAAGGAAGGTAGAGATCTTGTGATTGTTTCCACAGATAGAAGGAGGAATAGAAGGAGTGTATGTAGCAGGAATGATTGGTGCCCACCCGCGTCCTTCCAAACTCATCACCTCACATTGTACCACCCAGATGCTAAGGATGCCAACTGTAGGTATTCGAGACTCTTGGTCTGAGGGTCATCTCTAGCTACCTAAGCCTGCTCTCCCATGGGAAGGGCCAGAAATGCTGGGAGTTAACATCCTTCAGGAGAAGGATTCCCTCAGTCAATGAGAAGCTGGTGGATAAATGTCATAGCTTCCCAGAACCCAGGATCAGACAACTCTGAGGGGTCTTCTGTCCACTTTCCGAGGTGGCTCCAGGGGATGGAGCTGCAGCTGCCCACAGCAGTAACTTGCTCAATAATGTGCCCTTTTGTTGGCTGCCTCTCCTTCCCTAGTTCACTTACCTGTTTCCCTGTGGGTATTTCCTAAAGTCACCTCCCAAATGAGCTGCTTACTCTTTAGTCCTTGTCTCAGAGTTAATTTTAAGCCCTTTTAAAGACAGCAAGTAAGTTTCTTAGTTTGTGTTAATGCTCCAAACAGTGTTTTACCAAGGCAGAGAAACAAGCAGGCAGAGAGAGAGACACACACACATTTCATTTTGATTCTCATAGTAAATATCTGAGGAGATGCAGAAGGTGGAGAGTTATTTGGTATTTACTAAGCCAAGGGCAAAACCAGTTCCTCTCAGGCAGTCTGAAGAGGATATGCCTGGACTTCTGGGTGATCTTAAAAAATTGACCTTTTACAAAAGTTTTATGTAAGAGCAGTGGGAGGGATAAAACCTGTGAAAGAGCTGCCTTCCAAAAGAAAGAAATATGTAAATTTAAAAAAAAGAAAAAAAAAACAGACCCACTATAACATTGAGCCAGATTTCTGTTTATGTCATTTGAGATATTGCAAAAATCAAGAAGTTTTTGTGAGAAACAGAAATCAATGGAAATGTTAAAGTACCCAGGAGTATAAAGAAGCACTGGGTATGATGAGATCCCTGCTCAGCCCAACAATGACAAAATCTTACTCAAGATCTAAAGTGAAATGTCTCTATCAACTATGTATCTGAACCAGACTGTAGAGTTTCATCAGAAAACTCCTACCAATTGGCCTTGATAAAAAAATCAATGTTCTTATGCCTCTTGATTGGTTTTATTCATTTGAGGCATCAGAATTGTAACTTACAGTAAGATAGTGTTCTATTCAGCTTAGAGTAAGTCTGCAGTTATGTTTGGAAAGAGTTCCTTCTACTTGGAACTTTATGTAGACCTCTGAAAAGAGTCATTGAGCAACTTATGCAGTGTGAATTTCACACATTTCTAAAAGAATTATCTCAGAGGGACATTGGCAAGATGGTAGGCTAGAAAGCTTCAGGCTCTTATTTTCCCATGGAAACAACAAATGATAATAATGTACATAGCAAAATACTTTTGTGAGAACTCTAGAAACCAGTTAAGCAGCTGCAGCAACCAAGCAAACACCTAACCAATGAAAAATCATCCTCATAGTGGTAGGAAATGTTGTAACATTTTGCTCAGCCTGACCCCATCTGCTCCCCTATGTGGTATCATCAGAATATGCGATTCCCAGTTCCTTCCTTGAGATGTAAGGAAAATAATGAAACTTTCTCAAAACATTCTAGCTTGTTTGAGAACTGTTTGATGGACTGGTTTTTGGCTCTTGTCTCAAGGCACTGATGGGAACTGTGGCATAATTTGGATATTAGGTTGAAGGCTGTTGGAAGCAGCGGCAGATGCTATATGGCATGAGAGAGCTCAAGGGGAACTTCAGGCCCATAGGCACTTGAGGGCAAGAGACCACAGGCAGATCAATACAGCACCTAAGGATCCAAGAAGAAGCAGGAGTGAGAATCTTTAGGAAACTAACATTTAAAGCAGTTAAATGAACACTGAAATAAAAGCACACAAAAAAGAATATGCATCCCAAGCAAACGCTAGGGAGGCCCCTTAGCATTCATACCAGGCTGGTTAGTGAAGGTCTTTCCTTACACAGAGCCAGTCCACAAAGACTGGCAGTGGTGGCTGTTTTTCAAATGCCCAATTTTCAACAAAAGTTTATAGGGCATACAAAAAGGGAGAAAACACAGCCAATTGAAAGAAACAAAGTAAATCTCCAGAGACTGATCCTAAAGAAACATGGGCTTCTGACCTACTTTAAAAAGATTTTCAAACAACCATCTTAAATATGAGCAATGAGCTGAGGTAGAACACAGACAACTAAGCAAAATTAGGAAAACAATATATAAACAGAATTCAAAAAAGTAGAAATTTAAAAAGACAGTAAAAAGAAAAAAAACCCACAGCTGATAGATACAATAACTGAATTGAAAAATCTGCTGGAAGAGTTTGACAGCAGATAAACAGGCAGAAGTAATAAGTGAACTTGAAAACAGGGCATTTGAAATTATCAAGTTGGAGAAGCAAAAAGGAAAAATAATAAAGAAAAGTAAACAGGGGCTAAGGGATTTGTGGAACACCATCAAGTCGACCAATATATGCATTTTGGAGATCAAGGAAGGAGAAGGAAAGGGGCAGAAATTTTGTTTGAAGAAATAATGGCTGAAAAATTCCCAAATTCAAGTACATAAATTGATACACAAATATAAGAAGCTTAATGAACTTTTTTAGACAAATCCAAAGAGATCCACCCTGAAACACATTATAATCAAATAGTAGAAAGTCAAAGACAAAGAATCTTCAAAGCAGCAGGAGAAAAGTGACTTATTATATATAAGGGAGACCGTATAAGATTACAAGATAATTTCTCAACAGAAACCTTGCAGGTCAGAAGGCATTGAGATGATATATTTAAAGCGTTGAAAGGAGGAAAATGCCAACCAAGAAAGGGACAAATTAAATAATATATCTGGTGACATCATTCCTTAAAATAAGGGAGAAATTAAGATATTCCCACACGAACAAAAACTGGAGGATTTAATTACTACTAGGCCACCCTATAATATTTGTTAAGGGAAATCCTTCAAATTGAAATAAAAGGATGCCAGACCATAACTAAAAGTCATAGGAACATTTGAAGACCTCAGGTAAGGGTATAATAAATATATAAACATACAGAAAAACCTATATTATTATAATTTTGGTTTATAACTCTGCTTTTAACTATTTTATATGATTTTAAAGACAAAATCATAAACATAAGTATAAATCTATGTTAATGAGTACACAATATATAACAATGTAATTTGTAACATCAGTAACATGAAGGGGAGACAGAACTGTAAAAGAGTAGAATTTTTGTATGTGATTGTAATTAAGTTCTTGTCATTTTAAAATAGGTGGTTACAGCTTAGGGTGTTTTATGTAATCCCCATGGTAACCAGAAGTTATAGATTGACAGAATGGATTTTAAAAAAGGATATCCAAGTATATGTTTTTTATGAGATTTACTTCACATCTAAGGACATATATATGTTGAAAGTAAAAAAAACAGAAAAAAATACTCCATGCAAATGTTAACTAAAAGAGACCAGGGGTGGTTATACTGATACCAGATAAAATAGACTTTAAGCCAAAAACTATTGCAAGAGACAACGGAAATTATATAATGATAATAGGGTCAAGTCTCCAAGAAGATATAACAATTAGAAGTGTGCCTGTGTGTGTGTACACATACATGAGTGCATATGTGTATGCAGCAAATGTCAGAAGTCCTAAATATATGAAGCAAACACTGACAGAATTGAAGGTAGAAATAGACAGTTTAACAATAATGGTAGGAGGCTTCAATACTCCTACTTTCAATAATGGAAAATATCCACCAGACAGAAGATCAGTAAGGAAATAGAAGACTCGAGCAACATATAGAGCAATGGTACCTAACGGAGATAGATATCACAGTCCACCTAACAACAGCAGAAGACAAATTTTTTCAAATGCATGTGGAATATTCTATTCTCCAGGATGGACCATAGGTTAGGTCACAATACAATCCAAATAAATTGAAAAATAATGAAATCATGCAATGTATCTTTTCTGTATTTTCAATGTATGCACTGAAACTAAGAAAAAGAAAACAGAAAAATCATTAATTTGTGGAAATCAAACAATACAATCTTAAATAACCAATAAGTCAAAGAAGAAGTCATAGCAGAAATTAGGAAATATCTTGAGGCAAATAAAAATAAAAGTACAACAGAACAAAATTTATGGAATGCAGCAAAAGCATTCATTGCTAAGGAGGAAAATGTATCGCAGTTAATTCCCATATTTAAAAAATAAGATCTCAAATTAATAATCTAACTTTATGCCTTAAAGTACTAGAAAAAGAAAGCAAAACTAAATCCAAACTAGTGGAAGAAAAAAGTAGATCTTTATAAGAGATAAAGTAGAGAATAAAAAAGCAATTCAGAAAAATTGCTTCTTTGTAAAGATTGATTCCTTGTAAAGATCAACAAAATGGACATAGCTTTGGTTATATATTTTTTTTTTTTAAAAAAGACTCAAACAACTAAAATCAGAAATAAAATAGGGTAAAGTCCAACTAATTTTATAGAAATCTTAGAAAATTGTAAGAGAATGTGATGAACAATTGTGTATCACCTAATTGGATAATCTACTTAAAATTATAAATTCCTGGAAACAACTTAACCATGACTGAATAAAGCAAAAACAGAAAATCTGAACAGATATATAAATAGTAAGGAGATTGAATCAGAAATCAAAAACCTCTACACAAGAAAAGTTCATGAGCAAATGGCTTCACCAGTGAATCCTAACAAAAATTTAAAGAAGAACTAACTACCAATGTGCCTCAAACTCCTCCAAAAAAATTGAAGAGGAGGAGACACCTCCCTTATGCATAGTGATGCAAAAATCCTCAACAAAATACCAGAAAACCAAATTCAACAACCCAGTCAAAGGACTGTACAACATGAGCAAGTGGAATTTACTCCTATATGCAAGGATGGTTCAATATACGAAAATTAACCAACGTAATACACCACATTAACAGAATGAAAAAAAAAAAAATTAGCCGGGCACAGTGGCTCATGCCTGTAATCCCAATACTTTGGGAGGCCAAGGTGGGCCGATCACGAGGTCAGGAATTTGAGACAAGCCTGGCCAATATGGTGAAACCCCATCTCTACTAAAAATACAAAAATTTGCCGAGCATGGTGGTATCCACCTGTAGTCCCAGCTACTGAGGAGGCTGAGGCAGAAACATTGCTGAAACCCGGGAGGCGGAGGTTGCAGTGAGCTGAGATAGCGCCACTGTACTCCAGCCTGGGCAACAGAGCGATACTCTGTCTCAAAACAACCAACCAACCAACCATATAATTATCTTACTTGATGCAGAAAAAGCATTTGACAAAATTCATATATATATATATATATATATATATATATATATATATATAAAGGCCATATATGAAAAGCCTACAACTAAAATAATACTCAGCAATGAAAGTCTGAAGTTTCTTTCTCCAAGATAAGAAACAGGACACAGATGGGAGGATGGAGGGGTGCTGAGTGAGTGCTGAGCCTCCCTTTTGGTTTAATGGAAGATATCATTTGTTGATTTTAGATTCCAGGTTAGAAGCCAGCTCCCCACTGGGCAGTCACACAGATACATGGCTATGCTGTGATGCAGCATCCAAACCCTCTTGGTTCTTCCGAGGGTAGCTCAGTCACTGCTTTTCCATCTTTCTTCTGAATTCCAAGAACACTTGACGGAAACCTAGTTTATGTCTTATTATTTACTGCATTTTATTTTTCCTATAATTTCTTTACTAGATTTTAAGCTACCTTAGAACAAGATTTGTATCTTGTACTTGTTTTATATTCCTCTCCACTACCATGTCTAGCTCAGTGCTGGCCACCCAGGAAGAACTAACAGATTTCTTTTGCCTGCCAAACAAGCCTTATGTTTCTGAAAAGAAATGACCCACTGAGCCTAAAACACTGGGTCCTGAAAAAAATAAATTAATGGCATCTCTGAAATGGAATAAAAAATGGAATTCCAAAAATAAGGAAAAAAAATAAAATGAGACAGTAAGAAATCAGAGTGAGGAGGAAGTGTAAAAAAGTTGGAAGATATAGAACCTCAAATAATTTTAGAGGAAATACATTTGAATGGCTTTAAAAACACCCTATTAAAATGTATGTAGATACTCAGAGTATATATAAAAAGTAAAATCTAATGCTTCACTGTAAGACAAAAGCTTTGCTATTTATAATATAAATTAAAAGTAATAAAAAGAATGAGGTAAAATGTATTCAGTGCATACTACACAGTAAGTATTTTCCCACACACTTTCACATACACTATCTCAACAGGGACATAGTCAGATGGATAAGTGGCCACAGTAATGCCCTGGAGCTGGGGAATTGGATAATTAGATTCCAGAGGCCTCACTGTTAACCACTGTATTATTTTTAAATAGAAATAAGTTTAGAAATTGAACAAAGAAATTTAAAGAATGGACAAAGAAAATATCACAAAAAGAAAGCAGCAACATCAATATTGCTATCGCATCAGGTATCATTTAAAGTCAAAGGTAAAATCTACCGAGAAAATGAAAAGCTCTTGAATGTTTATATATAAGTGCATGTATAAATGTCAGCGATGCATCTGCAGCAATGACTGTTAGAACTGTAAGAACCTCATGGAAACAAGATAGAGGCACAGCATTTAACAAACGCCTTGCAGGGGTGGCCAAACATACTGCTAAATATAAATAAAAATGCTGATCATTAAAAAATTTCATTAGCATACTTCATCTAAGAGATAATTTTAGCATTTTTACTGATCAAGGAATACACATTTTGCAAATGCGCATGAAACACTGTCAAAAATTGATCATGTTTTAGAGCCAAAGGAAATTTTAAGAAAGTCTCAGAGAGTGGTATTCTCTAATGACAGTGCAATTAAACTAGTGTAATAGTTAACTTTATGTGTCAACTGAACTGGGCCATGGGGTTTTATTTCTGGGTATATCTGAGAGAGTGTTTCTAGATGAGATTCACATTTGAATTGACAGACTGAGTAGAGAACATTGCCCTGTCTAATGAGGGTGTGCATTTTCCATTCCAACAACAGTGAACCCAAATAGAACAAAAAGGCCGTGGAAAGAGTTTGTTCTGTCTGCCTGGCTGCTTGAGCTGGGATACTGGCTTCCTCCTCCTCTTGGCCTGGCACTGATGCCAATAGCTCTCCTGGTTCTCAGGCCTTTGGACTCAGACTTGTACTTGCAACCTGAACTCTCTTTGTTCTCAGGTCGATTGGTTCTGTTTCTCCGGAGAACCTTGACTAATACAATTAGAAAATAAAAATAAAATTTCCCATGTCCCCTTCCCCTATTACCAATATAACCACCCCAAATTTAAACTAATAACTCAAAAATAGACCTTAGGTTAAGCTAGACATGACAACTAAAATTATGGCTTTGTTAGAAGTTAAAGACAATGAGAACACTTTATGTTGGCCCAGAATTTTAAAGAAAACCCATAGCATTCAATATTTTTGTTAATGAGGAGAAATATTTAAAAATATATTAACCAAAAGTTGCTTAAGAATGAAGAATTGTACAGCAAAATGAACCAAAGGAAGTTAGAGGAAAGAATTTATAAACACCACGTAGTCATTACCTAACTTAAAATCAACAAAAATACCCACATAAGCAAACAGTAGAACTGACAAATGAAACCAAATGCTCCTGCCAGGAAAGACCAATAAATAAATCAGCCTCTTACACATCTCTTCAGGAAAAGTATGGACAGCACAATAGACGACACCACAAAGCAGAAAATAAATGTAAGGGCAGATAAAAATTTTCTTTAAAATAATATTTTATCTCGACGTCATTCAGAACATTTTAAAATTCAGATGAATTTAATGCTTCTTTAGGAAATCATAAATTATGAAAATTTTACCCAAGAAGAAGTTAAAAAGTACACAGATCAATCACGGTAGCCAATGCTGATAAGTGTCCAAATCTATTTTTTCAAAAGGTTCCATGTCTAGACCGTTTTATAAAAAAGTTTTACCTGGGAGTAGAATATTTCTTTACATGATAAACTGCTCTGGAACTGTTCATTTTATGAGAATATGAACTAATAGTGAAACCTGAACAAACTAATCCCCCCCAAAAAAGAAAACTAAAAGCCAGTTTCACATATGAATACAAAGGCAAAAACAATAAATAGAACATTAGTACATCAAAATAGCATTATATGAAAATAATCATATTTTAATCAAATAGAGTTTCTTTCAGGAAAAAGAGGCAGGGTCAATGTTTAACTTCTGTTTAACCTACTGTAATTCATCAAGAGGATAAAGAGGAAATTTTTTAAAAGAATTTTGAGAAATCATATAATACATTCAATATTTATTTCTCATAATAATACATATCAGAAAGCGGAATGAAATGCCCTCAACATGGTAGAGGATATTTATCACAAATTACAGCAACACCATGTTCAATAGAACAGCAGTGAGGCTGTTCCTAGCACAGACAGCGCAACAGCCAGGCTCACCGCAAGTCCACTCTTGTTCAACAGGCTTATGCCGTATTCGAGATAAGAGAAATACTTTCTTTTCCCAGGAATACACTTGGGAAATCTGGAGGAAAAGGAAATTTATCACTGTGTATTTTATAAACTTCAGCTATTTGTTAATAGTAGTGTTTATATTGTGATTATATAAGCTTTTATTATTGTCTTATTATATTCTGTCGGTGGTCTTCTCCACGGGGCAGGTTTCCTTGTTCATCTTACTAGGATGCAAACTTGTACATAAAGTTTCACCTACACGAGGACTCAGGAATGTGAGGGGCTCTTGTGGGTTTCTGTATAGATTTTGAGTAGCTTTGGGTCTCAAATCAGAATAGTAAATGCATTCCCTATTAATGTCTGGAAGGCTGTTTCTGAAGAAATAGGGTATTAGAAGATTTCACAACTTCTTCAAGGAGCACAGCTTCCTAGCAAACTAAATTTTATCAGAGTTTAGACAAAACAACTTTTTTTAGTTTATAAGCAAGCACATTCCTTTACCGTCATTTTTCAGTTTGATTCTGACAAACATTAAGTGTAAAACAACACTATCCTCAGTTTCTACACCCGGAAATTCCTTATTTTTCTAGGCTAATATGATTCTACTGTTCCAGGAGGTATTTTACAGTTGGTTCTCACCAGAGCATGTTAAGGTATTTCTTCAGCTAAACATTTTACATATTCATCAGTGAAGAATGTCTTGATCTGAAAACCTGGGTCACAATTTGAAAGCCTCCCTTCATTTTTTACAGCAGAAAAAGTTTACAGAGTAATTCTTACGTGAATTCAGAGAATGCTGGTTTTCTAAAATTCTTCAGAAACAAATTGTTGATTTACTGTCTGTGCTCTGTCAACAACAAAAATCAACTGTGTGTCTGATTCTTCGTCCTTTCCTGCCTCCATGATAATTAGAAGTATATATGTATGTATGTGTGTACATGTATGTATTTATCAATTTATTTACGCTACCTACTTCCAGAAAAGACTAGAAGCAGCCTAATGGCAATAACAACAAAAGAATGTGGATGATGATACTATTAAGATAAGTTTTAAGAAATATTGAGGCCATTATTTTTGGTAGTGGTGTTTCAGGGACAGGCAATGATGAGGATAAATTGTACTAAAAATATGAGCCCTCCAGTCAGTTGTGCTATTGAACATGAAATGTAACTAAAAATCTCATAAGATCAAACAGAAAGGGAAAAATGGGTTGCACAGTTTCCTTTATTTAAAAAACCAGTCTACTACTTTGTCAGGAAAGTAAAACTTTTCCCCAATCATTTCATCTCTTAGAAGTAATTTAAATGAAATGGAATGACATACAAACAGTTGGTCAATAACCATTTTGAAAGTCAAGCTCCATGAAAGACAAGAGCACAGAGTAAATCTCAATTCTGTGGACATGATTCCAGAGAGATCTAAGATAATGGCACTGGGGTGGAGCTGTCTCCTTATCTGACCTGACATGGCATAAAGCATGGGGCGCCTGAAGAGGTGGAACAATATATGTGTTACACAAGCACAGACAGTTTGGGGCTGAACAGTGACAACAGAGGATCAAAGTGTTCTGGGAATCACTAATCACATTTCCCTAAGCAAACACAGTTTCAGAAACACATCCTACCTCCAATTCCCTGGTGATTCTATGCCCTTTCCAAAATCATCTTTCACATGTAGACATCTGATAAATATTTATTGAATAGATATCTCACATTATATCAATAGGTCATTTTAAGAATGACCTGTCTTCTCTCATCACTCTCTTTTTTGCATAAACTCTTGCCTGCAAAATAAAAAATTAAAGATGCTCCCTTAAAGCAAGAGAGAAGTACTTAATTGCATGACATTTATTTCTTGGGGGTTGAGGTGAAGCGTTCAGGCTTTCTGTTCTTTGTGTCTGAATATTGCCAGGTTATTGCATGTCGTATGCACAAGCAGCAATCAACTGTAAGTGCCTGCAGAAAGGCTTGCTTCTCCTGAGAAGCCCTAACCTAACAGGGTATTGTCGCTCACTTTCCCATGAGGACGCATGATGATAGAGGCTCAAGTGGGGAATGAAGGGCACTGAAACATCTGACCAGAGACATGCTCTGAATCTCAGAGGACAGCAGTTCAAGTCATTGGCAGTTCATTATTTCCATTTGCTGAAGGCTTCCCTTCTTGGTATTTCATTTTTCTGAGTGAGGCTGATAGGAGACAACTGCTACCTTGGTCTTCCAGGGACTGATCCCTTTTTTGAATAATCTCTGTTTCCTATTTAAAAATTTAGTTTTTAAAAAATCACCTAAAGATTCATTATTTTTTTCTTTGTGCTCATCATTCATTTATTCATTTATTCAGTGACTTTACTGGCATATATTGAATGTTAAGAAGGTTATATGCATTACAGAGTCCCGGAAAATAAAATGCAGTCTTGCTCCTCGGTGATACTGTGGTAGAGGAAGTATGGACAGGAGGAGTGATCAAGTGCGGTGGGAGCACAGAGAGAGAATAATTACTTCCAATGTGGGAAATTACAGACAGGCTCACATAACCTTAGACAAAACCAAACTGTGAGACATTCCACAAAATGACTGATGAGTGCTCGTCATGAACGTCAAGAGAATGAGAAAAAAGACTGCAGAAGCATTACAGTTTTCAGGGGACTACGAAAACACACCAATTACAACTGGCCTTGGATAGCACAGGGGTTAGGAGTGCCACCCCACTGCATAGTAGAAAATCCAGGTACAACTTTGAACTCCTGCAGAACTTAACTACTAACAGCCTACTGTTGGCAGGAATCCTTGCCGACACCATAAAGAGTTGAGGAACACATTGTTTTGTATGTTTCATTTAAACTGTATTCTTACAATAAGCTAGGGAAAAGAAAGTGTTATTAAGAAAATCATAAGGAAGAGAAAATAGTAAATGAGTATTTACTATTCATTAAGTAGAAGGGGATTATCATAAAAGTCTTCAACATCATCATCTTCACATTGAGTAGGCTGAGGAGGAGGAAGGGGAGAGATGTTGGTCTTGCTATCTCAGGGGTATCCCAGGCAGGAGAAAATCCACTTAGAAGTAAACCTATGCAGTTCAAACCCATGTTGTTCAGGGGCCAACTGCACATGTAAAGTGAGATTCTGGATTGGAACACAGAATCGTCCTTTTTAGGACTATTTTAGAAAGACAAGTGAAATTTAAATTAAGTATTGGCTTAGTTAATGGTATTGAACCAATGTTGATTTCTTGGTTTGGATCATTGTACTATGATTATGTAAGATTTTGGCATTATAGGAAGCTGTGTGAATAGTACAGGTATTCTGTATTATTTTTATACCTTTTCTGTAAGTAAGTCTAAAAAGATTTAAAATCATTTAAAAATACAAGTTAGAAAAACTGGCAAGCTTCACAGAGGAGGTATTATTTAAATTGATCCTTAAAGAACAGAATTTCAGAGGGAGGAGTGAGGGAAGAAGAGACTGGGAAGAAGAAGGAAAGAACATGCTTTCCAAAGAGTCAAGTTAGCTGTGGTTGTCCTGGAAACATGTGGAAGGAGACATTTGAAGTAATAGTGTAAGAAAACGCAGTTTGTAAGGTTTGCAGGTGATTGAGAGGTTTTCAGGTGATCGAGAGGTGAAAAGTCATCCCTGAGCAGAGCCATAACATGACTAACAATATCATTCAGAAACAAAGGCAGAGTGAAAAGAGGATAGATTAAAGGAGAGCAAACTTAGATTCAGTAAGACCAGCTTTTTTGCTGCTGAGATAATCAGAGAAGAAAAGTTAATGTCTCTCAACCAGGATCATGGTGGGAGGCAAGAAACGCCAAGGAAGGCTTGAAGGCTAGTCTTTAATGGTCTTTAAGAGTAGGTGAGCAAGAGGACTTGCTCGGCACCAGCCCAGTGGCCCACCCTACTCATGGACACTGTTTTCTTGTCATTATCTGTGCTTTATTGATCATGGAAAGAGGCACGATCCTTACCAATGGAAGGGGTTGAGTCAGGTGAGGAGTCTAGTGTCCTCTAGACCCTGTCCCCCTTTTTTGGGTAGACAATCTGGAACAAAGGAACCACCAATTTTCTGTTTGCCAAACTTCCCATAAAAGTGTGAATGAATCAGATTCATAAGGAGATGATTTCTCTTATTTTGAAATGTGGGTTTAACATTTTTGGAGGAGAAATGGCTTTATAAAATGTGTTTTGCTCAACTGAAAACATTTGAGGAACAATAGGAAATTAAGACATTGCCACGGGCTCTTCAACCCAATGTTCTGGTATGTCAAATTTCAATAGATAACCATCTCCTTTGTCTAGAGATTTCCAGAGTTCAGAGTTGAATTCAACATTGCTTTCCTAGAGGGCATTAGTGAGCCATCAGAATGTCTAGGGACGAAGGCCCTGGAGGTCACTGCCCCAGCCCACTTGACACCTCTGGTGACATTTAAGACTGGAGTGGAGAGCAAGTAGTCCCCTGCAAGCTGTAATGGGTCCGCAGTCTTTCTCTCATGCTCTTGACGTTGGTGATGAGTACTCATTAGTCAGCCTCACGTCAGTGCTGATGTGAGGCTCTGGATTCGATTTCCTGGTCTGATGTATTCCTCTTGCAGTTGCCTTCTGTTCAACCAGAAAGGCAGACAAAGATGGCAACAAGGTGTCTTCAAAATTCTAGGAATTAAGTTATCAAATCAAACATAAACGATTTTTGAATTACAGAATTGGGGGAAAAAAAAAAAAAAAACTAATGAGTCCTGTCTCTGCGAGAAGGTTGTCATCTTTGGAAACTTTTGAGGTTGAGAACCAGACCCTGAGACATGGCAGGCCATCTGAGGACAGACCAGTGTGTGAGACATCGTGGCTGTGAGCAGCTGGCTTTTCTCTGGTGACAGCTTTTGCTCTCCACCCCAGACCTAAATGTCAAGAGGAAGGAGAAGTTTGGGCAGATGATGGAATGTGATGATGGAAGGCTGCTTTGATTGAGACTTATATAAACTTCGCTGTTTCCTGGGAAAGAACAGGAGTAAAAGAACAAAAAATAAAATAAAATAAAATAAACACTGAGCAGTCTCACACCTCACTGAGGGGGAAAGGAGCAAATGGCAATAATAAAAGTTAAGTAGACACAAATGAAAAGGAGATGGGAAGAGAGAGGGAGAGGGTGGAGTTCTATGTGATTTTTGAATGTGCTGGTATTGGAGTAGAGATGGGTGGGGAATTCAAGTCCCTCTCCAGCACTCACTGTCATTGAGGACAAGCACCTGCCCTCACTGACCACAGAATCTGCATCCATAAAGTGGGGATAACAGAAGATGCTCCTCACCAGACTGTGCAGGAACAGATGTGTCATGTACTTGGTGCATGGCTGAATACAGAAAAACTTTTAAAAATTTGCGGGGGTAGAAATAGAGGGAAAGTTTTGAGAAAATTTTCACCACTTCAGAAACTGGGGAGAGGAAAGACCTCAGAGAGAAAACAGAACAGTGGAGGACATGGGATTCTTCTTCCGTCTTCTCTCCCGGGAGCAGTGAACATGCCTATGTCTTGGAAAGAGGAGTGGGGTCAAATTTCCTCTCTGTCCTGGGGGACTCTTTTGCAGACTTGGGTGAGTGATTTCATTGAGTGACATCTCTGGTTCCCACTGCTTGCCGCTTTCCCCCTGGGGCCACAGGTAACTCAAGTCTCTGTGGTGGGCCTGTTGGGTTCTCCTTAAGAGTCTGGGTTGGTGGAGCCATGAGCCTAAACCATATCCTTCCTGGAGCTCTCTGCTACCAGTTCATTGCTGAATCATCCTCATGTTCATGATTCAACCGCTTCAAAGAGGCCATTTCTCCTCATACAGTTTTTGCTGCTGAATTTCCACCTGGACACAGTTTATTATCAACTCTTACCTACACTCTTTTATCCTCCCTACTTCCTACCTCCTGCTCCCTTTTATCCTCTTCTTCAAAAAGTTTCTCTTTTTGACTATTCCTACTTCTTAATTAATATGCAAAGCATTAATTATTAACATTTTGACATATTATAGTGAACTGGAATCAGCACCCAAGCTGCCCCAGTCAGCCATCTTTTGGGAGTCAACTACTCATGAAACAGCTCACTTGCCTGACGAGAGAATCACGGCAGCTGCAGTCTGGGAAGGAGGGCTTGGCATGGCAAGCGTAGGCTGGTAATGGGTTCCAGGGAAACCAGCTGTGTCTCAGACCCTGACCAGCCCCACCACAGAATTACACCCACTTGTTCACATCAATTAGAAATACCGAATTTCTTAGTGATCTCTGATATTTTATTTTTCTTCCAAGTCAACTTCTAAAAGATAAGGATGCTATCTATTCCTTCTTTATTTACGAAAACTAACACTTAATGCAGAGAAATTGAAAGAAAAGCAAGAGCAAAAATCAAAAGGTCCCCAATTTCACCACCCAAATGCACCTTGTTGGCCTGGTTTTTTTTTTTTTTTTTTTTTTTAAGTCGAACACATGCATAATCAGAGAATTCAGAAAGTATAGAAAAGTTCAGAGTAAAAAGTAAATCTTTTCTCCTGGAATCTAGTTCTTCCCCTGAAAAAAATTATATTATACACATATACATGCTGTTTTCAGGTTTATTTTCTTTGGTTAGATGATTATTCATTCATCTTCTATCTATTTATGCAAGTATTTCAGGATACACATTTTCTGTGAGAAAGTTTAGCAAAACTGCATGTGTTTTTATATGCCATGCTTCCAAGAGATTGAGTCTGTCCATTTCCAACTTTATCACCTGAGATCAGCCCTTGATTCTGTACTATTTCTACTTTAAATTTATTCAGAATTTTTATGTGGTCTAATAAGTGGACAAATTTTTCGTAAACTGTTCTTTCTCTGTGGTTAGAGATGCATCCTGAGATCTGTCTCTTGGTTAAGTTTTATTATTATTTTTGAACCTCCACACCATCTTCTCAAAGTGTGACCCCAGGCCCAGCAGCCCAGCAGCATTACAATGGCCTGGGAACTCCTCAGATGCAAATTCTCAAGTCCCCTTCCTCCCTACTACTGAGGCAGAAACTCAGGGGTGGACCCAGCGATTGGTGCTTGAGCACATCAGTGAATTCAGAGGCGGAGTCAAGTTTCAGAGCCACTGCTCTACCTCATTGATTATTTGTGAATTTGTATCCACTTCATCAATCATGACATCATATGGATGACTTTGTCTCATACTACTTCTGTTTTTGGTTGATTTATTCTAGAAGTGCTTAGATCGTATGCTTTATGGGTTTTTATTTCCTCTTGTTATCTGGTACATAAAAAGCATTGCATTCTCTGTGTTAATAATTGTTATCCAATTTTCTCTAGTTTATCATTTTCTTATGTAACTTCATCCTTGTCTAATATTTTTATGGTGAACTCTAGGTTTCTTTCTGTTAGCAGTTGCCTGATTTACCTTCATCATTCTCACTTTATGTGTCCCACTTATACGTACCTCATTCTGCAAGTCTTTTCTCCAATATGTATGTTATCGTGTATACATTTATTAGCGTTATTTTATCTAAATGCATTACTCAAGCATTACATTTTATCTTTTACATATTATTAGCTTAATTTTTGGGATTTTAATTTGTTTTCAATATATTCTTTATTCTCTCATTTAATCTAGGAATTGCCTTTTTTTTCTCCTTTCCTTCATTCCTTTTCAGTGTGTATGGGGTGTATGTGTGTGTGTGTGTTCGCGCACGTGCGTCTTTTGGTAATTTGGAGGATTTATAGTATATTTTAGTCTGTCTGGTAGTTGTTACCATGTTACACTTAACCCTCTATGTCTTGATTTAATAAATGTGGGCAGCCTCTACAGATTATCCTTCCAGTTTTTGCTGTCTAGATTGTTCTCATTTCTTTTTGTGGCTTCCTTTACTATAGCAATATACTTGAAACTTTCTTTAACTTAGGGAATATAAGGAAAGAGTCCTTTCTTGTTTTCTTCTTTGGTGGCCAAAGAAGAGCTGGAAGGAGTCTCCTCTCCACCACAACAGTAAGGCCAACGAGTCCCCGACCACTGTCTTTAGACTGGTCCCAGCTTGGTCTCTGTGGCGAAACACCAATGCACGGAGTCCCTGGAGGGAACAGCTCCAAGAAATGATGAAATACGTCCATTTGACAAGTAAATTACACTTGTTAATCTTATAATTTTCTTTATCAGTTTAATCTATTCTTTGGCATGCATGGCAAGTAAACAGTTTTCATTTCCAAATGATAAATATGGGGAAGTTAGAGGCTTTTGTGGTGACATTAAGTCCTCAGAGAAAGGAATGACTCATGTTTATGCCAACTGGAAAAATGTCATTGTGGTTAGACTCATTTTATCAGTTTTTGCTAAGAAATGTCAGCATGCTTTTTCTGTTGTTTGTTATGGGTACTGGATGAAGAATGGGTTTTAAACCAACTCAGAACTAAATACTCCCTTACATAGTTGCCTGACATTTGTAAATTTTTTTTATCTTTTAAAAGTTTAAATTTAAATCAGTTGAACTTTTCACAGTCAAAATCACCATTTTCTCACTGCTTCATCCCTCCCCTGACTTGTAATTCGTCAGAACTTCATGTTCTTTTTCCTCTGTGCTCCACGCTCCCAGTCCTCCAAGTCTGAAAATAAAGGTCTCCATTGGGAAGTTTGGAGAGACCCATAAGCTACCTGCCTAACAGCAGCATCCAGGTGGGATTGTGCTTAACAGACCAAACCACAAGTAACAGGGAAATATTGTCTGTTCAGCTGGTGCCCTGAGTTCAGGGACCCTAGTGTTATCACCTTCATAAAAGACCTTCCTGAAAGTTTCTGTATTTCTGAATAAAAACAGCAGAAAATTTTGCTTTTCCCATGAGATCTGTGCTCATAACAGCTTCCTTGTCTATGTCTATAGCCTTGGTCTTCACGCTAACACCTTTAAAAATGCAGGGACACTCCAAGAGTGTAAATGACTCTCTCAAAGTACTAGGATTAAGAGATGGTGCAGAGGGGTCTTGATGAAGGGGTTCCATTATTCCAATCTGCCTTGGTCTTCTGTGAGCAGACACTCCTGATGTCTGGGGTGACTGCAGGCTGGGCAGCTGGTGGTAGTATGGAGTACACCCTCGAAGAGCAGAAAAGTTGGAAAGGATTTTTCTCACTTTTGATCTGCTGGCTGTGTTGCCCGCAGATGTGTGTGAGTGTGACCATTCCAAAGAGAGTAAATATAGAAACAGCTCTGGTTGTTAAAACAGAATTGTCTTGACAACAGTTTATGGAAAAACCTGCTATTTACGCTACTTTTGTGGGTGGTAGAGTATTCAATGTCCTTTCATGAAAGTAATGCTATAAAAGCAGCTTCTGTTTCTGCTACCCAGGGGCCATGTTTGTACTTTGATGAGCACACCTGGATGCATGTCCTTCCCTGTGTAACAGATGCCATGGCAACTTGCTCATATATTCTCAGAACTCATTTCTACAAGCAAAAGCTTTTGTTCTGGATGCAGGAACATACGTGCTTTGCCTGTGTGGCAAGTCCAAAGTGCGAGAGAAGCAATACACCTCTGAGAAACAGTCTTTGACAGATGATGAATGGGTTTTGCCCCTCTGGTGGACTGACTCTAGGTCACCATCAGAGGTCCCACACAAGATGAAGCTCCACTGCCTTCGTCTTAACTTCTTGACAAAGAATCCTTGGCCAGGCTTGGTGGCTCACACTTGTAATCCCAGCACTTTGGGAGGCCAAGGTGGGTTGATCACTTAAGGCCAGGAGTTCAAGACCAGCTTATCCAACATGGTGAAAGCCTATTTCTACTAAAATTACAAAAAAATAGCCAGGTGTGGTGGTGCATACCTGTAATCCCAGCTATGTTGGGAGGCTGAGGCACGAGAATTGCTTGAACCCAGGAGGATGAAGTTGCTGTGAGCTGAGATTGCACCACTGCACTCCAGCCTAGGCGACAGAGTGAGACCTTGTCTCAAAAAAATAAAAATAAAAAATAAAAGAATCCTTTATGGGCAACTTGAATTTGTAAGATATACCAATGGGGAAGAAGTGCGTGGGAAGATGACTGTGAGAGTCACTTGAGGCAGGGCAACTATTTGGGAGGCTAGAAGAAGTGTGGATGGACTTATAATGCAGGCTTAGGAGCAGGTCAGATACCAGAGCAAACTGAAAACCAAATGGATTGTTTAATGGTGTGCTGAGTTCTCCGACTGTGCAAGGATCTAAATAAAAGATGGAAAGTCATGGGACAGGGGTTCTGAACATGAGAATCTAACAGCAGGTACTTAGCAATTGTAACTCTAAGATCTCTTTCAATGGTGGTATTCTTAGGTTTAGTCTCAGCTATTTGATGGGTAGGTAATGTGATTACCAACCTCACACTTTTGTCTTCTTGGTTCTGTATTGACGTGTGTAAAGCATGGCCTTAAATAGATATAGTGTGTCCCTGTGGAGCTCTGGGACAGTTCCAGGGTCAATAAATTTTTATTAGCTCCTCCGGGTCCTGGCACCTTGCACTCAGGTCACTTGTGAAGATTGCTATTCAAGTCTTTGTTTCTCTTTGATGAATATTTTCTTCATGCCCAAACTGTAAACAAGGACCATGCCATCTATTGACTGCTGGCATCCCCATCACCTTGCACTGTGGCTGGCCCGTCATAGGTGTTTAGTAGCTGTTTATGGAATGTAAGAAAGTGAGCCTTAATGTAGGCTCTGAGGATACAACGATGAACATGATACATCCTTTTTTCCTTCAAGAATCTCACATCAACCAATGATTTCTATGCAACATCAAAGTAGGCTGAGAGCAGGAAGGTGGGCACCTGATAAAGGGAGAAGAACATAGAAAAGACTACCACGGGAAGCTAACAATTGAGATGTCTTAGTGTAGCATCCCCAGTCTTTAACATGCATGTGAATCACCTGGAGATGCTGTTAAAATGCTGATTCCGAACCAGTGGTCTTAGGTAGAGCTCAAGCGTCTGTATTTCTAACAAGCTCCCAGATGGTGTTGATGCTGCTGGTTAGCAGAATACTCTTTGAACAGTAAGGTCTTAGAGGGTCAGTAGGTTTTCAAAAAAGAATGAGAATTACAGGAAAAGCAAAGATCATAGAGGTGTGGAGATATACGAAGTTTTAAAATATGGTCAGTTTGATAAGAATCGATCTTAAATTATGTGGAGAAGACAGAAAAAGAGAAAGTGTGTGAAGAGGACCACAGATGAGAAAGCAGAGGCCATTTTAGGACAAGGCAGTTCATCTTTGTCTCATTTTTAACCTTATAGGCAATAGAGAGCCACCGTATGCTTCTAAGACCAGAATGGCTTAAGCATCTTGGACTTTAGATGGGTTGCCTGGCGTCTGTACAGTGAAGCATCAGTGGAGTGGAAGTGAGAGTGGAAAAACTCAGGACTTTTGAGTCATGACCCAATATTGGGATGTAAATTAATGGCAGTCAGGGTTTACCAGGGGCTGTAGTGATGGAGAAGTACGGGTGGTATTAAGCAATGTTTAAGAAATAGAATTAACAGGACGTATTAATGCAGAATTTAAGAAAAAGTGTAGAGATTAATACATAATAACAGTCTGATTTCTTTCTAAGGAGCCTGATTGAATGATTGATCAAGAAAGAAAGTACAGAAGAAGGGCACTGGGAAGACAGTGAGTTCAGTTATTGATTTCAAGGATTCTGAGGAACATTCAGGCTTGTAGATATGTTCAAACACATGCACATTCACACACATGCGGGATTAGGGGAGCATGAGCCACACAGGGTGATTCAGGTCCCCTTCTACAAGAAAAAATAATAGAACACATTACTATCATGACTGAAGAATACAACAGCTTCAAAGATGCCTTCAACACAGCTGTCTTGGAGCACAGGGTTATGTGTGTACACTGGCTGGTAGGAGGGCTGTTGCTTAGATATCAAAGAGATATGTTATCTGGATGTTTCCACTGGTGTGTCCTCAACTAGCTTTTGGACCTCAGGCAAGTCATCTAATCATACTGGAGGCCACTTTTCTCACCTTTCTTAATTCTACTTTATGTAACTCATCATTAAATATAGAAGCAGACATAGTCACACATCATGTCTCCTTTAACAGATCAACATTGAAAAGGAAGCCCAAGATCTCAAAAACAAAACAAAAACAAAAACCAGCACATTGACAAACTAACTTATTAGACACAATTTCCCCTTAGTTGATACTGCTATTGTTCTTTCCTGCTCTGACACTACCATCCTTAAGACATAGACCTCCTCAACTCCTGTGCAGCCTAAGTAAGCAGTTCCTCATCTGTGTTCTGATAAAAATTCATAAATAGCATAGTGTTTGGATTATCCAAAGCATAAAATAAACACACTTGAGTCTATAATATTACGGTATAAATAAATAACTGGATAAATGAACAAATGGAGAGAAGAGACAAATTGTCCTTACAGAAGAATTTCAAATAATATAAAAAGATGCTTTTCCCTTCAACAGGTGGAGTGTAATCTTTCTCCTCCATTCAAATGTGAGCTGCACTTAGTGACTCACTTTCAAAGAGCAGAGTATGGAAAGGGAAAATAGTGCACATAGAGTAGAAGAACCTGGTGGATACCACCTTAACCAATGATCAAGATTAACAGCACCAGTGATAAATCACATTGTTATCATGTACTCCCAGATACGATATAATAAGAAGGGTACTACACTTCAATCACATTCTTTCCCAAAACCTATATTCCTAGTCTATTCATAACCAAATGTAGAAAACCCAAATTGAGGTGCAATCTGTGAAATATCTGACCAGCACTCCTCAAAATTGTCAAGTTTGTGAAAAACAAGGAAAGACTGGGAAATATAGAGCAGGAGTCAGAGGAACTAAATTCAGTGGGCAATCCTAGAGCAGAAAAAGAACATTAGTGGGAAATCTGGTGAAATTCAAATAAGTGGAGAATGTAGTTAATAGTAGTGTACCAATGTTAACTATTTAGTTTTGAAAAATGTACCAGAGTTAGTGTAAGATGTTACTATTATGGGAAGCTGTGTAAAGGGTATACCAGAAGTGCCTGCACTACCTTTGCAATTTTTCTGTAAATTTAAAATTATTTAAAATTTTAAAAAAGTTTATTACTCATTAAATTGCAGCTCTGACTCAGACAGAGCAGCATGTGGAGGCTCACGTCATGAATTTTAGCTCCAGAATGACTGCAGGAATAAATTAGGAAATCCAAGAGGACCCAGGGACCCTCTAAAGGAAGTAAATTGCTTCTGCAGGACCCAGGAGACTCCCCAATACTGTGAGTGCCCATATTGTGGAAGTGGGAAAGGGGGATCCTCTGCCCCTGAACACACACCCCCACTGGGGAAAATGAAGGTCTAGTTTACTGGAGAAGATTCTGATCTTACCTGGAGCTGAGTCAATGTAGAGAGCCGAGTGAAATACAGGAGTAGAGGAAGCAGCAGGAAAGGCCCTGTGAGCTTGCTGGGTCCCCAAGCAGGTCATTCCTGCCTGGCATCACAGAGATCCTTCAGGAGGGTGGCCAGGGGTGTGGGGAAAATGCCACAAGGAGAAGGAAATCCCCAGCTGAACTTGTAACAATTTGAATGGGTGGAGAAGCCTCCTGGCCTGAACTTGGGGAGGGCACGAATCCTCTGGCATGCAGACTCCACTGGCAGGGGAAGAACTAAAGTCCTACTTTCTGTTGCAGCTGGGAGGTGGGTAGCCTGGGGCAAGTTCTCAGCCCTGCTTGCCCACTGCCTGGAAACAGGCTTGGTGCTGTTAGAAGGAGCATGATGGAAGTGAGACCTTTGGATTGCGTGGGAGCTGGGTGAGACCTGTGACTGCTGGTTTTCCCCCAACTTCCCTGACAACCTGCATGACTCACCAGAGGCATCCATAATCCTCCTAGGAACATAACTCCACAGACCTGGGAACCTCACCCCTATTCCCAACAGCAACAGCAGCAAGACCAAAGCAGGGAGAGTCTAAGCTCAGACATACCTAGCCCCACCCCCACATGATGGTCCTTCCCTACCCATCCTGGTAACTGAACACAAAGGGTATATACTCTTGGGAGTTCTAGGGCCCTGTCCACCACCAGTTCCTCTCCATACTACTGCAGCTGGTACTCTCGGGAAAGTGCTACCTCTCAGCCGGAGGCCAACCAGCACAAAAATAGAGCTAAATGGGGAAAAGTTGAAAGCATTCCCTCTGAGAACTGGAACAAGACAGAAAGTCAACAAAGAAACAATGGATTTAAACTATATCTTAGAACAAATGGACTTAACAAATATATACACAATATTCCATCCAACAACTGCAGAATACACATTCTATTCAACAGCGCATGAAACTTTCTCCAGGACAGACCATATGATAGGCCATAAAATGAGCCAATAAATAGGCCAATAGCTTTAATAGCCAACAAATAGGCCAATACATTTTTAAAAATTTAAATTATATCAAGCCCTCTCCCAGACCACAGTGAAATAAAACTGGAAATCAACTCCAAAAGGAACCTTCAAAACTATGCAAATACATAGAAATTAAATAACCTGCTCCTGAATGATCACTGGGTCAAAAACAAAATCAAGGTGGAAACTTAAAAATTCTTCAAACTGAACAACACTAGTGAGACAACCTATCAAAACCTCTGGTATACAATAAAGGGGGTACTAAAAGGAAAGTTCATTGCCCTAAATGCCTACATCAAAAATACTGAAAGAGCACAAACTGACAATCTAAGGTCACTTTCAAGGGATAGAGAAATAAGAACAAACCAAACCCAAACCCAGCAGAATAAAGGAAATAACCAAGATCACAGCAGAATTAAATGAAATTGAAACAAATAAACAAAACAATATGAAAGATAAATGAAAGAAAAACTGCTTCTTTGAAAAGATAAATAAAATTCATAGACCATCAGCAAGATTAACCAAGAAAAGAGGAGAAAAACTCCAAATAACCTCAATAAGAAACAAAATGGGAGCTATTACAACTGACAGCACAGAAACAAAAAAGATAATTCAAGGCTACTATGGACACCTGTATGTGCACAAACCAGAAAACCTAGAAGAGATGGATACATTCCTCTCCAGCAGGAAAGATACAACCCTCCTAGCTTAAATCTGAAGAATTAGATACCCTGAACTGATCAATAACAAGCAGCAAGATTAAAATGGTAATCGAAAAATTACCAAACAAAAAGCAATCCAGGATGAGATGGATTCACAGTAGAATTCCACCAGACATTCAAAGAAGAATTGATACCAATCCTATTGACACTATTCCACAATACAGAGAAAGAGGAACCCCCCCCTTATTCATTCTATGAAGCTGGCATCACCCTAATATCAAAACCAGGAAAGGACATAACCAAAAAAGAAAACTAGAGACTGATATCCTTGATGAACATAGACGCTAAAATCCTTAACAATATAGTAGCTAACCAAATCCAACAACATATCAAAAAGTTAATCTACCATGATCAATTGGGTTTCATACCAGGGATGCAGGGATGGTTTAACCTATGCAAGTGAATATGTGTGATACCCCACATAAACAGAATTAAAAACAAATTTGTATGATCATCTCAATAGACACAGAAAAAGCATTTGACAAAATCCCTCATCCCTTTATGATTAAAACTCTCAGCAAAATCGGCATAAAAGGGACAGACCTTGATGTAATGAAAGTCACCTGTGACAATCCCATAGCCAAGATAATACTGAATGGGGAAAGTTGAAAGCATTCCCTCTGAGAACTGGAATAAGACAAGGATGCCCCCTCTCACCACTCCTCTTCAACATAGTACTAGAAGTCATAGACAGAGCAATCAGACAAGAGAAAGAAATAAAGGACATCGAAATCAGTAAAGAGGAAGTCAAACTGTCACTGTTTGTTGATGATATGATCATTTACTTCGAAAACCCTAAACACTCCTCTAGAAAGCTCCTAGAACTGATAAAAGTATTCAGCAGAATTTCCAGATACAAAATTAATGTACACAAATCAGTAGCTCTTCTGTCTACCGACCAGGCAGAAAATTGCATCAAGAACTCAACTCCTTTTATAATAGTTGCAAGAAAAGTAAAATACTTAGGATTATACTTAACTGAGGAGGTGAAAGACCTCTACAAGGAAAACTACAAAATACTGCTGAAAGAAATCACAGACACAAACAAATGGAAACATATCCCATGCTCATGGATGGGTAGAATCAATATTGGAAACTGACCACTTTCACATGGTCAATCCCCATTTCACAGTGCAATCCCCATCAAAATACTACCATCATTCTTCACATAATTAGAAAAAAAACTCTTGAAAATTCATATTGAACCAAAAAAGAGCCCACATAGTCAAAGTAAGACTAAGTGAAAAGAACAAATCTGGAGGCATCACGCTACCTGATTTCAAATTGTACTATAAGACCATAGTCACCAAAACAGTGTGGTACTGGTAGAAAAACAGACATATAGAACAATGGAACAGAATAGAGAATCCAGAAATAAACCCAAATACTTACAGCCAACTGATCTTCAACAAAGCAAACAAAAACATAAAGTTGGGAAAGGACACCCTTTTCAACTAATGGTGCTGGGATAATTGGCAAGCTACATGTAGGAGAATCAAACTGGATCCTCATCTCTCACCTTTACAAAAATCAACTCAGGGCGAGTGCTGTGGCTCACACCTGTAATCCCAGGACTTTGGGAGACTGAGGCAGGAGGATCACAAGTCAGGAGATTGAGACCACCCTGGGTAACATAGTGAAACCCATCTCTACTAAAAAAAAAAAAAAAAAAAAAATTAGCCAGGCATGGTGGCATGCACCTGTAATCCCAGCTGCTCAGGAGGCTGAGGCAGAAGAATCACTTGAACCCAGGAGGCGGAGGCTGCAGTAAGCCAAGACCGCACCACTGCACTCCAGCCTGGTGACAGAACGAGACTCAATCTCAAAAAAAAAAAAAAAAAAAAGTCAACTGAAGATGGATTAAAGACTTAAATCTAAGACCTGAAACTATAAAAATTCTAAAAGATAACATTGGAAAAACCCTTCTAGTCATTGGCTTAGGCAAGGATTTCATGACCAAGAACCCAAGAGCAAATGCAATAAAAACAAAGATAAATAGCTGGGACTTGATTAAACCAAAGAGCTTTTGCACAACTATTGGAACAGCAGACTAAACAGACAACCCACAGAATGGGAGAAAATCTTCACAATCTATACATCTGACAATTGACTGATATTCAGAATCTACAACGAACTCCAATAAGTCAGTAAGAGAAAAACAAACCATCCCATCAAAAGTGGGCTAAGGCCTTGAATAGACAGTTCTCAAAAGAAGATATGCAAATGGCCAACAAACATATGAAAAAATGCTCAACATCACCAGTGATCAGGGAAATGCAAATCAAAAGCACAATGAGATACCACATTACTCTTGCAAGAATGGCCATAATCAACAATCAAAAAACAGTAGATGTTACTGTGGATGCAGTGAACAGGGAACACTTTTACACTGCTGTTGGGAATGTAAACTAGTACAACCACTACGGAAAACAGTGTGGAGATTCTTTAAACAACTAAAAGCAGAACTACAATTTGATCCAGCAATCCCACTACTGGGTATCTACCCAGAGGAAAAGAAGTCATTATTCAAAAAAGATACTTGCACATGCATGTTTATAGCAACACAATTCCCAATTGCAAAATTGTGGAACCAACCCTAATGCCTGTCAATCAATTGATAATGAAACTATAGTATATGTATACAATGGAATACTACTCAGCCATAACAAGGAATTAATTAATGGCATTTGCAGTGACCTGGATGAGATTGGAGACTATTATTCTAAGTGAAGTAACTCAGGAATGGAAAACCAAATATCATATGTTCTCACTGATACATGGGAGCTAACCTATGAAGACGCAAAAGCGTAAGAATGATACAATGGACTTTGGGGACTTGTGGGAAGGGTAGGTGGGGGGAAAGGGATAAAAGATTACAAATAGGGTGCAGTGTATACTGCTCGAGAGATAGGTGCACCAAAATCTTACAAATCACCACTAAAGAATTTATTCATGTAACCCAACACCACCTGTACCCCAATAACCTATGGAAAAAAATATATATATATATAATTTATTAATTACTGAGTACTTAAGGGAACTCAGAGTTAGCTAAAATTACTAAAACTAATGTTTTAATGAGGAATTATATTAAAGATGTTATATATTCATACAATATATATATACATTATATTGGATAATTATTAAATGCAATAGGGGAGCTCAGAGACAGTCAAGAATATTTTCCATATTCTTTTGATACTTAAAGCAATTACTACAGAATCAATATAAAATTTTTAATTTTAAACTCTTATTCACTATATGTTCCTTGCTTATCAATTTTTTACCTCAAAAATATTAGTTTTGTACATAATATATACTCAATAATTTAAAAATAAGAACTCATCAAAAAACAGCTAATTGATTTCATGCTGACATTGGTTTCTTATAATAGCCGATGATTTCTTCTTTAAAATAATGATTTTTGTTGTTAATAAATGGATAGCATTTTAGGACTGGGTCCCAACAATGTTTACACAAAGCTCTATGATAGCACAGATTACTATATTGTGAATTTGTAAATAAATCTTTCTCCCCTGCCAGTGAAAGAGTTTCTTGAGGATAGATAGAGATTGTATCCATATTTATCTCTTCCTTCATCTCCAGACTCAGCACAACGTCTGGCACCAGTGATCATTTTGAATAAATAAATCACATTAAGCATATTCTTCTGTATTCTTCTATTGTTTAAGATGGAAGTTTTTTAGACGACAGAAATGCCTTCGCATCATGACTGCTGAGCTCACCCTAAGCTCAGAAGTATAACAGTGACGCTAGTGACTAAGGATGCATTTTTGGCAGTTAACTTTTAAAACAGTGTACGGTACTGCAAAATTACAATGCAGGCCAGGCAAATGTAGGCCGTGAGTGTGACTTCATCAGGAAATCAGAGGACACAAGTCGGAGACCAAGAAACACTGTGCAGGGCAACTAACACATTTCACCTGGACAAGCATTGACTCTGGACATCGTTCCCAGTGACTTAGTAAATGGGGAGGAAGCTGTGCTGGATGCTGGCCATCCTTCACACGCATTCTGCCTTGATGCTGCCTGCCCTCTACCCCTTCCCTGCCGTTACCTGTGTGAGCCCAGCCGTTCCCAGGATGGCTTTAATTACAATAATATTGACTATTGAAACAAGTTGCAATAGCAATTGTTCATAGTGTTGATGGCCACAGAAAAGGAACGATTGCATTTAATCCTAATACATCAATCAGGAAAGAGACCAAAATGTAAGCAGAGGGAGTTGTTCTCTGTGGGTTTGTGAGATGGTGAGGATGGGTCAGCTCACTCACAGCTGGGAACAGTAATGAAACATCAAACACAAGCATGCTGGCTGGTGAGGCTGCGACACCCCTGCAGGCCTCATAATTCTAACAAACGGTGTCTCTGTGGGGTGGAAGTCAGAGGTGTAGTATTACAAGAGAAAAATAAAATTGGGTGCAAAACAGAAGACTGTAAAAGAGAGGTCGAGAGGGCAGAAAGGGCAGTGAACCTTTCTGGACTCTCCTCAGAAGATCTGCACAAATGGACCTCCCTGGGTCTGTGGAGCACTGTGGACGTCCTCAGTGTACCCCTGTCCAGTTTGAATATATGCATGTCTCCCCATGAGCTTCTTCCAGCTCCCTCGGCTGTCCATCCCCAGTCTCTACAGGGATTTCTCCTCCCTTTCTCTCCTTAAGTGACGCCCAAACTCATCATGGCATCTGTCCCTGCTGATAATTGTGAATAAACAGATACTGCTATGTATATTCCTCTGGGTTCTTACAACTCGAATGGCAGTTTCTTAGACCAGAGCCTCTGTTTTCATCCAACTCACTCTCCAGGATCACAGCTGTCTCCATGCTGTGACTCTCAGATGAGCCATCCCTTCTCTTCTAAAACAGGCATAATTTTAGACTCATCACCTCTATGTTCCCCTAGAAATCAAGTGCCCACAGCTCCACACCTTTTACTGCAGTCACCCTCTATGTTCCTGTCATAGCACACAGTTAAAAGCCCACATCTCTCTCTGTTACTTCTTCTCTCCCAGTCCCTTCAGAGTCAAATGTATAGAAAGTTGTCTGTACCCACCTCACTTTACACTCACGTCTCAGTCACGTGGAAACCATCTTGTATCCCCACCACTCTATGGAAGCTGTTCTCCCCAAGTCACGAAAGATTTCCTTGCCTTGAAATGTAACGTAGGATTTTTAGTCCATAGCTCAACTTCATCTTGGCAGTGGTTTATGTAACTGCTTCTTCCCTCATCCTTTGTGGCATTCTCATTTTCCTGACTTTCCTCTCACCTCTCTGGCCATTCCTTTTTGGCCTTCTTTGTTGCTTTCTATCTGCCCTTTAAATGTAGTTCTCATACTTCTGCTGGCACTTCTCACTCTCACTCTCTGCTCAAATGAACAATGTTTCCCTGAAACATTTTGTCCTCTTTCATGAATGCGTTTAGCCTCTGTATATATGAATGATTTCCAAACTCAGCACATGCCCCTGTCCTAAACTTCAGACCCATATAATACTATAATACCACTGTGTAAGTCAATATTGCTACGTGCACGTCATATAGTAGCTTAAATACAACAATGGCAAAACAACCCACCTGCTCCTCCTCCAGCTTTCTTCCCCTGCTCCATCCTCTTGCCCATCTAGTTGCATGAGTCATGGTTTTAGGGACATCCTGGGTTCTTCCTTCTCTCACAACTACTAAATAGGCACATGTCCTCTTGTTTCCACTGTCCACAAATCCTTCAGATCCATCCAGTCATTTCATTCCCACTGCTAATTCTATCCTTTCTTGCCTGCCTGGCTCTAATAGCTTCTTATGTGATCTCACAGCCTACAGTCTTCCCCCCACTCCAATCTAATTGGATCTATAAACATAAATCCCTTAAAATGTCAATACAATCATTGTCCTATCCCATGTAAACCCCTCTGTGACTTTCCATTGTTCTTAGCATAGAGAACACATCTCCCAAGGGTCTTAGGTTATAGTCCATGTTGCACCTCAACTTTCCCCTTTCACTGCCCCGTACCTTATGTTGCAGCAAAACTTTAGGAAATCGCCTTGCAGGAAATTCTTTTAGTTTCACTCAAGCAAGTCATGCTCATTGCCCCTCCCAGCCCTGCTGGATCTTTAACCTAGTTCCCACACTGCTCTCCAACACCTGCCATTGCTTTAGGGGACAGGTTCCTCCTCGCCTTTCAGGTTTCATCTTGGCTCTCATTCCCTGGGGTGATTCCTCTGGTCCCCCAGGCCTGGGTTTTGCCTTAGGTTAGCTTCCCAGGGAAGCAGCTTCTGAGACAAGGATTCCAATGCAACAGTTTATCTGGGAAGTAACCCCAGGAAATGCCAGGTGAGGAGTGGAGAATGGGAGAGAAAAGAGAAGGAAGTGGATACAGGGTGTTTTCACACAGGTTACCACCATGGAAAATGGGACTTTTTGCTGCTGGCAACCTCAAAGAGAAGTATACAGCCCTTCTCCAGAAGAGTGAAGAGGTTGAGGTATTTTCCCACAGACTCCCCCACATCACTGGTTGAGCTCAGCTCCCTGCTGCATAACTCCCCTGGCGCTTCCTGCCTGCTCTGCCTGCAGGTGGAGCCCTTTTCTGAACCAGAGACAGCGTCAGGCAGTCACTGGGGCCGGCAGCAGGAAAACATCAGCATTTATGGGAGTGGGGAGGGCGACGGGGGCACCTACAGTCGGCTGTTATCGCACTTAATCACTATTTATTAGAATTGCCTTTTGACTGTCTACCTGTAAGTCTTAGGACAGCCTTGCTTTACAAAAGAAGAATCAGTAATAATTTTTGGGGGAAGCTAAGTGTAGACATGGAATGCAAGGTGGGTTGAAGCAGATAAAGACAAGCTGGTGTCAGCTGAAGTAAAAACACAAGTATGAGTGGTGAGCTTCAAAAGACAGTGACCTCAGAGGGACTGGAGAATTGGAGTGGAAGAGGCAGAATTCATAAACCACACAATGGCAGGACATAGGGTGATTGCATTTAGGGAAGGAAAAGGAGGGAAGGTCAAAGATGAGTCTCCGATTTCTAGGCTGGAGGGATGGACTCACGTGGGAAGCAGTGGAGCTTGGAATCTGGTTTCCATTGCAGCTCCTGCTAACCTCCTGCTGGGTGCTCTCAGGGTGATCGCCAACACTGGAAAACCTGTTTTCTCATGGTTTTCATAAAGAGACTGGAATGTATTTTTTAATCTCTGTATGTCTTTAACATGCTATCATCCCGGGTTACTCATAGCAATAGGAAACTCATATTACTAAATAGAGTGCCAGACCATTCTCATTGAAAAACTTGCGACCAGTGACCTGGGATTCCTTTACATACCTGTGCAATGCTGTCCAGTGGGAAATGTGCCAAAAACATACAATGAGTATAAAAGTGCCAATGCTTAGAAGTTCTTTCCTTAATTAAAATTAGAGCTAGTTTTAGAGCTCCTTATAACAACATTACTCTCTGCCCATTGTTTATTCAGTGGCTGTCTTTAACCATATGTCCTTGTAAGATTCAGAACATTTTTCCCTTTCACTTTCCGCAATAGTTATCAGTGAAGGGTGTATGGTAAACACACCTGATAGCAATAACTTGAGCATACGCTCAGAATGACCCTGTATGGGAGATGAGATGCACCTGAATGTGTGTTCTGAGCTAGGGAATCTGAGGGTGGCCAACCTGGAGATTCGTTCATTGCCTATGAGGGACATCTGAGCCCTGGGTCCATCCCATGAAACATGGGCCATCCAGAGGATTGAGACCCTGAGCTTCAGTCTTGGGTTAAATGATGATTGCCAGGCCAGGTCTGCTGGCTCACGCCTGCAATCCCAGCACTTCGAGAGGCTGAGGCGGGCAGATTGCCTGAGGTCAGGAGTTTGAGACCAGTCTGGCCAACATGGTGAAACCCTGTCTCTACTAACAGTACAAAAAAGTTAGCCAGGCGTGGTGGTGTGTGCCTGTAATCCCAGCTACTTGGGAGGCTGAGGCAGGGGAATTGCTTGAACAGGGAGTTGGAGGTTGCAGTGAGCCAAGATCACTCCACTGCACTCCAGCCTGGGTGACAAAGTGAGAATCCATCTCAAAAAAAAAAAAAAAAAAAAAAAAAGATTGCCAGGTGCAGGTCATTAAGGGGAGGGAGCTGAGTGAAAATGCTGTATAAACTGCACGCTTTTTACAAGCGGTTGCAGTTCTCATGTCTAGCCTGCCACCACTAGGCCATGAGAATATCTTGTCCAGCCTGCAGACCCTGGACTCTCTCCCCTGTATATAAGCCGCTAATAAAACCCTATGTATTGTTTGCTGGGTCTGGGTCTCTTCTTTGGCCTCTTGAACCTGGCGCCTTTCCCACTGAGGTTAGTAGGGGATTGGTGCAGCAATGGCTTAAAGCATATTTGCAGCGAAGCATGATGTCATGGTTTACTTTAGAAGAAAATGGTTAGAAGCAAAGGAAACCTGTTTAGTAACCCATACCATGGAAGTCTACTTCTTTCCTGCATCTGCCACAGTGACTGCTAGGTTCTTGGATCTTGACATTATTACCAAACCCATCAGATCCCCAACATATCCAAATCAGTGAGGGCTCCCAAGTCAGGTCTTCTCAATTTCTAATTCCTTGATTAAAATTCATCTCTATCTTCTCTTTATCACTTTGGCCAAGGTTCCAAAGTAGAAGTATCTGTACAAGTTTCCCATCAGCTCAAAAAGGGGTAGAGATTCTAGCTCCAGCGGCGAGGACTCTGTCTCTTGGGGCACATTCTCCCACTGTCCAATCTCTTCTGCCTTATAGGGTTGTTCTGGAAATAAATTAAATGTGATTATACCGGAATGGCACTAAGAATATGCATGAAATTTTCATTCATAGTACAACGTCTTCCTTATATTGGCTTTCCCAGAAATAGAACCTGAAGCAGGGATGTGGGAACAAGCAGCTTATTTGAGAGGTGATCCCAGGAAGCACCCAAGCAGGAGTGGGGAAGTGAGACAGGGAAAGGTAATTCAGGATGCATGAATGAGAAGGCCACATCTGTGACAACCGGGGCTCAGTCCTGATGGAGACCTCTGAGGAACCAGGTGGAACATGCCTCAGAATCGTCCCTTCTCATGTGTGAGGAAGCTGCATTTTTATTTTCCACGTCCTGTCCCTCTCTGCTTGAGAACTGTTCTACAGGGCACTAACTCTTCAGCACTTTTGACCTGGCTCGCAGCTGAAGTTAGTGGTCTGAGCGCATCTCAGATGTGAGCACACCTAAGCAAGCCCTCAACGGAGCCCCAGGGCCCTGCAGCAGGAAACAGTGGAGCTCGTGGGAGAGTAAGCATCTCTGGCTACCGCTCTCAGTCTGAGTGAGCAGCCGAATCATCTGCAGGGCTGGCAAACACACAGACGGCAGGGCCTCTATTCCAGGATCTTATCCAGGAGGTTTGGGGAGAGGCCAAAGTCTGCACTTCTCACAAGTTCCTAGGAGATGTTGATGTGCTGCTGGTCCAGGGACCAAGTTTGAGCAACACCGGCCTAGTAGACAACAGTAAGGCTTCAGTGGTGTCTGCTACAGAAAGCTTACTAGTAAAATCTTCAGAGCAAGAAGTCTGCAGTTGTGGATGGTGAATGAAACTCAGAGAGGAGGGGATATGGAATAAGAAAAAAAATGGGAAGTGAGCACACATGGCATCTCTTTTCTCTTACTCTTAGAGAACATGATTTCTTGGCATAGGGGATCAGCTGTAAGTTTCCATTCCTGAATATCATCTTCACTTATAATGGAGTTTTAAAAAATCATGCTGGATCTGTTAGACATAATGGTCTTAATCTTTTCCAATAGCCACATGTGTAAAGAACAATGGTCTCAAGTGTGGCACACTCTTATGGGTGTATCCAGATTTCAACAAAAAACTCAAATTTTGTGAATGGATAAAGCACTATAATACTTGTAATCACCATCTTATTCATGGTAAGAGTGCAAGAACATTTCTAAAAGTGTCTCAGCAGGAAAGGAAATTGGTCAGTGTTTATTCAGGATACTGCTGATTCCAGACCCACTCATGCAAGCCTGAAAGAAGGCCCTGGCGAGGTCAGGCTCTAAGGGTCTGGTAGCATGACTCCCTGCAAGGCTGGGCAAACGGCCTTCACACCAGGCCTGCAGCTCTGATTTGAGGAATGTCCTTGACACACTGCGCAAGCTGGTGGAGTCTGTTGAACTCTTCGGCGCTGTGCTCTCATCATCGCCTCTCTCATGCATTGCTGCTGGTGATGTGTGGCACTTGGCCTGGATTCAGGGGTCTCCCTCCTGGGTCCAGGTAAGATGGCTTCCTGGGCTGCTTTGGTCTCGTGCATGTGGCAGGGTCAGGAGGCCCCTCAAGTTTCTGGAACTGCCCTCACTTCAGTTGTGTGTCTATTGAGGGTGGTGGAGGACCAGAAGGTTGTACTTCCATTTGTCATGGAGAATATTTTTGCTGGGAGTCCCAGCAGTCCAACTCCTCTCTGTGAGTGGTATGGTGCCCTCTGTGGTCTCTGTGTCCCTTGAGCCTATTTTTCAGGCACTCTAAATCAGGACAATATGTTATCTATGGTTTTCCAATGCTCCTTCAGCTGGAAACGATTCATCAGAGCTTGAGTCATCCATTCAAATAACCAAATGTTTTTGAAACCCATTCGTATAATTGCTGGTCTTAATTATGAACATTTCTGGATCATCAGGGAAGAATTAAATTTTCTTCAGCTGAGTTTTGATTATAAAGAGTGTTTAATATAGTTTCATTTACAGTGTGTGATTAATCAGGAAGCCCAGTTAGCCAGCATGCCATACCTCCCACCATTAAAGACAGGAAGGAGACGAATACGCAGAGTGAGTGGGAGGCGTGGAAAATGAAGCCAGTTCCACGATCTTTCCTTAGATTAGGTGCAGTGGCTCACGCCTGTAATCCCAGCACTTTAGGAGGTCAAGATGGGCGGATCACAAGGTCAAGAGTTGAAGACCAGCCTGGCCAACATGGTGAAACCTTGTCTCTACTAAGGATACAAAAATTAGCCGGGTGTGGTTACCTGTGCCTGTAATCCCAGCTACTTGGGAGGCTGAGGCAGGAGAATCACTTGAACCCCGGAGGTGGCCGTTGCAGTGAGCTGAGATCACGTCACTGCACTCCAGCCAGGATGACAGAGCCAGACTCCATCTCAAAAAAAAAAAAAAAAAAAAAAAAAAAAAAATTGTCTCTATTGTTCTCATGAAAATTATTTTATCTGAGCACAAATATTTCCAAATTTCAAACAAGAAACAATTCTTTAATTTTTACAGTGGCTGAGAAATCAATGTTTATAGCTTGTAGCAGAGAGTTCTGCGAGCCACTGCTGGTTCTGATACACACGAAAGGAAAAACAGATTACTGAAGGAAGTCTTTATTTCCTTTCAATCAGTCTACATTATTTTAAGAGACAACAGAAAGATGAATTAAGTCCAACATCAAAGAAAGAAACAGATGAGGATTTTGTATTGTCTTACTTAAGGTCATTTCAAAGTGTCCCACTTGAATCCTGACCTGTGTCTTTAGTACTGATCACACAGTTCCAAAATTTGAAATTTTGCTTTAGAGAAAAATTTAGTTTTGTAAGAAAGCCTGGGTTTTCTTTATTTCTTCCCTCACATTTCTTTTAGTTTATTTTCTTTAATTTATAAAAGACAACCCATCTTCTTAACTTTCTTATGGGAGTGGGTGGGCAGTCTTAGCAACTACAACATTGTGTTAAAAATCAAGAAAAGAGAAAAAATGCCAAAAAAGGGTTTTACACTGCAATGAATTAGATAGTTAAGGCAATTAGAGCCTGACAGACCCAAGCACCCAAGATTGATGTCTTGTCATCCTTTAGAAAGTTGAAAACAGGGCCGGGCGCGGTGGCTCAAGCCTGTAATCCTAGCACTTTGGGAGGCCGAGACGGGCGGATCACGAGGTCAGGAGATCGAGACCATCCTGGCTAACACGGTGAAACCCCGTCTCTACTAAAAATACAAGAAAATTAGCCGGGCGAGGTGGCAGGCGCCTGTAGTCCCAGCTACTCGGGAGGCTGAGGCAGGAGAATGGCGTGAACCCGGGGAGGGGGAGCTTGCAGTGAGCTGAGATCCGGCCACTGCGCTCCAGCCCCGGCGACAGAGCGAGACTCCGTCTCAAAAAAAAAAAAAAAAAAAAAAAAAAAAAAAAAAAAAAAAAACAGAAAGCAGACAAAAAAAAAAAAAAAACCCACTTTTTCTTAGTATTCTTTTAAATAATGGAGGAGGAAAAAAAGTATATTAAGTAATAGAAACCCCTTGTTTGTGGTGATGATTTCACAGGTGTCTGCATTTGCCCAAACTCACCAAATTGCGTGCATTAAATACAAGCAGATTTTGTATATCATTCACACCTCAACAAAGCTGTTCAAAAAGCATTAGACAAGTATAATCACTTCTATTTTGACAAAGATATGGCTTTCTGGCTCTAGTTATTTACTTGTTTATTTTTCTTTCCAGCTTTCGGGTTTGGAGTACCTGTGCAGTACTTGAAGATATCATCTTGTTTCAGCCACACAGTAGCCTGTGAGCTCAATCTGTTCATTGATCTTTCACTAGTGAGGCAGTGGAGACCTCCAAGTCTCCCTCCCAACCATTAGCACCTAGATTTCTTACCTCCTTATTTCCTCTGGCCACCAGAGTTTTCTCTGCCCAAGCATGACAGGCAGGAAGTGCTGGTAACAGTGACTCTCCGGAGCTGCGCTCAATTCAGTGGCTGGTGGGGTGGAGGGTAAGGACCCCAGCTCCCTCCCATTTCATGTGGGATGGTTCTGAGGTGTGGCAGCAGATTTCTCCAGCAGAACCAAGCTTCAGCTACCTACAGGTCCCCTGCTTGTTAACAAACACTCCACTGACTGACTTTCCTACCTGGTCTCTCTTCTCCACTTTCCTACCAGTCATCACCTCCCAGATAAGCTACTTGTACTGTCGTCTGTGTCTCAGGGTTGGCTTCTGGGAAAAACAGAAACGAAAATAATGTTCTCTCCCTCCTAGAAAAAGAAAAGACTTATCCTAACAGGCAAAAGTTCCCTTCAGTGGCAGTATGGGGGCTCTAACCAATTGTCCTACCACCTTTCCTCCACAAGGGCCTGGAAGGGTAGAGCCCAGCACTTCTGCTTCCTACTACAGCACTTTTCCAAGTCTACTGTGCTCAAGTCTTTACACTCATTGCAACTATAAAAGCAGAGGGTGGCTTTTACCTTGGCCTAAAGGAAAATAATGCAGAGTTGGAAACATGCAAGGGAGAGAAGGAAAGAATATAAATGAATTAGCTTGGAGACCCTGCCATTTCTCTATGCCCATCTTGCTATGCTGTGGATACTAGCATGAACATTTGCTAGGGGGAGGACGGGAATGGTTGATGGCAAAGATTTTTTTTTTAATTTTTATTAAAGCAATTTTTCTTATTTGCTCTGGAAAAAAAAAAAACAGGTATGACTGTGGCTAATCTGTTATTCTCAGGCATGGTGGATGTCAAGAAGTGACTGTAAATCAAGGGCAGCTATCAAACCCAAAGAAGCTAATAATCATGTCCTGGAATATTTCATGTGAATGCCCATGTGAAAACTTGTACTCTTTGATTTCAACTTCATTAAAGTACTAACTAGGACTGAAATGCTGGAATTCAGTTCAGTGGCTAGGAATCAATGTTGACTCAGAAATAACTTAGGAATAAAAATTCTACAGCGTGCAGTAAAGAGATATGCAGGGACTTTGGATTTTCTCTCTTTTACTTTAAGACAGATCTAGAAAACTGAAGACTGAGGTGAGAACAGAAATACATATAATGGGTGAACTGGAAAAGTGAATCTGAGCCTGTCAGTGTCCCAACTCTCGGGTTGGCAGCTTTTCAAAGGCATTGCTTCAGGACAGCACTTGCTTTTCTGTCCTGCTTGTAGCTGTGGAGGGGAGTGAGAGGAGATAAAAGATGCAGTTGTATTGCATAGTTCATCTAGACGGAGGTGAATTCTGAGAAACAATTCTTTGTAGACACAGTATCACTTGATTTAGTCCATTCTGGGTTAGGGCAATAAAATACAAGTTCATTAATTTTATTTTTTTGTATTATTATTATTATTATTTTGAGACACAATCTCTCTGTATCACCCAGACTGGAGTGCAGTGGTGCGATCTCGGCTCACTGCAGACTCTGCCTCCCAAGTTCAAGCAATTCTCCTGCCTCAGCCTCCCAAGTAGTTGGGATTATAGGCGTGTGCCATCAAGCCTGGCTAATTTTTTTGTATTTTTAATAAAGACAGGGTTTCATCAGGTTGGCCAGGTTTGTCTTAAACTCCTGACCACAAGTGATCTGCCCACCTTGACCTCTCAAAGTGCTGGGGTTACAGGTGTGAGCTACCGCGCCCTACCAAGTTCATGATTTTTTAAATAAATGAGAACACTTGTTTATTACTGAAAACTCAAAGTTTTTAGACAATAAATTGCAAAGCTTCAATAATTTCTGTTCCCAGAAATCATCACCATGAGCTGTTTAGTGTCTGTCCTCCTTAATTTCCCACCCTTCCATGTAGATGAGACCAGGTAAGGATTGCAATTTGGAGTCCTGCATTTGTCTCTCATTATTGATATCTTCAGGACTTCTTGTGTTATTAAGAATTCTTCTGTAATTTTTAAAACATTTTTGTGTGGTTAGCAGAGAGAAGACAATATGAATGTTACAAGGCCCCAACCCTCAGGGAGCTTGCAAGATTGCTGAGGATAATGTGAATTCCTCCAAGACAAACAGGCAAGTGTGCAATGCAAGTGTGTGGAATGGGATAAGGGGATTTTGATGAGGATGCTCTTATTCTTAAAAGGAAGTTCAAGAAGGATACCAGACTGAATACATAAGCAGCTGGCTCTCAAAGACTGAGTAGGAGTAGACACAAGGTGTATTCGATGGAGCCACGGCACCTGTGTGGCAGAGTGTGTTTCTCACATGCTGCCACAACAATATCTCTGTCACTCATGTTCTTTCTTCAAAGTGACTTTGACACTCGTCCCATTGAGAGGGAGAGTCTAGGTCTCCTTTGGCACTTGGAATCGAGAGGGCTTTTGTGACTCTCCTGGCCATAAGAGTATGACAGAGGTGACCTTATTTACTTCCAAGGCTAGGTAATTAAAAACAAACTCAGCTTCTACCTTCCTGCTGGAACACTCATGAATGGAGCCCTGAAACACCACATAAGCAGTCTGACTGTCCTGAGACCACCATGCTGGAAGGGAGCCCACGTCATTCCATGTTGGGAAACCATATGCAGCAGTCCCAAAACCACGTGAACTGCAATGCTGTCCAGCCATCCCTCAGCCTCTCTAGCCCTCTGATCCCCCAGTCTCTTCCAACTCCAGCCAAGAGACTCTGAGCCAGAACCACCTGCCCAGCTCTTCCTAAGTTCCAGACCCACGGAAACTATGAGAGAGTAAAGTAACTGTTACTGTTTTAAGCCAATACATTTAGAGGGGATACGTGAGCAGAAACTACGTGAGAACATGTGGAAGGATGTGGGGCATCATGAATCTACTCCTTCCCCATCAACAGACCCTGAGAACAGCCCACCTGCCATCTTTGGCATGAGAGGTTTGCACAAAACTGAGTTGCCACGGAAAGATGTGAGCTGATGGGCAAGGGGCTAACTGTAAGTATGTGGCCTGGTGCTGTCACGTATTGACTGAGTTTTCAATATTTTTAACACTACTCAAGTATAAAAGGAGGCCTATGACAAACGCAGCATCAATCTTTGTATATCTTAGCTTAGTGATCTAGTACAGACTGAAGTGTGGAAACTAGAAGGAATGGGAAGTTGTTGGGTGCAGGCCAGCAAATGATGGGAGTGCTGCATCTTGGGAGGGGTGCCTGCTGTATTGAATGGGATCTTCCAGGGATGGCTGGAGGCTGTCATTTGACTTTTTTAATTGAAAACTAAAATTGTATGTATTCATTGTGCGTAACATGATGTTTTGAAGTGTATCTATATTGTGCAATGATGAACTCCAGCTAATTAACAAATGCATTATTTGGGGGGTGAGAACACTTAACGTCTACTCTCTGTGTTTTTTAAGAATGATGTATATCAACATTAACTATAGTCATCATGCTGTACAATTGATTGCTTTAACTGATTCTTCCCGCCTAACTGCAATTACGATTTTAAAGGATCACACCTCGCTGTGTTGTGAGTTTGGCCCTTTTCCTGCTTTAGAACTACTATAAAAATCTATGTTGTGGAGCATGTTTGGAGTAGCATGATAATTTTCTTCAATTACAAAACAATTCTTATTGACTTTTAGAACTTCCTAAAATATTTTAAAAATGAATAAGAAACCAAATTTTATCAATAATCCTATCACCCATTGTTACCATTTTCGTGTACTGGTTTCCAGCCTCTTTCAATGTTTATACATACATTAATACATATCTACTTAGAGCACTGCTTGCTTTCAATATTCAGAGGAAAAAAAATGCTTGCATAACATTCAGTCTAACACACTAGCATTTGCTCAGTAAGTATGGAAATGTACATATAAATATGATTACTTGTCTATAATGGAAACAGTTTTATAAGAGCTATATTGTCTATACAAGCTATGATTTTCCTTTTTTTCACTTCACATTATGTCATGAGCATTTACGAAGTGAGATCATGGAGGGATAAAGGATGGAACCTCAGCACCTTTCATCTCTGACTTGAGTTCTGACTCTGCCTCCATGCCCTTTAGTTACTATCCGAACCATGGGGCAGGACAGGTTTCTAACAGGCCCTGTGTCCTGGGACATACCACCCACCTCTGTGCTGTGGGAAATACTTCTGATGCAATGATAGCCTCCAAGTAACTTTGAGGCAGCTGCCCCAGAGGTCATAAAACAGAATGGATTTTCCAAACACAGTGGGAAGCAACACAGTGAGAAAAGTGATGGGGTAAATTTCACGCTCCAGATGGAGCATCAGTGGGCTGAATGCAACCAGTTACTGTAATCCTATGTTTGCTGCTTCTTTTTCCTGCTGATGGGGAGTGATAAGGACCAGAGTGGGGCTCAGGAGATGGAGGGACCCATGTGTCAGGCCAGCAGCTATAGCTCCCAGTGATCTGCAACCAGTCATGACTCCTGTCTATGTGTTTTGGGTGACAGACACATGGAGCCAGAAAGTCTGTCACCAGTGGGTGGGTGGGTTCAGTTTCAGATCTCATAAATGTTGGCTACCTCTCTGGCCCTCCCATCCCTTTCTGCCCACACTTGGGAGCACACACATGATCAGCTTGAGTCACTGAAGTCTTTGTGACTTGCAGGCCACCTGTTTCTGCACTTAGATTTATCTGTCACCCTTATTTGATTATTTCTCTTATTTTCTAGAGCAAAGTTGAATATTCTCGAATAATACAGAAAATACGTGTCACAGTAGGAAAATGGCCAACTTCTGGATCCCAAGTACACTGACAGCCAGAGCGGAGTAGATGAGGGTTGGTTGTCTGTCACCTACTTAGGGGAACTTTGAAGTCAGAGAGTGGAGGAATGCAGGGACGTCAACAGCACTGCAGTCAAATCATGAGGCAGCATCTCCTGGGCTGGGGATTTCTGTGAACTCGTGAGGCCAGGGCAAGAAAAGGGGAAGCCATTTGGGGCATTATTAATCTGTTTTAAAGCTTGTTAATTGAGATCTTTATTATTTTTAAAGCCTGATTTGATGACATTTAATTACAAAAAAAAAGCTCATTGGACTTCTCTCTTAAAAAAGGGTTATACCAACTTGTCCACCAAATCTCTGTTCTAGTGCATCCAAACTAAGGTTGTTCAACTTTTGAGACACATGTGTCTTTTAGAGATGACCAACCAGTCCTAATTATAAAGAAAAAAGACCTGACAAACTTACTCCTATATTTTAACTTTACATTTCAATAATTAAAGGAAATATCATGCAATTCTTCCTTTCCTATTTTTTATCTTTATTTATTTTTTCCCTAGTGCACTTGATTTAAGTTAGGTTAAAACTAAAAAGCCAAAGAATCCTGTTACCCACCAGGATATTTTCAGATTAATGCTTAACCCAAAGTTTAGCAGGCCTGGATAATGAGAATGACATCAAAGCCATCATCACCCATTAACGAGCCTCCAAAAAGAAAAGAAAAGAAAAATCAAACTGCTTAAGAGAAGAGGCTGGAGTCAGGAGTTATAGAATTGTAGAATATCCAGGGGACTCTGTGCTGTTGAGGAAGGAGGATGCTGTGGGAAGGATCTGGGGCGGGGTGCTTGTAGACCTGGAGAGCGGGGAAGACCTCCAGCTCTGCAATTAAGATTTCTGCCAACACCAAGAAGCAGCCAGCTTGACTTTTGTCCAGATGGTTACATGAGGAATGCTGCTCCTGTCTCTTCCACCATGACCATGCTAGCCACCCCAACCTTGGCAGACGTGCTGAGGCCACTGTGGGCCTTGGCTTCACCAGCAGTGAATGCTAAGTACGGTCCTAATGGAAACCTCTGAACTTGATTCAAATTCAATATTTCCAGGAGGGCTTTGGTTCAAACACCAAAAAGCATCCATACTTCAGACACCACAATTATGTTTTTGATATTTTGGCAGAGGGCTGTATTGGGCCATACTTGCACTGCTATAAAGAAATACCTGAGACTGAGTAATTCATAAAGAAAAGAAGTTTAACTGGCCCACAGTTCTGCAGCCTGTTCAGCAAGCATGGTGCTGGTGTCTGTTCAGCTTCTAGAGAGGTCTCAGAAAACCATCATCATCGAGAAAGGTGAAGGGGAGCAGGCACTTCACATGGCAAAAGCAGGAGCAAGAGAGTGGGCGGGGAGGTGCCAGAACTTTTTAAATGACCAGATCTTGTGAGAACTATCATGAAGACAGCACCAAGCCATGAGGGATATGCCCCCATGATCCAAACACCTCCTACCAGACCCCACCTCCAGCACTGGGGATTACAATGCAACATGAGATTTGAGTGGGAAGAAGTATCCAACCTATATCAAGGACTGTACTGAATTTAACTAAGTGAGAAAGCTTGTTGAATAATGTAAGGAGGCCACATAAACGGCATCAGAGAGCAATTATCTTTCAGGCTTGGAGATGCACTGTCTGTAGACAGTTTGCTGTTCACAGATGGTTCTTAGCCACTCCTAAATATAACTGTGGTGGGTTACTTCTGTGTGTGATGCATGAAGTCCTAGAAACTGCATATATCCAAGAGAAGCAAAGCTGCATTGTCTGAGACAAATTCTGTAACTCCAACTTTCTACTAAATTAAACCAAGTGTCATGATTCAAAAGAAGAATTTTCTCTGTGTAATTGGTTTAACATAGAGTTGTAGGTATTGCAGACTTCAGAAATCCCTCTTTTTGGAGTGTTCTGACATTCATTGGTATTTATCATTCCTTTTCCCTCTATATTCATTTAAGAATCTAAGACTTCATTGTCTTAGACTAGGTCCCCTCCTAGAGGCAAACCCCAAAATGAAGATGTGGATGAATGTGGCTTATTTGGGAGGTGGTCCCAGGAAGCACTAGGATGGGCATGGGGACTAGGACAGGGAAGACAAGGGAGTGCCATTGCTCCAGTCAAGACTGTGGGAACTCAGGATGCTAAGGAAAATGGCATAAGACATGGGTTGTCTCACTGAGGGGAGAAGAGGCTCAGGTGTCTATCCACCAGCTTCCATCCTCATTGCTTGGGGCTGTGTCATTGCCATCTCTTTTGATATGGAGGATGCCATATCCATTCTACACAGGATTTCCTTTAGTGGAATGAAAGGGGGGAAAACAAAAATGCCTTTTGTTATGACTCTGCCTCTGTTTCCATAGCTATATAGTAATGCCTAGACTGCGGGCTATTTGGGGTTGCATCAGTACTTCTAGTCTTTTGAGACACTCCTTTTCCCGAAAGTTTCCTCAGTGGTAAAAAAGACAGAAAATATCAAGGTAGACTAAGCGCTTGTGATGATTTTCCTGCACCAGAAAAAGAAGTTCAAACCCAAACTATGACATCCAGCACTCCATTTTTAAAGTCTGAAATTGATTCCACAAGCAGAGAATGGGGAATGCAGGTACGGAAGGGCCTTTGAACTTGAGCAGACCACGAGCTTCACAGAGGCTGTTCTGCAGCTGCTAAAGTGATGTAGATTTTAGGAGGGAAGATGATTCTCCTCTAGGGAAAGTACTTGTCTAAATGGTTTCTCTTGCTCAGGTGGTATTGAAAGTCAGCGGCAGGGATGGGTGGCGCCTTTTGAGAGACATGTTGACAAAATAAACTAGTGAACAGTCTAAGAAGCAGCTCACACAGAGAATGACCAAAGAAACAGAAAATATTGTTCTCAGAAAATCTAATATTCATGGGAGTTATGAAAAGTCTAGTTATCAGAAGCACTGTCTTGTGCAAAAGGTGTCTCTGGGTTTTGTGCAGCTCCAGCTCCAGAAGGTAAAACGAGGATGCACAGGTGAGTGTTAGGGGTATGGGTCTAGCAGGAAAGGGCTCTAACTCCAGGACTGCCTGACAAGAAATGAGATCCTTAAAGTATCTGAAACTTCTGGTCTGTTCCTGCTGCAAACCAGTGTAGGTATTTTAAACATGGAAGCTCAGAAAAGCCCATATTTTAAAAAGAGAGACAGGGTCTTGCTCTGTTGCCAAGGCTGGAGTCCAATGGCACAATTAGGGCTCACTGCAGCCTCAAACTCCTGGGCTCAAGCTATCCTCCTGCCTCAGCCTCCCCAGGTAGCTGGAAACTACAGGTGCACATCACCACACCTGGCTACTTTTTTATTTTTATTTTTTGTGCAGACAAGCTCTCACAGTGTTGCGCAGGCTGGTTTTGAACTCCTGGCCTCAAGTGATCCTCCTGCCTCGGCCCCTCAAGGTGCTGGAATTGCAGGCATGAACCACCATACCTGGCAAAAGGTGATTCTTCAGCATGTTTTATTTATTTGTTTTCTTGCATAAAAGTGGGTAGGGAGTAGGGGAACCTAGTGGCAATCTCTGCAGAGAGAAATTGCGTTTCCTCTAGATATGGCTGCTATATTTAATATTTCTATTTCAGACTCAATGTCAGTCTTTCCAGAGGAGCGTAGAGCTTATGCATTCCAACAGGTGCCAATCATGAAAGTATAAAATTGGAGGATGTGGCGGCATCTCAGAGCCAGCTTAAACGCAATGGGAATAGCTTGTGGTTGCTGCTGCCTGCCCGGGTCTCCTTCCAGCTCACCTTATGGAAGCCTTTTGTGCAGGGCTGTCCATCTCTTTTATCCGAGGTCCCAGGGAGTTCTGGCAAGGTGGCCTAGATGGAAAACAACTAGGAAATGGTGGCTTAGCTTCTCATCTGGCAAAATGATATATCACAATCATCCCACTTCTCATACTTGGCAGCCTTGAAAGCCAGCAACCCTTCCTTGGAGTCATGCAGAGTCACAACACAAGTGGCCACTCAGAGTTCAGAAGACAGTGTGTCTTCTGAACACACTTAAGGTAGCAGACTTTTGTTTATGGAAGTCACTTGGTCTGGGCACTTGGGATTTCGTCGGCTTTGGCCAAATGATTTTTTAATGTGCAGGGAGAGGTGGGCTGCGGACAAAGGAAAGTTAAAAAGAAAGCAAAGCTGCATGGTGTTGGGTTGCAGGGATGAGGAGTAGGGACGTTTAAGGGCTGAGGGCGAGAAGAGAGTGTTCCAGGCCTTGCTTAGGGGATCTGTTTGTGAGAGACTCTGCGGCAAGAGAAAGTATGACTGGAAGGAAAATTGTTCAGAGTGGCTGGGGTCCAGATGGAGGTGAAGGGCAGTGAGACAGGCAGAAGTGTGGTAGCCAGGCTTCCAGGGGACCATAAACTCTTTAAGAATTCAGATGGTGTAGATATGAAGATGCTGGGACATTCTCTAATGCTCAAGCTTAAAGATTCTTTAGCTCAGGGTGAAAAATTAAAGTCAAGAAAATTTTGTTTTTTCTCTCTAGTGTGAGTGAATTATGTCTGGCTCTGTGAACTGTGCATATGTGTTTATGCGTGTGTGTGTATGCATGTGCATGTGTTTGCATGTCTGTATGTGTGTGTGCTGGGGATGGAGAGGAAATGAGAGACCCTTTGGGTAGAGGAAAAATCATCGATTGAGGGATCAGGAGAGAACATACCAATGCCATCCTATCACCTTTTTTTTCCCTCCTGATAAGTCTTTTTGTTTCCACCAAAGAAACGATTTGCAATCTCTATGAGCCTCCATCATGAAGATGACAGGGGTCCTCTGTCCTCAGCCTTTCACCTGAGGATTACTTGGGACAGAGAAAGCAGTAAGGGTGAGTGTGGATACCAGTGGGCATTGTCCTCTGGCTCCCTGAGGGCCAAACAAGAGAGGCTGGATGCTGAATTAGGGTACTCCCTGCAGGCCGGGGAGGTGCTCTCAGAAGTTTTAATGCAGGAGGGATTGGGGCCATGTGACTCCATCATCCTGTCTGCCCAAGGAGAGTGTGCCCAGCCTTCTGAGTAGAGAAACTTTCAGAGAAAGAACCTAAACAGTGGGTCTCATGAAGGTGATAGAGAACAATCTTGGATTTCTGGATTCCAGCCAGGTAAATTATTTCTCCAAATCCTCGACAACTTAATGGGTGACCTGGTGCATTCTAGAAAAAAAGCCACTGAGCTAAGAAGTGCTTGGACTTTGGTAGGTGGTAGGTACCTTTTGACCCCAGGTGAAGTGGGCTTGTAGAACGGGTATGACATGAATAGCCAGTGCAATAATATACCTGGGCTTCAGTAGCTGGGTTCTGTAACTTCAGTGGGAAGGTGGCATTGAGCTGCCTGTGTGGGCCACTGTAAGTGGAAGACAGCTCTCCAAGCCTTGCACTGGGCTGTCTCTGACTTTTGGTCTCCTGATCTCTGCCCCCACCCAATGATGAGCACTGAATCAGATCTTTTCAAATGATTTTTAAACTGTGGTGTATTTGATACACATAATCACAGCACGTACATATGTATCATAAAGTACAGAAATAAAATAGAAATTAACATGCCCACCACCCAGTTTAAGAAACAGATCACTTGTTCCCAGATATTCCACCTGGGCCCCATCACTGCCTGCCCCCCTGCAAGAAGTAGCCACTGCCTTCAGGTAGTTGTCCTTTAATTATCAACAGGTATTTGTATTCTTTCCAGGATTTTTGCTATAAGAAAAACACTGTGGTAAAGATTCTCAGACACACATCACAGAGCAAATGGACCAGAGTTACCAGTATATACCACCAGGTCTGAAAATTGCTTTATGGAAGGGCATGTGCAGCTTAAACTTCCTAGATAATGACAAGTTTTCATGATTTGTACTTCAAGCAGAAATTTATAACTGTTCCATATTGCTCCATAGCTTTGCCAGGCACTGAGTGTGATCAAATCTCTTAACTTTTGCCAACAAGTGTGTGTTCAATGAAATTTACTCTTGTGTTTCTCTGGTGACTAATGACGTTGTGCATTTTCAGTGTTTCCTGGCCATTGTGTTTCTTTTCATCTGTGAAATGCCAGTCCATATCTTTTGCTGTTTTTCTCTCTTGAGGCTTTCTTTTCTTGATATTGATCTGAGAACCTCATGGGCTCTCTCTCTCTCTCTCTCTCTCTCTCTCCCCCCCCCATCTCCCTACCCCCAATCTATTTCCATTGACCTGTGTGGCACACATTTTTCCACTTTTCGTTAGTGAAGAGAAGTTCTCTGTTTTAACGCAGCTGAATGCATCACTGTTTTCCTTGTGGTTTATATTTTTATATTTTATATTTTATATTTTCTGGAGAAAATCTTTGCTGACCCTGAACTCCCGAGGATACACTCTTCTATGTACTTCTAAACATGTAACATTTGCCTTATATATTGAAGCCTGTAATCCACTAAGGTGCACGGTGTGAAGCAAATGTGCATGCTTGCTCTCTGTTTAGATATGAAATTGCCCCATCCTGTTTCTGTGGATCAGAACCTTAGCTTTTCCTTATGTTCTATTGCTTGATATTTTTTTCTTTACATATACTGAAATCCCACTCTTATTACCATGCCTTTATAATATTTTGGTATCTGGAAGCGCATCTCTTCCCACTTAGTTCTCCATCTGCAAGAGCCATGCCAACACTTGCTGCTGTTAAAACAAACTGCAGGCCTCCTGGAAAGGACTTCCCAAGTCAGCTGACAGCTTTGCACTTGTCTGTCTCCTGGGATTCCTGCTGTCACTTGATTCTTGGCATCAGGGTATTTATCTTACCTTCCCGTAAGAGCTGCCATGCATTTAAAAGTATATATGAAAATATTTTTCCAGCATTTATGCACATTTTATTCCAGATGAGTGTAGTCAACCATTGGCAGAAACCTTGACTGATTCTTACATCACCACTACCAGCTGATAGCAAATGCCCTTGAGGAATGCTCCTTTGGAACAACACAATTCATTCTGCTGCTCTCATGCTGGACCTGGCAACACATGGTACAATAAATGTTTCATGAATTTTTTAGTTGGCTTTAGTGATTAAGTGAAATTTTAAATGCTTGGAGATAGTCCTGGATATTTTAGCCAAGAACGCTTCATTCTTCTTTTTGATCACCTCTTCTAACTCTGAGTCAGTTCAAACTCTAAGGAAGGTAGAAGATTTCCCCAAAACTAAATGAGATGACCTAGGAGAGAAAATGGTGGGATGCCTTCTAATGCTTGGCCATACAAACATGCTCACTAGACTCTCAAATTGCCTCCAATCCTGCAGGGGAAGTTGCCTCATCAATCTACATACAGGTCTGTCCGCAGGTAGGGTGATTGACTTTGTTGCTGAGATACGCACCACTGAACACCTGGTCAACCAATGCGACCACTCACCGGTGACTAGAGCAGCTGGCTCAGCACTGGGGAACACATGGTCAGTCTGTAACCCAAGAGGCACCCAGCACATTCTCTTAAAACTGGTTGACAGTGCCCAGATGGCACAAGCCTCTTGCTTAGGTCAATCCTGGCTTTTGCGTTTGGTTGCCATTATCTCTTTCTAGAGCCATGAAGCTAGTTTCCATAGGTAATGAAAACTGTAGCAGAGCCATCAAGTGTCAAGACAGGTCTACACAGCCTCCCAAGGCCCTGGACACCTGCTCAGAAGCCTTACCCTAGACTTTCCCGAGTTCCTGAAAACTAGCTGCCTTGTGGGCTTTTTCCACCTTGCTGAAGGATTTTATAAGCAAATATGCTTTACATAGGTTTGCAATCCTATTTTCTGACAAAATAGTCTTCACACCAACGAAGATAAAAAAAGACAAAGACGGGCGTTACATAACGGTGAAGGATTCAATTGAACAAGAAGAACTAACTTTCCTAAATAAGTATGCTCCCAACACAGGAGCACCCGGATTCATAAAGCAAGTTGTCAGAGACCTTCACAGAGACTTAGACTCCCACACAGTAATAGTAGGAGACTTTAACACCCCACTGACAATATTAGATAGATCATCGAGACAGAAAATCAACAAAGATATTCAGGACCTGAACTCAGCTCTGGATCAAGTGGACCTGATAGACATCTACAGAAATCTCCACTCCAAATCAACAGAAATACATTCTTCTCATTGCCACATGGCATTTACTCTAAAATTGATCACTTAATTGGAAATGAAACACTCCTCAGCAAATGCAAAAGAACCGAAATGATAACAAATAGTCTCTCAGACCACAGCACAATCAAACTGGAAATAAAGTCTAAGAAATTCGCTCAAAACCATACAATTACATGGAAATTGAATAACCTGCTCCTGAAGGACTTATGGGTAAATAATGAAATTAAGGCAGACATCAAGAAGTTCTTTGAAATGAATGAGAACAATGATACAACACCAGAATCTCTGGGATGCAACTAGGGCAGTGTTAAGAGGGAAATTTATAGTACTAAATGCCCACATCAAAAGGCTAGAAAGTTCTCAGATAGACACCCTAACATCACAACTAAAAGAACTAGAGAACCAAGAGCAAACAAACCTTGGAGCTAGCAGAAGACAAGAAATAACCAAGCTGAGAGCAGAACTGAAGAAAATAGAAACAACAACAACAACAACAAAAAAAAAACCATTCAAAATATGAATGAATCCAAGAGCTGGTTTTTGAAAAAAATAATAAACTAGATTGACCACTAGCTAGACTAATAAAGAAAAGAGAGAAGATTGAAATAAACACAGATATGTAGGGGGGATTATTACCACTGACCCTGGAGAAATGTGAACTATCATCAGAAAACATTATAAACACCTCTCTGTATATAAACTAGAAAACCTACAAGAAATGGATAAATTCCTTGACACATACACACTCCCAAGACTGAACCAGGAAGAAATTGAATCTCTGAGCATCCTGGTGGGAAAGAAGTCTTAAGGGAAGAAGTCTTAAGGCAACAAGCTGGAGGTGATGCTACTGCATACTTTGAAGATGTTGGGCACTCTACAGATGCCAGGGAATTGTCCAAAGCATATGTCATTGAGGAACTCCATCCAGATGATAAACTTAAGTTAAGCAAGCTTTCAGAAACTTTTATCACTACTGTTGATTCTAGTTCCATTTGGTGGACCGACTGACTGATCCCTCCCATCTCAACAGTGGCCGTTGCCTTGATGTATCACCTGTACATGGTGGAAGACTGAACAACTCCTCAGAAGCCAGTGCAGGAAAAGCCTGCTTTGGACACAGGAGAAAAGAGGCCAATGCTAACTACTTAACAGACAGAAACCTTCACTGGAAAAAATAATTTTAATGTCTCTTTCTCTTTCTTCAGGCATTAGAAACAAAATGAAAAGAACTGTCCTGTCTGCTCTTGAATTTTTTGAGTATGCCTTTTTATTCATCTACTTTATTTTGATGTTTCCTTACTACATAATTTGCTTATTATAAGCATGATCTTCCAAAAATATATCTGGCTTTTAAAGTAAAAATAATAATAATAATGAAGTTCTGAAATGATAAATAGCCTACCAACAACAACAACAGAAAAGGCCAGGACCAGAGGGTTTCACAGCTGAATTCTACCAGATGTATAAAGAAAAGCTGGTGCTATTTCTACTGAAACTATTCCAAAAAGTTGAAAAAGAGGGACTCCTCCTTAACTCATTCTATGAAGCCAGCATCATCCTGATACCAAAGCTTGGCAGAGACACAACAAAAAAAGAAAACTTCAGGCCAATATCCCTGATGAACGTTGATGCAAAAATCCTCAACAAAATACTGGCAAACTGGATCTAGCAACACATCAAAAAGCTTATCCACAGTGATCAAGTAGGCTTCATCCCCAGGATGCAAAGTTGGTTCAACGTATGCAAATCAATAAATATGATTCATCGCATAAACAGAACTAAAGACAGAACCCGCATGCTATTCTCAATAGATGCAGAAAAGGTCTTCAACAATATTAAATATCACTTCATGTTAAAAAAAAAAAAACTCTCAATAAACTAAGCACTGAAGGAACATACCTCAAAATAATGAGACCTGTATATGAGAAACCCAGAGCCAACATCATACTGAGTGGGCAAAAGCTGGAAGCGTTCCCCTTGAAAATTGGCACAAAACATAAATGCTCTCTAAAATCACTCCTATTTGACATAGTATTGGAAGTTCTGGCCAGGGCAATCAGGCAAGAGGAAGAAATAAAGGGCATCCAAATAGGAAGAAAGGAAGTCAAACTGCAGAGGGCATGATTCTATATCTGTATGATTCTATATATAGAAAACTCCATTGTCTCAGCCCGAAAGCTTCCTAGTCTTATAAGCAACTTCTACAAAGTCTCAGGAGACAAAGTCAATGTGCAAAAATTGCTAGCATTCCTGTACATCAACAACAGTTAAGTTGAGAGCCAAATCGGGAATATCATCCCATTCACAATTGCCACAAAAACAATAAAATACCTGGGAAAACAGCTAACCAGGGAGATGAAAGAGAGAGAACAAAGAGAACTACAAACCACTGTTCAAAAAAAAAAAAAAAAAAAAAAAAAAAAAAAAAAAAAAAAAAAAAAACCAGAGATGGCACAAACAAAATATTCTATGCTCATGGATAGGAAGAATCAATATTGTTTAAACGGCCATAACTGCCCAAAGCAATTTATAGATTCAATGCTACTCCTATTATACTACCATTGACATTCTTCACAGAACTAGAAAAAACTAATTTGAAATTCATATGGAACAAAAAATGAGGCCAAATAACTAAGGCAATCCTAAGCAAAAAGAATGAAACTGGAGGCATCATGCTACCCAACTTCAAAATATACCACAGGGCTACAGTAACCAACAGCATGGTACTGGTGCAAGAACAGACACATAGATTAATGGAACAGAATACAGAACACAGAAATAAGACTGCACGCCTACAACTATCTGATCTTCAACAAACCTGACAAGCAATGGGGACACAATTCCCTATTCAACAAATAGTGCTGTGATGTCTGTCTAGCCATATGCAGAAGATTGAAATTGCAACCCTTTCTTACACCATATACAAAAATTAACTCAAGATGGATTAAAGACTTAAATGTAAAACCCAAAACTATAAAAACCCTGGAAGACAGCCTAGGCAATACCATTCAGGACATAGATATGAGTAAAGGTTTTATGATGAAGAAGTCAAAAGCAATTGCAACAAAAGCAAAACTTGATAAATGGGACCTTATTAAGCTAAAGAGCATCTGCACAGCAAAGGAAACTATCAACAGGGTAAACAGACAACCTACAGAATGGGAGAAAATTTTTACAAGTTATCCATCTGACAAAGGTCTAACATCCAGCATCTATAAGGAACTTAAACAAATTTGTAAGAAAAAAAAACAAATAACACTGTTAAAAAGTGGGCAAAGGACATGAACAGACACTTTTCAAAAGAAGAGATACATGTGGCCAACAATCATATGAGAAAAAAAGCTCAACATCACTAATCATTACAGAAATGCAAATCAAAACCACAATAAGATACCATCTCACTCCAGTCAGAATAGCTGCTATTAAAAAGTCAAAAAAACAACAGATGCTGGTGAGGTTGTAGAGAGAAAGGAATGCTTTTACACAGTAGGTAGGAGTCTAAATTAGTTCAGCTATTGTGCCACAATTCCTCAGAGACCCAAAGACAGAAATACCATTAGATTCAGCAACCTCATTACTAGGTATATACCCAAAGAAATATAAGTCATTCTATTATAAAGACACATGCAAGCATATGTTTATTGCAGCACTGTTCACAATAGCAATGACATGGAATCAACCTAAGTACCCATAACTGATAGACTGGATGAAGAAAATGTGGTGGTTCATATACACCATGATATACTATGCAACCATAGAAAGGAACAATATTTGCCTGGTGCAGTGGCTCACACCTGTAATCCCAGCATTTTGGGAGGCTGAGGCAGACGGACATCCTGAGGTCAGGAGTTGGAGACCAGTCTGGCCAACATGGTGAAACCCTGTCTCTATTAAACATATAAAAATTAGCTGGATGTGGTAGATGGGTGCCTGTGATCCCAGCTGCTTGGGAGGCTGAGGCAGGAGAATCGTTTGAACCCGGGAGGCAAAGGTTGCAGTGAGCTGAGATGGTGCCACTGCACTCCAGCCTGGACGACAGAGTGAAACTCCTTCAAAAAGAGAGAGAGAAGAAAGAAAGAAAGAAAGAAAGAAAGAAAGAAAGAAAGAAAGAAAGAAAGAAAGAAAGAAAGAAAGAAAGAAAGAAAGAAAGGAAGGAAGGAAGGAAGGAAGGAAGGAAGGAAGGAAGGAAGGAAGGAAGGAAGGAAGGAAGGAAGGGGAAGAGGAAGGAAGGAAGGGAGGGAAAGAAAGAAAGAAAAAGAAAGAAAGAAAGAGAAAGAGAGAGAGAAAGGGAGGGGAGTTGGGGGGAGAGAGAGAAATAAAGAAAAAGAAATAGAGAAAGAAAAAAAGAAAAAGAAAGAAAGAAGAGAAAGAAAGAAAAAGAAAGGAAGGAAGGAAGGAAGAAAGAAAGAGAGAAAGAAAGAAAGAGAGAAAGAAAGAAAGAAAAAAGAAAGAAAGAAAAGAAAGAAAGAAAGAAAAGAAAGAAAGAAAGAAAAAAAAGAAAAAGAAAGAAAAAAAAAAGAAAAAGAAAGAAAGAAAGAAAGAAAGAAAAGAAAGAAAGAAAGAAAGAAAGAAAGAAAGAAAGAAAGAAAGAAAGAAAGAAAGAAAGAAAGAAAGAAAGAAAGAAAGAAATAATTACTATGTCATTTGCAGGGACATGGATGAAGCTGGAGGCCATCATTAGCAAACTAGGGTTGGAACAGAAAATCAATCACTGCATGTTCTCACTTATAAGTGGAAGTTAAATGATGAGAACAGATGGACACACAGAGGGGAACAACACACACTGTGAGAGGGTGGGGAAAACTGCTGTTACTAGGCTTAATAACCGGGTGATGAAATATCCTGTACAAAAAAACTTCCATGACACACGTTTACCTATGTAACAAACCGCACTATACCCCTGAACTTAATAAAATTATTTGAAAAAGAATTAATCATTTAAAAAATCTGTTTTAAAGAGTTGGGTGGCTTACCAACCTGGAGTTATTCCTCGGCAAACCTCGGTTAAATTCCCTAAGATATTTTAAAATTCTTTATAATTAATGAATTGAGGCCAGTTGATGATAATGAGTATCATTTATCCTATGGTCTTTTCCTTTCTTTTTGGAAGGGCTCAGCCTTCCAAATTCAACCCTGCTTTAAGATATTGTGAGGTCTGAAATCTAGGAGTACTCTGAAAACCTCTAGAAACCTCTGAAGCAATTTTTTTTTTTCTTTTTGAGTTTGCTACAATTGGTTCATGGCCATTGTTGATTATGGATAGAGTTTCAAGGTCAATACTGTCTCCAGGCTGGGACCTCTGTGTCCACTAACAAAGGTGCAGGGAACTCGACACATGTCTAAGGACAACATTAAACTATTTTCCTGAGGGGACCAGATATCCAAAGGACCTTGCTTCTATTCTTCTGGTGTTGGTGAAAATAATTATCTCATCTAAATAAACAAATGCTGCTATATATTTCACATCCTCATTAACCTTTTCCTTTACCTCAAGATCTCTTTGTAAATTGTTAAAAGCCAACAGGGAAATGAAGGCAAACTGTGTCTTTGTTCTAACCAGCTAAGGACACTCTTCGAGTCCTTTACTTAAAGCTACTACTCCTTAGCAAGCAGTCCAAGGTGTCTTCAATTCAAGCAGAAGTGTACTAATCTTCTTTAGCATTTTTATGGGCTTTGTGCTGGCTATATTCCTTCTGCGCTATGACAATGGATGATTTATAGTGCTGTAGGATTCAGATATTATACTCAATTAACCTCTGTTCAATGTGTTTTCCCAAGTCTTTGATATTAGACAATGAACATAGCTTAGATTTCTCTGGAAAACATGTTATTCTCTTCTGTCCTCTTTTGCTCACAGTCTGAAGACAACTTAAATCCCATACCTGAAGTATTCTTTTCCATGTGTACTCTTCCTTCGACAGTCCATTACTGAGGAGCTATCAAAATAAAAACTCTCAGACTCCATTTGGTGGGGAGGGCTTTATACATACCGCCCTGGAAGATAAATTACTGTTTATAATTACTGTGTGCCTTTGGTTAGCCTTCATCTGTCTGTAGTGTCTGCACATGGGAGGCAAATATGAAGAGTAGTTAGGTATTCATTTCTGCATGCTGCTTGACATACTGGGCTGGAACTCTGAAAAGAACCCTCGTGACAAACCTGAGCCTTCCATAGGGAACCTCTGAGTCTTCTTATTTATAACCCTCCTTAGCCTGGAGAGTTCCCATCGTGCCTTCCTCCTTCCTTGGAGCAGATGCTGCTGATGCTGTGCTCAGATGCTTCATTATCATTCATACATGTTGCTCCCTGCTCTAGGCTTCCACTGGCAGGGGAGACATGCTCGGCCCACATGCAGGGCAGGCCAAAAGTGATGGGAGGTTAATGCCTTGGAAGAAGACTTCAAAGATAAGTGGAAGTTGATAGATAAATGCCCCAGCTTCTCTCACCCTCCGGGACACCTCTGGGACAATGATCCCAGAGGTCTTCATGGATAAAGTTCCAGCTCCCCATGAGTGACCAGCTCATGAAGGCACACTACATCAGCTGGCTTCCCTTCCATGTCATACTCCCCATCCCACAGCAGTATTTGCTGATATCATCTTCTGGGACAACCAATCTGAGGCAACAGCTGAGGAATGGAAGTTGTCTCCATTAGCTCTGACATTCCCCAGCTCCTGCTTCTGTTCCCACCCTACATGCTATCTTCCTTCTTATCATCCCTGCATCCTTCCTTACAGATGACCACACAAGCATGGTTGGGTGGGTTTTGCTCCTTAAGCCAAATTGGCCCAGCATGTCCTGCCTCTACCTCAGGTAGTGGCTCAGCTCTCTGTCATTTACTGTCAAGAATACACCTGTCACTTGCGACCCACTATCTAGTACTTTGAATTCCAGCCTCGTATATTTTCATAGGCACTTCACTTGAGGACCTACTTGGTACTCTGGGAAAAATAAAGTGCTGGTTGGCTTGGCAGGACCCTATTGCGGTAGGGCTCAGGGAAAACTCAGCTTTCCTGCCTCTTTCCCACTTTATTTGAGTGAGATAGTTTTTCCTTCTTCATGATACTAGATCCAGGTGGATCCCTGTGTTGAGGTTACCAGGGCCCTGTTGGTTCAACTGTTGCTTCTTAAGGGAATTTGTGGTAGGTAGAATAGTGGTTTCTATCCAGCCCCAAGATGTCCATGGCACAGTCTGTAGAACCTGTAGTGTGTTATTTGGCATGGTAAGAAAAACTAAGGAAGCAAAATCAGCTTACATACCAACCAACCTTGAAATATGGAGATTATCCTGCATAAGCCAGGAGATCCCAGTGTAATCACAAGGTTTTAAAATGTGGAAGAGAAAGAAGAGGAGAAAAGGTGGAGTGATACAATGTAAGAACACAACCCACTGTCACTGGCTCTGGCGATAAAGAAAAAGGGTTAGCAGCCAAGAAACAGGGTGGCCTTGTGAGGCTGGAAATACCAACGAGAAGGATTCTCCCTGGGAGCCTTGAGAAAGAAATGCACTTCTGCCAATATTTTGATTTTAGCTCAGCAAGACCCATTTTGAATTTAGAAATGATAAAATGTAATTAGTGTTGTTTTAAGCCATTGAATTTGTGGTAAGTGGTTACAGCACTGTAGGCAATGAATACAGGCTTGGGAAGGAGTTCTCCTGCGCTGCTACCTGAAGCTGGAAGCTTCCATTGCAGCTCCCATCTGACCTGCTATCTCCACACTGGCGCTAGCTACTCAGACGTGGCTAGTGTCACCAGCCTGTCTCTATGATTTTCTCTTCCTAACTCTTTCTGTGGATACTTGGTCTCTTTCTGCCCCTACCTCTTTGGCCAGCTTTGAAAACAGAAAATGGACAGAACCTGGTCAGCTTTTATCTCCTTAGGTGAAGGACAGAGTTTTAGACTTGAAATAGCTCTATATTTTACTCCATCTAAGTGGAGTGGGTATGCATTTTCTGAATCAGACCATCATCTGGACAGGGCTTTCTCTGCAAAAGTCCCCAGGCTTTAGTATGTCTACATCAGCTAAACATGTTTTCTCCAGACTTCTGGTAATCACAAGTATCTGGTAATCACAAGAGATGCCCTAATTGCCCCCAAGTCATTTTTGAAAGACACTGATACCCAAGTCTGTGGGCTGATCAGATATTCCACCAACCTCAGTTGTAATCCTGACTATATGAATTCTGTCCTCAAGACATGTCTTTGCCATTGTCCTATCCCACTGACACATCCTAGGGATGAGGTCCAGTCACCAGGTTAATTAGAAAGAGCCTTAACTCTGGGTAGGGTAGGACTCCCCTTCTGAATGTGATGGATCAGTTAGGATCAGGCTCCCTCCCTCCTGGATCAAAGCCTTTACTTGTCAAAGGAGTGTATTGGAGAATGGGGATAATGAGGGATGAAGGAAGTGGCACTTTTGAACATAACATTCCAGTCCCTCTACTTTTCAATCCCAGGTCTCATTTTAGGGTCAATGGACTGGGTTACTTCATATAAAATTCCATCCATCTGCAAACCAAACATGACTCAATGTTTTAATTTGGTCTTGATGAAGTTGCCCCTTGTCTCTGAGTACTGACCACAGATGATAGTTTCCCCTACCTGAGTGAAATGTCCACCCTCTGTCCCCATGCACCACTCTTCCAGCAGTTCTAGCAAGTTGATCAATGCCCAGTAGCTTCAGTACAGGCTCCCTTTGGAGATGATTTTGTTTCATGGGACTTTTTAGTATTTGGATGAAACAGTCATTCCTTGGAGAAGGGCAAGTGTTTTACCTTGGGCCTCCTGATCCTGTATTCCTAATAACTGCATCTTCCACACACACACTCCTAATATGGGTGAAAGAAACCACTCAAACTCCAAATCTATACATGGAAGTCTTCCTTCTTGTAGGCAGACCTGTCTTGCAGCTAGGAGCATCTGAACTCAGCTTCCTTTGCCATCAACCCTTGCCTCATGCCCAGCTACAAAAGGGGTTACTAGAGTAGCTGTGATTTATGCCGATTATTACTTATTTTATTTGTTCCTCTTGGAATATTATAGGAAAGTATTGGTGAGAGCTAATTGTTAAGCTTTGAGAAGGGAGGATAATCTTGTCGATGTCCCCTGCTTAATAGGTAGCCAGTGGAAATTTGTGTGTCTTTTGTGTTAGGAACTTTCATCTGGAAAAAGGATGGGATGGAGGCTGCCCAGTGAAAAGGGTGGAGTAGATGATTTCTATGTAGACCTCCAGCACCACTTACCACTCACTACTTGATTTGTGCATTTTCTAACATGCTCATGCTCCCAAAGGCTGACCTATGGAGACTACATGGGGACTAGTCAGCAGGCTCCCTTATCCTCAGACTTCTAGGTGGTGTTTATTAATGGGTGAATGCAAGAAGGAGGGCTGAGAACAATAGCAGAGTGGAGCAGAGGATTTCACTCCCCAGGTCCCTCCCCAAAAGGTTGCCTCTATCTAAAGCCAGCACTCCCATGGGTGGTGCCTCTTCTATAAGCCGGTGCTCCAGCTCTGTATCTGCTCCTTGATGCTCCCCAACCCCAGGCCCAAGTGGGTAACATCTCCCCAGCTGAACCTATCTTTATGAGTTTTCCACACCCTGAACCATGCCATTGTAAATAGCCCACTATTAAATTTTCCTTAGTTAACCCTTGTGGATGTCATCTGTCTCCTACTGGGACCCTAACTGATTCGCAGTCTTTTCCAACGTGGCAGGTCAGTGATTTTTTCCTTGCTAGATATAGATACTTATTCTGGACATGAATTTTTCTTCTTTGATTATTAAGCTTTTTCAAGCATCAGCATCTGTAAATTTATACAGTGCCTTATTTACTGCCATTGGACACCACTTTATGTTGCTTCTGATCAGGGAATCTCTTTTACAAGAATACAAGTCAAGGTTGGGTGCAGTGGCTCGTGCCTGTAATCCTAGCACTTTGGGAGGCCAAGGCAGGTGGATCACTTGAGGTCAGGAGCTTGAGACCAGCCTGGCCAACATGGTGAAACCTCGTCTCAACTAAAAATACAAAAATTAGCCAGACGTGGTGGTGTGTGCCTGTAATCCCAGCTACTCAGGAGGCTGGGACAGGAGAATCGCTGGAACCCGGGGGGCAGAGGTTGCAGTGAGCTGAGATCAGGCCACTGCACTCCAGCCTGCACCCTGCATGACAGAGCGAGACTCCATCTCAAAAAAAAAAAAAAAAAAAAAAAAGGAAAAGAAAGAAAGAAAAGAAAACAGGTTTATTGGGCATCATTGTTGCCATGTTGCCATACACCCCATCACCCTAAAAAGTTGCCTGGAAGAACACTGAAATTACCTGTTTAAGACTCCATTGAAGCTGCAGCCATGTGACAAAAACCTTGAGGGCTGGTGAGTTATCCTACAGAATGATCTGTGTGCTCTAGACCAGTGACCAATATATAGTACTTGTTCTCCCATAGCTGAAATTCACATTTAGGAGCCAAAAAATGACAGCAGGAATGGATCCTCTCCATTACTGCTAATGATCTGCTCATAGAATTCTTGCTTCAGTCCAGAAAATTCAGCTCTGCTGTTTTAGGGGTCTGAAGAGAGAGCTGATTCAACCAGAAGGCACAATGGCCCCACTGAATTGGAACCATTAATGTAGCCATTGAACCAATGGGCAAACTAGTGATTCCTTTTTATTGGCCCCAGTGTGGATCATGGTTATCAATAGGAATAAGGTTCCTGCTTCTCTGTGGGGAAGGACTGTCTGGAACCCAGGGACTTTTCTAGGAATCTCCGAGTACCCCCATGTTTAGCAATAAAAGCAAACAGATTTCTGCAATCAAATTAACCAGAAACAGTATTCACTCATACTCTTTAGGAATAAAAGTTTGGGTCACTGCAAAGGCCACTGAAGTGCTGGCTGAGGACAAAAGGAACATGGAATGGGTAGCAACAGGAATAAGTATCTAAGTATCAATTCTAATCTTGTTGCCAAAACAGAAACAAACATTATAGTAGAAATGCTAATTTTCTTCTTTGTATTCTTGTGCTTGTATTTATAACATCATCAGTTATAAGTCATATTTATGACATGAACCCTTGCATGACGTGTTGAGAATAGCACTTTAGCTCTGTTGTCTACCCCCAAACTCACAACCCCTGTCTAACCATGAGAAAAACAGCAGACAAATGCAGATTGAGGGGCATTCCACAAAATGCATGACCAGTACTCCTCAGTGTCAAGGTCAACCAAAACAAGTAAAGTCTGAGAAACTGTTGCAGAGCAGAGAAGGCGAAGGAGAGATGATGGTTAAACGTAACATGGTGTCCTGGTGGGGGGATCCTGGGACAGAAAATGAACATTAAGGAAAAACTAAAGAAATTTGAATAAAGTATGGTGCTTAATGAATAAATATACACTAATATTGATTGATTATGTGACACATATACACTATTAACGTAAGATGTGAATAACAGAGGAAACAGGGTTTGGGGTATATGGGAACCCTCTGTACTACCTTCACAACTTTTCTATAAGTCAAAAACTACTCTGAAAGAGAAAAAACCCTTCTTGTTCACAATATGTACATATACAAGGACATTTATTAAAAATATTAGCATGTATTCCTTTTGGGGAAGGAGAATAATTGTGATTATAAGAATAAAGTGCAAAACAGTGAATGAATCAATCAATCATCAATAGAAATAAGAGGAAGGCATTGCACAGACCAATAATGATATTGTGAATGATTGAACTGAATGCTTATCAAGTCAAGTTTTGTACTAAATAATGGAACTTTTGGGGGGCAAAGGGTAAGCTTAAAGATTTTCACACTGCCCCTTCAACACTTCAGTAGTGATAATTTCTGCTGTTTTAAACTTTTAGATACAAAAAAATAAAATTAGTGTCAGCTTTGAGTTCTCTTGTTACACCAAAGCCACAGTGCAGGGTGGACTGTAACGTCACTGCTTTAGCTTCACTTCACTTCACTTTTTTTTATGGCTATAATTAGATTTCCTACTTCTCACACTACTTATAACTGCAGCCAATCAGGGCGGGTGTAGGTGTGGGTAGAGTGATGGGAGAAGAGAAGAGTGGCGATTCCTGAAAGGTATTTGTGTAAGATACCATCCACGTTGAACCCAATATAAAGCAATAATAAGTCGGTCAGCATTTAAAATTCAGTGCTAGCAAAAGAAACTAGTGTCAGAGTGAACAGACAACCTACAGAATGAGAGAAAATTTTTTCACCATACCCATCTGGCAAAGGTCTAATATCCTGAATCTTCAAGGAACTTAAACAAATTTACAAGAAAAAAAATAACCCCATCAAAAAGTGATCAAAGGATATGAACAGACGCTTCTCAAAAGAAGACATTTACGTGGCCAACAAACAGACACTTCTCAAAAGAAGACATTTATGCGACCAACAAACATATGAAAAAAAGTTCATCATCACTGATCATTAGAGAAATACAAATCAAAGCCACAATGAGATATCATCTCACACCAGCCAGAGTGGTGATTATTAAAAAGTCAAGAAACAATAGATCCTGGAGAGGCTGTGGAGAAATAGGAATGCTTTTACATTGTTGGTGGGAATGTACATTAGCTCAACTATTGTGGAAGATAGTGTGGCAATTCCTCAAGGATCTAGAAGAATTCCTCAAGGATTCCTCAAGGATCCAGCAATCCCATTACTAGGTATATACCCAAAGGATTGTAAATCATTCTACTATAAAGACACATGCACATGTATGTTTATTGCAGCACTATTTACAATAGCAAAGACGTGGAGTCAACCCAAATGCCCATCAATGATAAACTGAATAAAGAAAACGTGGCACATATACACCATGAAATAATATACAGCCATAAAAAAGAATGAGATCATGTCCTTTGCAGGGACATGGTTGAAACTGGAAGCCATCATCCTCAGCAAACTAACACAGGAACAGAAAACCAAACACTGCATGCTCTCACTCATAAGTGAGAGTTGAACAATGAGAACACATGGCCACAGGTAGGGGAACAGCATACACTGGGGCCTGTTGTGGGATGGGGGGCAAGGGGAGGGACAGCATTAAGACAAATACCTAATGTATGCAGGGCTTATAACCTGGATGACGGCTTGATAGGTGCAACAAACCACCATGGCACATATATACCTATGTAACAAACCTGCACATTCTGCACATGTATCCCAGAACTTAAAGTAAAAAATAAATAAATAAATAGAGGGTGTGCCCAAGACAGCCAAATAGGAACAGCTCCAGCCTCCAGCTCCGACCATGAGCGACACAGAAGACAGGTGACTTCTGCATTTTCAACTGAGGTACCAGATTCATCTCGCTGGGCCATGTCGTGTCAGACTTTTGGTGCTGGTCTGCGGGTGCAGCCCGAACAGCCAGAGCTGAAGCAGGGTGAGGCATCACCTCACCTGGGAAGCGCAAGGGGGAAGGAAATTCCTTTTCCTAGCCAAAGGAAATTGAGACACACGACACTTGGAAAATCGGGTAACTCCCACACTAATACTGTGCTTTACCAAGGGTCTTAGCAAATGGCACATCAGGAGATTATATCTCACACCTGGCCCAGAGGGTCCCATGCCCATGGAGCCTCCCTCATTGATAGCACAGCAGTCTGAAATCTAACTGCAAGGCAGCAGCAAGGCTGGGGGAGGGGCGCCCACCATTGCGGAGGCTTAAATAGGTAAACAAAGCCCCCTGGGAAGCTCGAATTGGGTGGAGCCCATCACAGCTAAAGGAGGCCAGCCTGCCTCTGTAGACTCCTCCACTGGGGACAGGGCATAGCTAAACAGAAAGCAGCAGAAACCTCGGCAGAGGTAAATGCCCCTGTCTGACAACTTTGAAGAGACCAGTGGATCTCCCAGCACGGAGGTTGAGATCTGAGAATGGACAGACTGCCTGCTTAAGTGGGTCCCTGACCCCAGAGTAGCCTAACTGGGAGACATCCCCCACTAGGTGGAGACTGACACCTCACACCTCACACGGTGGGGTACACCCTTGAGATGAAGCTTCCAGAGCGAAAATCAGACAGCAACACTCACTGTTCAGCAATATTCTATCTTCTGCAGCCTCTGCTGCTGATACCCAGGCAAACAGGGTCTGGAGTGGACCTCAAGCAAACTCCAACAGACCTACAGCTGAAGGTCCTGACTGTTAGAAGGAAAACTAACAAACAGAAAGGATACCCTACCAAAACCCCATCAGTACATCACCATCATCAAAGACCAAAGGCAGATAAAATCACAAAGATGGAGAAAAAGCAGTACAGAAAAGCTGGAAATTCAAAAAATCAGAGCGCATCTCCCCCTCCAAAGGAATGCAGCTCATCGCCAGCAATGGAACAAAACTGGACGGAGAATGACTTTGACAAGTTGAGAGAAGAAGGCTTCAGTCGATCAAACTTCTCAGAGCTAAAGGAGGAACTACATAAACAGCACAAAGAAACTAAAAACTTTGAAAAAAGATTTGACGAATGGCTAACTAGAATAACCAACGTAGAGAAGTCCTTAAAAGAACTGATAGAGATGAAAACCATAATATGAGTACTACGTGACAAATGCAAAAGCTTCAGTAACCGACTCGATCAACTGGAAGAAAGAGTATCAGCGGTTGAAGATCAAATGAATGAAATGAAGTGAGAAGAGAAGTGTAGAGAAAAAAGAGTAAAAAGAAATGAACAAAGCCTCCAAGAAATATGGGATTATGTGAAAAGACCAAATCTACATCTGATTGGTGTGCCTGAAACTGACGGGGAAAAAGGAACTAAGCTGGAAAACACTCTGCAGGATATCATCCAGGAGAACTTCCCTAACCTAGCAAGGCAGGCCAACATTGAAATTCAGGAAATACAGAGAATGCCACAAAGATATTCCTCGAGAAGAGCAACTCCAAGACACATAATTGTCAGATTTACCAAAGTTGAAATGAAGGAAAAAATGTTAAGGGTGGCCAGAGAGAAAGGTCAGGTTACACACAAAGGGAAGTCCATCAGACTAACCGCAGATCTCTTGGCAGAAATTCCAAGCCAGAAGAGAGTGGGGGCCAATATTCAACATTCTTAAAGAAAAGAATTTTCAACACAGAATTTCAGATCCAGCCAAACTAAATTTCATAAGTGAAGGAGAAATAAAATCCTTTACAGACAAGCAAATGCTTAGAGATTTTGTCACCACCAGGCCTGCCCTACAAGAGCTCCTGAAGGAAGCACTAAACATGGAAAGGAACAACAGGTACCAACCATTGCAAAAACATCTCAAAATGTGAAGTCCATTGATGCAAGGAAGAAACTGCATCAACTAGCAAGCAAAATAACCAGCTAATATCATAATGACAGGATCATTAAGTACACACATAACAATATTAACCTTAAATGTAATTGGACTAAATGATCCAATTAAAAGACACAGACTGGCAAATTGGATAGAGTCAAGACCCATCAGTTTGCTGTATTCAGGAGACCCATCTCACATGCAGAGACACACATAGGCTCAAAATAAAGGGATGGAGGAAGATCTACCAAGCAAATGGAAAACAAAAAAAAGCAGGGGTTGCAATCCTAGTCTCTGATAAAACAGACTTTAAACCATCAAAGATCAAAAGAGACAAAGAAGGCCATTACATAATGGTAAAGAGATCAATTCATCAGGAAGAGCTAACTATCCTAAATATATATGCACCTAATACAGGAGCACCCACATTCATAAAGCAAGTCCTTAGAGACTTACAAAGAGACTTAGACTCCCATACAATAATAATGGGAGACTTTAACACCCCACTGTCAACATTAGACAGATCAACGAGACAGGAAGTTGACAAGGATATCCAGGAATTGACCTCAACTCTGCACCAAGCGGACCTAATAGACATCTACAGAACTCTCCACCCCCAATGAACGGAGTATACATTCTTCTCAGCACCACATCGCAGTTATTCCAAAATTGACCACATATTTGGAAGTAAAGCGCTCCTTAGCAAATGTAAAACAACAGAAATTATAACAAACTGTCTCTCAGACCAGAGTGCAATCAAACTAGAACTCAGGACTAAGAAACTCAATCAAAATCGCTCAACTACATGGAAACTGAACAACCTGCTTCTGAATGACTACTGGGAGCATAACGAAATGAAGGCATAAATAAAGATGTTCTTTGAAACCAATGAGAATAAAGATACAACATACCAGAATCTCTGGGACACATTTAAAGCAGTGTGTAGAGGGAAATTTATAGCACTAAATGCCCACAAGAGAAAGCAGGAAAGATCTAAAATTGACACCCTAACATCACAATTAAAAGAACTAGAGAAACAAGAGCAAACACATTCGAAAGCTAGCAGAAGGCGAGAAATAACTAAGATCAGAGCAGAACTGAAGGAGATAGAGACACAAATAACCCTCCAAAAAATCAATGAATCCAGGAGCTGGTGTTTTGAAAAGATCAACACAATTGATAGACCGCTAGCAAGACTACTAAAGAAGAAAAGAGAGAAGAATCAAATAGACACAATAAAAAATGATAAAAGGGATATCACCACGAACCCCACAGAAAAATAAACTACCATTAGACAATACTATAAACAGCTCTATGCAAATAAACTAGAAAACCTAGAAGAAAATGATAATTTCCTGGATACTTACACTCTCCCAAGACTAAACCAGGAAGAAGTTGAATCCCTGAATAGACCAATAGCAGGCTCTGAAATTGAGGCAATAATTAACAGCATACCAACCAAAAAAATCCAGGACCAGATGGATTCACAGCCGAATTCTACCAGAGGTACAAGGAGGAGTTGGTACCATTCCTTCTGAAACTATTCCAATTAATAGAAAAAGAGGGAATCCTCCCTAACTCATTTTACAAGGCCAACATCATCCTGATACCAAAGTCTGGCAGAGATACAACAAAAAAAGAGAATTTTAGACCAAAATCCCTGATGAACATCGATGCAAAAATCCTCAATAAAATACTGGCAAACTGAATCCAGCAGCACATCAAAAAGCTTATCCACCATAATCAAGTGGGCTTCATCCCTGGGATGCAAGGCTGGTTTAACATATGCAAATCAATAAATGTAATCCAGCATATAAACAGAACCAAAGACAAAAACCACATGATTATCTCAATACATGCAGAAAAAGCCTTTGACAAAATTCAACAGCCCTTCATGCTAAAAACTCTCAATAAATTCAGTATCGATGGAACATATCTCACAATAATAAGAGCTATTCATGACAAACCCATGGCCAATATCATACTGAATGGGCAAAAGCTGGAAGCATTCCCTTCGAAAACTGGCACATGACAGGGATGCCCTCTCTCACCACTCCTGTTCAACATAGTGTTGGAAGTTCTGGCTAGGGCAATCAGGCAAGAGAAAGAAATAAAGGGTATTTGATCAGGAAATGAGGAAGTCAAATTGTCCCTGTTTGCAGATGACATGATTGTGTATTTAGAAAACCCCATTGTCTCAGCCCAAAATCTCCTTAAGCTGATAAGCAACTTCAACAAAGTCTCAGGATACAAAATCAATGTGCAAAAATCACAAACATTCTTATGCACCAGTAACAGACAAACAGAGAGCCAAATCATGAATGAACTCCCATTCACAATAGCTTCATAGAGAATAAAATACCTAGGAATCCAACTTACAAGGGATATAAAGGACCTCTTCAAGAAGAACTACAAACCACTGCTCAGTGAAATAAAAGAGGACACAACCAAATGGAAGAATATACTATGCTCATGGATAAGAAGAATCAATATTGTGAAAATGGCCATACTGCCCAAGGTAAATTATAGATTCAACCATCCCCATTAAACTACCAATGACTTTCTTCACAGAATTGGAAAAAACTGCTTTAAAGTTCATATGGAACCAAAAAAGACTCCGCATTGCCAAGAAAATCCTAAGCCAAAAGAACAAAGCTGGAGGCATCACACTACCTGACTTCAAACTATACTACAAGGCTACAGTAACCAAAACAGCTTGGTACTGGTGCCAAAACAGAGATATAGACCAATGGAACAGAACAGAGCCCTCAGAAATAATACCACACATCTACAGCCATCTGATCTTTGACAAACCTGACAAAAACAAGAAATGGGGAAAGGATTCCCTAGTTAATAAATGGTGCTGGGAAAATTGGCTAGCCATAAGTAGAAAGCTGAAACTGGATCCTTTCCTTACTCCTTATAGGAAAATTAATTCAAGATGGATTAGAGACTTAAATGTTAGACCTAAAACCATAAAAACTCTAGAAGAAAACCTAGGTAATACCATTCATTCAGGACATAGGCATGGGCAAGGACTTCATGACTAAAACACCAAAAGCAACAGCAACAAAAGCCAAAATTGACAAATGGGATCTAATTAAACTGAAGAGCTTCTGCACAGCAAAAGAAACTACCATCAGAGTGAACAGGCAACCTACAGAATGGGAGAACATTTTTGCAATCTACTCATCTGACAAAGGGCTAATATCCAGAACCTATAAAGAACACAATCAAATTTACAAGAAAAAAACAAACAACCCCATCAAAAAGTGGGCAAAGGATATGAACAGACACTTCCCAAAAGAAGACATTCATACAGCCAACAGATACATGAAAAAATGCTCATCATCACTCTCCATCACAGAAATGCAAATCAAATCCACAATGAGATATATTAACTAAAAGAAGCAAATAAATAGGCCTTGAGTGTGGGGTTTTAAAACTCATGTGACTAGAAGTTGGGATGTCTTTTATTTACTTCAGTTTTTGGTGTCAGAGGCTACATATCCCCTGGTATCACTTTTTGGATATTCCTTGTTGTCTTTCAGTTTCTCCAGAGACGTCTTTTTTTAAAAAATAAAGTCTGACATCAACAGTTCTTTCAGCTGTTATCTTCTGTTATTCACTGAAGCCCTATTGAAGTGGTGGTAAATTGTGTGGAGAGAGGAAGCATTCTGTAATCCTATGATTAGATCTCAATCTTTTAGTGGATCTGTGTCTCTGAGTTGTGACCTGCACAAATGCTTCTCAGCTTCCCCCATCCTCTTAGATAGAACATTGAGGTTGGAAGGGGCTGAAATTGGATATTGCCTTTAATCCATGTTGAGTTGAGTAAGGCTCTGATAAAACAGTTTTTGTTTTGTTTTATGTTGTTTTGTTTTAAGGCTGGGTCTTCAGGCGAAAACACTCAGACATCAGCAATTAGCCTATTATCCCTTAAGTTTTCCTATGAGTCACCGGCTGCAGCAGCACTCTCTTCTCCCAGTAAGCTATGATCCTCTGTATTTGCTTGCCTCTTCCGTTTTGGGGACAGCATTCGCCCTGTGACATTAATATTCTGTTGAATCTTAGAAGAGAGTTGACTTTCAGTTTATTCAGCTTTTTCCTTTTGTGAGGACAGAAATGATGACTTCCAAACTTTTATATGCCATCAGATTAGAAGTTTCTTTAAGATAAGAAACAAAATGAAGAAAATCTCAACAATATTCATCATCATAAAATCATTACTTTTATTGTATATGAAAATCTTTACTAAATAGGAATAAACTACTGAGCAGTGAGAGGTGAGAATATAAGATAATTTATTATGGATTGTGCCATTATGGAATAAAATTAAATGGGATCTGAAACCTAAATTTTGAAAGAGTAATGAAAGAATAATGAGTAAAACTTGATTTAAAAGAATCATATGACATTTCAAATATTACATTCATCTCTCCACACACTTGACACATGAGGAACTAAGACAATGGGAAATGAAATGTATTGGCCTGGGCAGAAAAGTTTTTAGGAACATACCCATGTAGGAACATTGGCCACTCACGGACTCTCCTGCTTCCCAAGCAAACTCTGAAACTGATCTTGTACTTACTCTTGTTTCTGCTGTATTAAAGTGGATCCAGTAGTTCATGTGATGTCTTCATGTATCTGTCCCTCTCTCATCTTTGTGTTTGTTTCCTGTGTTGACTTCATTCTCAGGAATGCTTTTTCTATGGAGACAAAACTGCTATTTTCATTCTCTGTATAAATAAATGTATGCTTCCCTGTCTCCCAGTGCCCCTTTTACTCCCTATTTATGCACTCATCCATCCATCCACCCATCATCCACACATTTGACTGCCTCTCAGTCCCATAGTCACTCAGTCTTTCTTTCTTCTTATCTTTCCCTGTTCGTCTTTTGTTGAGAAAGAAATGGATAGAGAAACAAAGACTGACAAAGACGGGTCTGGTGTGTCTTACAGTGAAGAGTGCTAAAACATCATGTCAGGAATCAAATTACTTTATTTTTATAACTTGGGATGCCAGTTCTATTTAAAAGAAATATGTTTTTTATCTGTATATAATTTGTCGTGTGCACTGGAACCAATTTATGCACACAGCTTGCTCTCATGTGTTTTGCGCTGTTTTGAGATCAAGTGTCATACCTTGAAATGTAAACTCACACCAGAGGAGCCTGATGCAGCCCAGCGCAGGCATGGGCACCAAGTCAGCTCAGGTTCATACACTATGGGATTCTTTTCCTTACTGCTTAACTGTTAAGGAAAACTTAACAGTTTTCCTTACTGCTTACTGCATGGTGTCCAAGTGTCCAACACCTGCCTAATGGCCTCTTGGGTCACCAGAGTCGGGATATCATCTCCTGTTTTCATGCTTTAAGCCTGGTGTAACTTAAGGATGGATTTAGCCCTCTGTAGCTGCCATATTCACTCTACCTGTGGTCAGTCTGTCTCATTTCAAAATGTATATTTTATCCCTACATAGACTACAGTGCAAGAAAGGATCTTCTCTTGCTATTTTTGGATATGGGTTTCTGGAATTCCATGAAAGTCATTTTGCAGTGACTTCCCTCATAGAACTCTAAGATTCTCATCTAACTCCAGAGTCACTGCATACCTGACTCATGAAGACCTTTTCCCTCTGCATGAGCCCCTTAGACGTTCCTTCTATTGAAGTCAACATGAGTTTGCCTTCCACCCTGGACATGGGTCAGGGCTCTGATTCCACCCTCCAGAGGAAGGGCAGCCCCTGCTGCCCCTGTCTCATTTCTTGGTAACTATTTGGGGTGCATGGTGTGTGGTGTTTGCTACAGAAGGATGCCACTGAAAGGTTCTTCTAAAGAGACCAGGGGTGGCATTGCTGAAGGCAGGCAGCTCTCTCAGGGATGGCATGGTAGTTTCTTTTCCATAGCAAGGCCTGAATAAAGGCCTGCATGAAAGGTAATCTTACATGTCTTCCCTCCCCTCTTTGTTTTTATTTTAAAATTTCTTAAAGAGATAAAACATTTTTCACAGGTCAGTTTTCCTAGAAGCAAAGCCCAAGGGAAGAATTATTCTGAATTATTTACTAAAAGAGTATTTTAGGAGAAGAGATAGGAAAGAAATGAGGTGGGGCAGTGGAAAGGGCCAGGTGAAAATTTGGTGTTGCTGGGGTCTAATCTCAGCCTGACCCTACATGGAGCATGACAGCACTCAGGTTTATCCCACATCAAGGCAAGGGGACCAGTCTTTTGTATTCCTGTATCAGACACCATTGCATGTGTATGCTACCTGATATTTCAGGACAAGTGGAAACCACTGGCCAAAGGCAGTTCGTCAGAAAAGTATGCAGCTGTGAAGCGTTAGCAGCCCACATGCCCAGCAATTAGGGATGAGTGCAGGGTCCTGATAAATGAATCTGGGTTAACACACGAGAGGGCACAAATTACTGTTGGGAGAACCATGCTTTCTTGCTTTATTTTTCTGTTTTGCCCTGAGAACTCCTGTGCATATAACGTGTCCTTGTGGAATAAAGGCTCATGAGCTCAGAGCTTTTACACCTGAAAATCAAAACAAAATCTTTTTATGTCAAGGGTTGCCCTGCTTGTCCCTATCACGCCCAAGATAGTGGTGAACACAAGGCGGTAACCTCAAAGTGTGTGTTGTTGAGTGGCTAGTCCACTTGAAGGAGAATGACTCAATAACAACATCTCGAGAGCAGCTGTACAGCCCAGTGGGTGGGGGGCTGTGGAGAGGTCATGGGGAGACAGTGGGTGGTCTTGCACAGAAAGTAACCTGACACCCTCAGTCCTGCCCACCACAAAATACGTTTGCAGCTCAAGGTCCAGTCAGTTTATGCTTCTTCATATCAAAACGCTTCAGACACAGCCAGGATCATAGAAAAATCCTTGCAAAACTTGAGAGCCTTTTATTTCAAGCAGCCAATTCCAGAAATGTTCACAGGCAGCTGGCATTTTGCAGAGCATTAGGGGGAACAAATTACTGGAAAAATTAGTTAAAAATTTTTTTTTCAAAGTGAATGCTGAGCACAGTCATAGTCAGAGAATAAGGACTTTTTGCAAACAATAACAAGGTCTCTGAAAAAGCAATATAATAGCCCAATAAAGATCAAGGTGGGCTAAGAAATAAATGGGGTTCCTACAAGAACAGAACCAAAAATAAGTGAAAGACCAACTGAATAAGGATAGAAATTTCTGTGTCTAGGAAGAAATAAATGCTTGTGACAGAGATCATTAGAGTCACCTTCTGCAGTTAGTAAGCATATTTGTGTTTAAATTAATTGGACAGTGAAATACACATGGCACATTTCCCTAATTTAGATCGCATAAGACAGAAGACAAAGGACCAACTCAATAACAGATTTTTTTTTTCAGGAGAGGAACATGACATTAAATGTAAACTCTGATTGTAAGAGGCATCTCAATTTCAGGAACATGAAGAATGTAGGGGTGGAAGGGAAGGGTGTGTGTTGGAATCAAAATGTGGGAATACAATTGTTCTCTTTCTGAAGTGCAGGTTTAATAATGCTCTATTTAAAGTTTTATTTTTTCACATTATTCCCAGGTAAAGAAAATATGTAACTTGTTTTTTCCTCACCTGAGTATTATAAGAAGGATCCTAGTGTCAAGATTGGACAAAAATCGGGCAGAATCTCATGTTTTTCAAGGCCTATTCCTGTCTGGACTTTTGTCCATTAAAAGAGGACAATAGCCATTTTTGTGTTTGGCATCTTCATGCAGGCATCAGGAAGCTGAATTACAGAAAGGAACTCAGAGCCAAAGAGTCCTGAAAGCCTGCCCTGGCCGCAGCAGCTCTCGAGGTCTTTGGTTTTCCAGGAAAAGACATCGCCTGGGCCCAGGAGTCCGCGCTTCCAGGAAGGACCCTTATTATAAAGTTTAAAGGCAGGGGCTGCCGTTCCACATTCCTTAGGCTAAATTCACACTTGGGACCTTCAGCACTGAATGTGTATTTCCTTAGAAATCCCTGAGGTTATATTTATAGCCAGAGGTGGGGCTGTTCCGTCTGGCAGGGTGTCTGATCCTCCAGCAGAGTTGAAAACCAAGGTATGCCCAGAGCTCATCCATCTTCATAACCACCCTGCAGGTTTGTAGGAAACCCTCATGCAGGGCATGATTTACATCGAGCAGGAAGAACAAAGGGCTTGACCAAATACTATTATGAATTTTCTGTATGTTTAATGATCATCAGCTGTTAGTGAAAACATGAACAAATATTCAAAGCATTTTCAATCCTTGATTATCTGTGTGAAGCCAAAGGAGTAATGAATCCACAGTCCTTCAATTAAACAGTCATAGATAACCTAAACCTGTCACCTGTCTGTCCACTTTTCTGCCAATATTTTTCTATACTAAGCTTGCCTCAAGTGTGAGGGTGAATTGTGGAAAATGTCTAAAATGGAACCATTAAGCACATCAGTACTAAGTGCATTTGTCTTAAAATACAATTTTGACACCTACTCTGTAAGTCCCAGAATTGGCCTTGAAGGTGAAAGGCGAACCAGATATTGTCCACCTTTGTCGCCCTGACGTGCTCAGAAGCTGAGGGGACCTCACTCTTTCTTGCTGAGCTAGAAAAAAACGTGTGTGAGTCCAGGGGAGGGTGCCCTTTTTCCATCCTTTTCAGAGAGGATATTGATCATATCCTTTTCCTTCGTGTCATCACTGGGGCGGCTGCTCCAGGAAACCCGGCTCCTCCTTGATGAGGCTCAGGAACACCCAGGGCAATGCACACCACATCCTGCCCCTCCCCGCGCATCCCTCGGGCTTCAGCGCCGCTCCCCTGGCTCCAGGCACATCTTGCCAGAAGCCCCTCTGTCCTGCAAATCGACAAGCCTTGCTTGGTCTTTTGATGGTTGGGTTGTTTTTTATTTTCTTTTTTGCTCTGCAGAACATAAACATTCCGCCTCCAGTGTGTATGTTGCTGAATCTGCTCCCCACATCACTGTAATAAAAACTGTCCCCAAATTCACATCTGTGCATTAAATGACTCAGTGGTTACCCATTGCTGCTATATAACTTAATACTGGCCTCGCGGAGTTGTTGTTGGAATAAAAGAGGCCTGTGTGAGCCAGTGTAGCTCATAGTCGGCCCACACTGGTGTGACATCACCCTCTTTGCTCCAGCTTCATGACCCGCTTTGCTGTGTTCTGACACCACAGCTTTCTGTTGCTGATAATTCAGACTTCATCCAGAGTCCTGATACTCCTGCGCTGTTTCTCTGGGTTAAGGACCAGGGTGGCAGAGGGCATCCTCAATGGAAAGAGAATGCAGGTGGCCATGAGCCCTGCAAGGTGCATAAAATCAAATCTATGGGCACAGAAAACCAAAGGAAGGCTGGAGATGGCGGCCTGTTCTCTCCGTGTGGAAACCCTTATGTGAGTCACTGTCATTATGCTTCAGTTCCTCACATGACAACATTCCCCAGCAGCAAAGCAAATGGGTTTTTCAACAAGATTGTGCTTTGTTTTGATTATTGGGGATGACTTAAGCCATGAGGAACGGCTTCCATGCTAGCGTCAGTAATGAAAAAGCTATGGGGATGATGTCATTATTACTTATTTTTGAGCCCCTGTAGAATATTTGGTATTTGTTAGAACACCAGACCACGTAGTTTCTTACCACAGGGACTTCCAGTCTCATACCGTGTATAATGCACCCACCGTGTACAGTATAACAAACCAGATGGTATGTCGTAAAAAGGCGGTCATCCTTACTTGGAGTTTCGCTCTGCTGATTCTGTTAACATTCAGTGCAGAACCTTCATTCCAAAGATAGGGGTCATACTGGCGGAGCCTCTTAGTGTGTTTACCAAGCTTGCCACCAGCTCATCAGCCCCCTTAACTTCCAGGAGTGGATCTGATGAACTCTGTGGTTTGCTCATGGTCACCTCCCCACCCCAGCCATGGTTCACTGGGCTGCATGTGGATCCTCATGCAACTGGGCCTGTTGGGGTCTTATTCTGAAAGTTCAGGACGGGACTCAGATTCCCAGTCAATCTGGACAAGTCTCTTAAATGGAAGGAGCAGGGTCACATCTTACACCCACCAAAGCTCTCTAAAATCAAAGAGAATAAATAAGATGCCCAGAGGGAGGCCGTCCTGGTGGCTCTGTGCTTGATTTTGGTCCTTTATAAGACATGATCTCGAGTCTGGAGTTACAAATTTCCCCTTGTGACTTAAGCTAGCTCACAGTGGTCGTTCCTTGAAAACAGAGTCCTTACCCAGTGTCTCCCACCAGCTCCAAAGCTGGATGCAAGAACATGAGTTTGCTGGGTATGCACATGAACCAATGGTGCCGTCAGATGTTTTGAGCCTTCGGTGGCCTACCATGGGCCCCTCAGGACCATTGGCTCAGTCTTCCCTCCTATAAATAAATGTTAAAAGCAGGCCAGGAAAGTAATAATCTATACATATCCTAGCAGTTTGGAAGTGGTTTTGCCCACATGTGTAGTAGCCTACAAAAATCTAAATGCTCAGGGGCCAAGCCACTGACATATTTTAGATTTCTGCCATAGTCAGAAAAATGTCAGATGCTAAGGGTCTTTCAGTTGCCTGCATCCATTGGACATTTATGGATTCCTCTTTCCCATGTCTTGCAACTCTTACTACCCAAGCCCTGTAGTTTTATCCCTTCTACTTCTTATCTGGTTAGTTTGATTATACTGCTCATTGAGTTAGAGAGAGAGAGAGAAAGAGAGAGAGAAAGAGAGACTAGAACCCAACATCCCCCACTGCCACTTTCCAATTAATTCATTATTTGCTCATTCAACACCTATTTTATTGTGTTTCTGTTATGAGTTTGCCACTGTACTGGGCCTCTCGGACATAGTGGAGAACAATATTGGTGAGGATTTTGTTTCCATGGAGCTTGTACTCTAGTGGAGACAAATATTAAGCCAATCATTACTACACAGGGCGGGAAGGCAACTGGTCTAAACTGGAGTAGAGTCCATTGGATAGAGAACTCCCTAAGGAAGTGAAGCGTAGGCCTGAGCTCTTGAACATGTGCAGAATTAAGTGGGGCCAATATATTTGTGCAGGATATGATGGAGTGGGCATTCCAGGCAGAAGAAACAGCATGGGCAAGGGCCCTGTGGTGGGAGATGGCACTGTATGCTCCAGAGGCTGCGAGAAGGCCAGTGTCACTGGTACTGAGATGCAGGGAGCAGAACGAGGGAGGCCAGGCTGGCAACAAATCCTGGCTGTACCCAGGCCATTGTCCATGCCAAGGATTCTGGCTTTTGTTCTAACAGTGGGAAAATGGGAAGTCGCTGAACTGGTTTAAGCTGGGGGATGAAGGGAAAATGGGTCCCCCCTGAAATGTGCCAAGGTCCAAGCAAGAAATAATTGCAGCTTTGACTAGGAAATAACTGTGGATATAATGGGAAGGGGACAGACTTCAGAGTTATTTGGGGTCAAAAGTGATTGGATTTAGAAATGGATGGTATATGGGGGATGAAAGAGAGAGAAGCGTCAAGGATGGTTCTCAGGTTCAGACTTGCAGGACTGACCCAAGCCCCTCCTGAGGCCACATGCTTCTCCCCACCACTCCCTCCACAGGCACAACAATGACATGCAAAATAAGAAAGGCTCTCTCAAAGTGGATTAGTACACAGAGGACACCAGCCAGTGCACCAAATACCCAGCAGTCCCCAGGGAGCCCCAGCATCGGTGCAGGGCATGGAAAGGCTCTCCCCACCATCCCCACGTCCAGCACTGTCCTTGCCTGTGACCCTCCTTGGCCAAGGAGTTGAAACGTGAGGGCAGCAGTTGTAAGGGGGTTTGTGCTGTCATGCAGGAGGACAGCACCCCTCACTCCCACAGCCACTGAGAGTGGATATGGCAACTTAGGAACCATTGTTAACATGATTGTCTGTGTTTCAATCCTGACCTAGGCCGAAGAGAACCACAAGGTTTGGGAAAGTCCAGAGTTGAACACATACTCTTAGCAGGTTGGATTCTGAGCCTTAAAATGTTCTTTTTCTTTTTTTTTTTTTTTGAGACGGAGTCTCGCTCTGTCTCCCAGGCTGGAGTGCAGTGGCGCGATCTCCACTTACTGCAAGCTCCGCCTCCCGGAAAATGTTCTTTTATTTTCCTCAAAATTCAGGATGTGGCTCTGAAAATAAACAGATAGGTATCCTATAAGAATTAACACAGCAAGAGCCTCAGAGATGCTTCACCCTGCAACAGCATCTAGAGCTGCAGGTGTGAGTTCAGGCTTCTCCACCTCTGCCCCTGGGACCTAAGCCTTGGTCACCAGTCCCCTGCACACTGGCTTTCACTGACTCCCTGAGCATACTCCCCCGTTCCCGACCGCAGGGCCTTTGTGCGCACTGCTCCCTCTGCCTGGAATGCCATTCTGCTCTTCACACTGCTAACCCTTCTCAATCTCCTGGACTCAGCCATCCGCAGAGAGGTTTTCATTGACCATCTGACTGAAAGAAGTCTCTGCCCCCAACTCTGTCACTCTCCTTTATCTTAGTTCTTATTTCTACTTGCAGAATGATAATCACAATTTTCAATTATTTTCCTCATTAGTTTATCTACTTTTGTGATTGGTGTTTTTAGCTCTTTCACAGGGACGCAAACTCCAAAGGGCATCCCGTCTCCCTGGATTACTGACTGTGCGCTCAGCACCCAGCACTCAATGCCTAGTGCCTAGTCCTAGGTCTCAGTGCTTGTTGAAAGAACGAGTGAATTAACACACTGATGAATGGGTGGGCAAAAGGATGAACAAGGGAAACAACAAAGGAAGAAATGAACAAACCAAGCTCTACCCTCATCCATGCTATTATTCTGACACCAAGAAACTTAGCAACTGGTGAAAAGAGAAGCCCACAAACAGGCATTTGTGTGTGTGTGTTGATAGGATTATGCCCAGGGCACTGTGGGCACCAAGGAGGAATCTAATTATTTAGGTACAGGTGTAAAGCAATCCCAAATGTCAGGCAATACCCATTTTCCTAGTGAGAAGATATTTTTGAAAGATATTGTGAAAACTACACTAATTTTGTATATACGAATAAAATAGTCAACAGAACACTTGTAATATTTTCTTCATTAATTGCATTACATGTTTAAAGTCACATATTATCTAAAATATTAATGTCTAGTTACCGCTTTTCTTTCACACTTATATTTTATAAAATTATTTTTTAAAACTTATTTTGAAACAAATATAGATCCATAGGAAGGTGCGAGGGAATGTACTAGGGAAGTCTGGCACACTCTTCCCCAGCCCCCCAGTAGTAACACCTTAAGCATCCATAGTGCAAAATTAACTGCAGGAATTGACATCGGTACAGTCCATAGAGCGTGTTCAGATTTTACTGGTTTTATATGCACTCATTTGTGTGTATGTGTATGTGTTGTATGTGTATGTATTGTGATTGTGTGTAGCAATGTGCAGTTTCATCACATGTGCAGCTGCATGTAACCACCAACACTATCAAGATACCCCTACACCAGGCTCCCTCCATTTGCCACCCATTTATAGGTGTTGCTACACTCTCCCTCCCACCCCAACCCCAGACAATGACCAATTCATTCTCCATTTTTATCATTTTACTTCATGAATGTCATTTAAATGGAATCATGAAGTATGTCACCGTTTTAAGATAGAATTTTTCACTCAGCACAATTTCCTTTAAGGTTCATCAAGCTGCTGCGTGTCTCAGTACTTCCTTTTTATTGCTGAGTAATTTCCCACCGTAAGGATGGACCACAGTTTGTTTAGCAATTCACCACTGAAGGACATTCGAGCAATTTCCAGTTTTCAACTATTTATGAATAAAACATTTGTGTACAAGTTTCTCTGTGAATAAATTTTCACTTCTCTGGAACACATATCCAAGAGTGCAGTTTCTGGGCCACAAGTTAAGTGGATTTTTAGTTTCCAGAGGAGCAGGGAATGATCTTTCAAACTCTTCACATGCATCTCTAACATCAAGGTCTTTATCCTCTTTACGTCACAAAAATATTTCAGTGTTTTTATAAAGTGATCTTGGAAATATTCATTTCTGGCATCTGAAATGAGCAACCGCACACTCACAACTTTCAGTCCATTGCTCAAGATTTTCTTTTCCTTCTTTTTAAAAATTTCTCTATACAGGTTTCAAACTGCATTGACTGAGATCACTTCACACCCATACGTCTTCTCCAAAGAGTATTTTGTTTATTAGAATAGAAAAAGTGGGGATCTGTTGCTTGCTTAAGGACAGATTCCCACTTATTTTATTCTAAAAATAGAATAAGGCTTGTCGAGGACTTGTTCTTTGCTTGAATATAGGGCATCTCTCCTTTCTGAGAGATAACCCAGACACAGAGAGGGAACGGGGAGGCAATGACCCCTGAGTTCACATAAGTGATGAAGGCATTGCCAGTTGCCTGAAGAATGAGAACTCAGGACAGGTGAGCACAGATTAGAAGAAAGGGGGAAGGTTAGGGGATGGAGAATGATCCTACCAAAGGGCAAAATACCTGAACACTCAGCAAAGTAATTTTCTGCAATTGCCAGGGTCTCTTTGTATGCTATGGACCAGCCAAGGCCAAGTACAAATTTAATTATGTAATTTTCTAAATGCAGTAGACATCTTGCTTATGGCTCCCACCAATCCCCAAGCTTTTGTCTAGCTTTCATATAATTGAATCTTTCTGTCCATTAGATGTTGGTTTTTACTTTCAGATATTAGGTATAGTGTTATGTGCTTGCTGACCAACATGGAAAAATCCTGTCTCTACTAAAAATACCAAATTAGCCAAGCAAGGTGGCACCTGCCTATAATCCCAGCTACTCTGGAGACTGAGGCAGAAGAATCGCTTGAACCCAGGAGGCAGAGGTTCTGGTGAGCCGAGATTGCACCATTGCACTCCAGCCTGGACAACAAGAGAGAAACTCCATCTCCAAACAAACAAACAAAACAAAACAAAACAAAACAAAACAAAAGGTATTTATTGCTCAATGCAGTGGTTTCGTTTAATGGGTATTTCAGAGAGAAGAAAATAGCCTTATCCTTCAAAATTATAAGTAATTATATACCCATTACAGTGAACACTGGGGATACAGATGAGTGCTATGAAAATCCACACACTCCTATACCTTATTAAGGTTACTAAACAAACTGAAGTCACGGGGGCAACATTATTCCACCTCTAGAGTCTGGGCTGTAAGCTCAGGTCTGACTACAGGCTGATGACTACCCTTGGAGCAATTGATGGTATTTTATTGCTATTTTCACCTTTATTTTGGTAAAATTGAGAAATTAAAAATACATATATTTAAGGCATATGATGTGATTTCATATGCATATACATTATGAAATGATTACCACACAATCAAGCTAATTAACATGTCCATTGCTTCACATACTTACATGTGTGTGTTTGTGTGTGAGTGTGTGTACTGCGAATATTTAAGATCTACTCTCTTAGCAATTTCAAGGATACAATCCAGTTCTATTAACTGTAGTCTCCAATGCTGTACATTAGGGCTCCAGAACATGTTCATCTTGTTACTGAAAATTTGTTATCTTTTGACCAATTATTTCCCCTTTTTCCCCACCCACAGCCCCTGATAACCTCCATTTTATTCTGTTAATATGAATTTGACTTTATAAAAAAAAGATTCCATATATTAATAAAAGAGAAATCATGCAGTATTTGTTTTTCTGTGTCTGGCTTATTTCACTTAGCATAATGTTCTCCAGCTTCATCGATGTTGTCACAAGTGACAGAATTTCCTTCTTTTTTTAAGGCTGAGTAATATTTCATTTTTATTATTATTATACTTATGTTCTAGGGTACATGTGCAAAATGTGCAGGTTTGTTACATATGTATACACGTGCCATGTTGGTTTGCTGCACCCAAAACTCGTCATTTACGTTAGGTATTTCTCCTAATTCTATCCCTCCCCCATTCCCCCAACCCCACGACAAGCCCCGGTGTGTGATGTTCCCCGTCCTGTGTCCAAGTGTTCTCGTTGTTCAGTTCCCACCTATGAGTGAGAACATGCAGTGTTTGGTTTTCTGTCCTTGTGATAGTTTGCTCAGAATGATGGTTTCCAGCTTCATCCATGTCCCTACAAAAGACACAAACTCACCCTTTTTTATGGCTACATAGTATTCCATGGTGTATATGTGCCACATTTTCTTAATACAGTCTGTCATTGATGGACATTTGGGTTGATTCCAAGTATTTGCTATTGTGAATAGTGCCATAATAAACATACCTGTCCATGTGTCTTTATCATAGCCTGATTTATAATCCTTTGGGTATATACCCAGTAGTGAGATGGCTGGGTCAAATGGTATTTCTAGTTCTAGATCCTTGAGGAATTGCCACACTGTCTTCCGCAATGGTTGAACTAGTTTACAGTCCCACCAACAGTGTAAAAGCGTTCCTATTTCTCCACATCCTCTCCAGCATCTGTTGTTTCCTGACTTTGTAATGATTGCCATTCTAACTGGTGTGAGATGGTATCTCATTGTGGTTTTAATTTGCATTTCTCTGATGACCATTGATGATGAACATTTTTCATGTGTCTGTTGGATGCATAAATGTCTTCTTTTGAGAAGTGTCTGTTCATATCCTGTGCCCACTCTTTGATGGGGTTGTTTTTTTCTTGTAAATTTTCTTTAAGTTCTTTGTAGATTCTGGATATTAGCCCTTTGTCAGATGGGTAGATTGCAAAAATTTTCTTCCATTCTGTAGGTTGCCTGTTCACTCTGAGGGTAGTTTCTTTTGCCATGGAGAAGCTCTTTAGTTTAATTAGCTCCCATTTGTCTATTTTGGCTTTTGTTGCCGTTGCTTTTGGTGTTTTAGTCATGAAGTCCTTGCCCATGCCTATGTCCTGAATGGTTTTGCCTAGGTTTTCTTCTAGGGTTTTTATGGGTTTGGGTCTAATATTTAAGTCTTTAATCCATCTTGAATTAATTTTTGTATAAGGTGTAAGGAAGGGATCCAGTTTCAGCTTTCTACATATGGCTAGCCAGTTTTCCCAGCACCATTTATTAAATAGGGAGTCCTTTCCCTATTTCTTGTTTCTGTCAGGTTTGTCAAAGATCAGATGGTTGTAGATGTGTGGTATTATTTTCGAGGCCTCTGTTCTGTTCCATTGTTTTATCTCTCTGTTTTGGTACCAGTACCATGTTGTTTTGATTACTGTAGCCTTGTAGTATAGTTTGAAGTCAGGTAGCATGATGCCCCCAGCTTTGTTTTTTTGTTTTGTTTTGTTTTGTTTTGCTTAGGATTGTCTTGACAATGCGGGTTCTTTTTTGGTTCCATATGAATTTTAAAGTAGTTTTTTCCAATCCTGTGAAGAAAGTCATTGGTAGCTTGATAGGGATGGATTGAAGCTATAAATTACCTTGGGCAGTATGGCCATTTTCACAATATTGATTCTTCCTATCCATGAGCATGGAATGTTCTTTCATTTGTTTGTGTCCTCTTTTATTTCATGGTGCAGTGGTTTGTAGTTATCCTTGAAGAGCTCTTTCACATCCCTTGTAAGCTGGATTCCTAGGTATTTAATTCTCTTTGTTGCAATCGTGAATGGGAAGTCACTCATGATTTGGCTCCCTTGGTCTGTTATTGGTGTATAGGAATGCTTGTGGTTTTTGCACATTTGTTTTGTAGCCTGAGACTTTGCTGAAGTTTCTTTATCAGCTTAAGGAGATTTTGGGCTGAGACAGTGGAGTTTTCTAAATATTCAATCATGTCATCTGCAAACAGGAACAATTTGACTTCCTCTTTTCCTAATTGAATATGTTTTATTTCTTTCTCTTGCCTGATTGCCCTGGCCAGAACTTCCAGCACCATGTTGAATAGGAGTGGTGAGAGGGGCATCCCTGTCTTGTGCCAGTTTTCAAAGGGAATGCTTCCAGTTTTTGCCCATTCAATATGATATTGGCTATGGGTTTGTCATAAATAGCTCTTGTTATTTTTACATATGTTCCATCAATACCTAGTTTATTGAGAGTTTTCAATATTAAAGGCTGTTGAATTTTGTCAAAGGCCTTTTTTGCATCTATTGAGATAATCATGTGGTTTTTGTCTTTGGTTCTCTTTATGTGATGGATTACGTTTATCGACTTGTGTGTGACAGACCAGCCTTGCATCCCAGGGATGAACCTGACTTGATCTTGGTGGATAAGCTTTTTGATGTGCCACTGGATTTGGTTTGCCAGTATTTTATTGAGGATTTTTGCATCGATGTTCATCAGGGATATTGGTCTAAAAATCTCTTTTTTTGTTGTGTCTCTGCCAGACTTTGGTATCAGGATGATGCTGGCCTCACAAAATGAGTTAGGGAGGATTCCCTCTTTTTCTACTGATTGGAATAGCTTCAGAAGGATTGGTACCAGTTCCTGTTTGTACCTCTGGTAGAATTTGGTTGTGAATCCATATGGTCCTGGACTTCCTTTTGTTAGTAAGCTATTAATTATTGTCTCAATTTCAGAGCCTGTTATTGGTTTTTTCAGGGATTCAACTTTGTCCTGGTTTGGTCTTAGGAGGGTGTAGGTGTCTGGGAATTTGTCCATTTCTTCTAGATTTTCTTATTTATTTGCATATGGGTGTTTATAGTATTCTCTGATGGTAGTTTGTATTTCTGTGGGGTCAGTGGTGATATCCCTTTTATCACTTTTTATTGCATCTATTTGATTCTTCTCTCTTTTCTTCTTTATTAGTCTTGCTAATGGTCTATCAATTTTGTTGATATTTAAAAAAAAAACAGCTCCTGGATTCATTGATTTTCTGAAGGTTTTTTTGTGTCTCTATCTCCTTCAGTACTCTTCTGATCTTAGTTATTTCTTGCCTCCTGTTAGTTTTTGAATTTCATTGCTCTTGCTTCTCTAGTTCTTCTAATTGTGATGTTAGGGTGTCAGTTTTAGATCTTTCCCTCTACACATTGCTTTAAATGTGTCCTAAAGACTCTGGTACGTTGTGTCTTTGTTCTCATTAGTTTCAAAGAACATCTTTATTTCTGCCTTCACTTCGTTATTTGCCCGGTAGTCATTCAGGAGAAGGCTGTTCAGTTTCCGTGTAGTTGAGCACTTTTGAGTGAGTTTCTTATTCCTGAGTTCTAATTTGATTGCACTGTGGTCTGATAGACAGTTTGTTGTGATTTCTCTTCTTTTACATTTGCTGAGGAGTGCTTTACTTCCAATTATGTGGTCAGTTTTAGAATAAGTGTGATGTGGTACTGAGAAGAATGTATATTCTGTTGATTTGGGGTAGAAAGTTCTGCAGATGTCTATTAGGTCCACTTGGTGCAGAGCTAAGTTCAAGTCCTGGATATCCTTATTAACCTTCTGTCTCATTGATCTGTCTAATATTGACAGTGGGGTGTTAAAGTCTCCCATTATTATTGTGTGGGAGTCTAAGTCTCTTTGTAGGTCTCTAGTACTTGCTTTATGAATCTGGATGCTCCCGTATTGGGTACATATATATTTAGGATAGTTAGCTTTCCTTGTTGAATTGATCCTTTTACCATTATGCAATGGACTTCTTTGTCTCTGATCTTTGTTGGTTTAAAGTCTGTTTTATCGGAGACTAGGATTTCAACTCCTACTTTTTTATTGGCTTTCCATTTGCTTGGTAGATCTTCCTCCATCCCTTTATTTTGAGCCTATGTGTGTCTCTGCATGTGAGATGGGTCTCCAGAATACAGCACACTGATGCATCTTGACTCTTTATCTGATTTACCATTCTGTTTCTTTTAATTGGGGCATTTAGCCCATTTGCATTTAAGGTTAATATTGTTTTATGTGAATTTGATCCCTTCATTATGATGTTAGCTGGTTACTTTGCCCATTAGTTGATGCAGTTTCTTCCTAGCATCGATGGTCTTTACAATTTGACATGTTTTTGCAGTGGCTGGTACCAGTTGTTCCTTTCCATGTTTAGTGCTTCCTTCAGGAGCTCTTGCAGGGCATGCCTGGTGATGACAAAAATCTCTCAGCATTTGTTTGTCTGTAAAGGATTTTATTTCTCCTTCACTTATGAAACTTAGTTTGGCTGGATATGAAATTCTGTGTTGAAAATTCTTTTCTTTAAGAATGTTGAATATTGGCCCCTACTCTCTTCTGGTTTGGAGAGCTTCTGCCGAGAGATCTGCTGTTAGTCTGATGGGCTTCCCTTTGTGGGTAACCTGACCTTTCTCTCTTGCTGCCCTTAACATTTTTTCCCTCATTTCAACCTTGGTAGATCTGACAATTAAGTGTCTTGGGGTTGCTCTTCTCGAGGAACATTTTTGTGGTGTTCTCTGTATTTCCTGAATTTGAATGTTGGCCTGTCTTGCTAGGTTGGGGAAGTTCTCCTGGATAATATCCTGCAGAGTGTTTTCCAACTTGGTTCCATTCTCCCTGTCACTTTCAGACACACCAATCAGACGTAGATTTGGTCTTTTCACATAGTCCCATATTTCTTGGAGGATTTGTTTGTTTCTTTTTACTACTTTTTCTCTAAACTTCTCTTCTTGCTTTATTTCATTAATTTGATCTTCAGTCACTGATACCTTTTCTTCCACTTGATCGAATTGGCTATTGAAGCTTGTGCATGTGTCACGTAGTTCTTGTGCCATGGTTTTCAGCTCCATCAGGTGATTTAAGATCTTCTCTACACTGTTTATTCTAGTTAGCCAATCATCTAATCTTTTTTCAAGGTTTTAAACTTCCTTGCAATGGGTTAGAACATCCTTCTTTAGCTCAGAGAAGTTTGTTATTACCGACCTTCTTAAGCTTACTTCTGTCAACTCAATAAAGTCATTTTCCATCCAGCTTTGTTCTGTTGCTGGTGAGGAGCTGCGATCCTTTGGAGCAGAAGAGGCACTCTGGTTTTTAGAATTTTCAGCTTTTCTGTTCTTTTTTCTCCCCATCTTTGTGGTTTTATCTACCTTTGGTCTTTGATGCTGGTGACCTACAGATGGGTATTGGTGTGTATGTCCTTTTTGTTGATGTTGATGCTATTCCTTTTGGTTTGGTAATTTTCCTTCTAACAGTCAAGTCCCTCAGCTGCAGGTCTGTTGGTGTTTGCTGGAGGTCCACTCCATAGCCTGTTTGCCTGGGTATCACCAGTAGAGGCTGCAGAACAGCAAATATTGTGGAACAGAAAATATTGCTGCCTGATCCTTCCTCTGGAAGCTTCGTCCTAGAGGGGCACCGAGCTGTATGAGGTGTCAGTTGGCCCCTACTGGGGCCTAACTGTCCCAGTTAGGTGACACAGGGGTCAGGGACCCACTTGAGGAGGCAGTCTGTCCATTCTCAGATCTCAAACACTATGCTGGGAGAACTGCTGCTCTCTTCAGAGCTGTCAGACAGGGATGTTTAAGTCTGCAGAGGTTTCTGATGCCTTTTATACAGCTATGTCCTGCCCCCAGTGGTGGAGTCTACAGATCCAGGCAGGCCTTGTTGAGCTGTGGGGGGCTCCACCCAGTTCGAGCTTTCTGGCCACTTTGTTTACTTACTCAAGCCTCAGCAATGGTGGACACCACACCCTCAAGGCTGAGTAATATTTCTTTATTTATATATATATATAAATAATATATAAAAAATATTATATATTTATATATAAATGTATTTATATATATTATATATATATCATATTTTCTTTATCCATTCCTTTATTCACACTTATTTTCCTACTTAGCTACTGTGAATAATGCTATAATGAAGACGAGTGTAAAATATTTCTTTGAGATTGTCATTTATTTCCTTTAGATATTTACCCAAATGTAGGATGGCTGGGTTATATAGTAGTTCTATTTTTCACTTTTTGAGAACCTTCATTCCGTTTTCCTTAGTGACTGCAGCAATATACACTTCTGCCAACAGAGCCCAGGGATTCCCTTTTCTCTACATGCTTACCAACACTTGATATCTTTTGACACTTTGATAATACCATCTTAATAAGTATAAGGTGGTATCTCATTGTGGTTTTAATTTGCATTTCCCTGATGATTAGTGATGTTGAACATCTTTTCATATATATGTTGGACATTTGTATTCTTCTTTGGGAAAAAAATGTCTATTCAGATCCTTTGCCCACTTTTAAATTGGGCTTTTTTGTTATCAAGTTGTATGAATTCCTAATATATTTTGGATATTAGCCCCTGGTTAATATCCGGTTTGCAAATATTTTCTGCCATTACATAAGTTGTCTTTCATTTTGTTGATTGTTTCCTCTACTGTGCAGAAGCTTTTTAGTGTGATGTGATCCCAGTTGTCTAGTTTTGCTTATTCTGTCTGTGCTTTTGGTGTCAAATCTAAAAACTGATTGCTCAAACCAATCTTGAGGATCTTTTCTCTATGTTTTCTTCTATGAGTTTTAGAATCTTAGGCTTTATGTTTAATTCTTCAATACATTTTGAGTTGATTTTTGTGCACGGTATCAGATAAGTGTCTAACATCATTCTTCTGCACGTGGACACCTTCTTGTCCTAAAATAATTTATTATGGAGACCAGCCATTCCCCATTGTGTATTCTTGCCACTCTTGTTCAAGATTAGTTGACCAAGAATGTGTGGGTTTATTTCTCAGCTCTCTATTCTGTTCTATTAGTCTATGTGTCTCTTTTTATGCAAGTACTATGCCTTTTTGATTACTATTGCTTTGTTATACAATTTAAAATTAGAAAGTGTAATACCTTCAGCTTCATTCTTGCTCAAAGTTGCTTTGGCTATTTGGGGTCTTTTGTGGTTTTGTACACATTTTATAATTGTTTCCTATTTCTGTGAAAAATGTCATTGGCCTTTTGATAAGGATTGCATTGAATCTGTAGATTGCTTTAGGTAAAATGGACATTTTAACAATATTAATTTTTCCAATCCATAAACAAGAATATCTTTCCATTTATGTATATCTTCTTCAACTTCTTTTATCAATGTTCTATAGCTTTCAAGGTATAGATAATTCCCCCTTGTTTAAATTTATTCCTAAAGCTTTTCAAATGCTATTGTAAATGGGGTTGTTTTCTTGATTTCTTCTTTGGAGTTCATTGTTCGTATATAGAAACACTACTGAGTTTTGTATGTTGTCTCCTATCTTGCAACTTACTGAATTATTTTATTAGTTCTAATGTGATTATTTTTTTTGGTGGCATCTTTAGACTTTCCTGTATTTAAAATCATGTCACTTGCCAACAGAGAAGAGACAGCTTTACTTTTTTCTTTCTGATTGTGTGCCCATTATTATTATTATTGCCAATTGCTCTGTCTAGGACTTCTAGCACTATGTTGAATAAAGGTGGTAAGAGTGAGCATTCTTGTCTTATTCCTGATTTTAGATGAAAACCTTTAAGCTCTTTGCCATTGAATATGATGTTAGCTGTGGGCCTGTCACATGTGGAGTTTATTGTAACATTACTAGTTAGTTAAGGCCATGAAGAAACCCTGTCCTAGTCTCTGTTCTCTTCTTTTACTCTGCCTTTGCAGAAAGAAGGTCACAGAGTGTAATTGATGGTGCTGTTCAGGTCGACTATGTCCTCACTGATTTTCTGCCTTCTGAGTCTGCCTATTGCTGATAGAATTATTGAACTCTCCAACTAACGATACTGGATTTGTCTACGTCTCCTTGTAGTTCTATCAGCTTTTGCCTTGTATATCTTAGTGTCCTATTGGAAGCATGCATAGCAGGATTTTTATGTACCCATGAAGAACTGATCCCTCTATCATTAGGCAATGACTCTCTTTAGTCCATGAAAATCTTCCTTGCTCTGACATCTGTTTTGCCTGAAATTACTATAGCTACTCCCACTTTTTTTGGATTAGCATGTTATATCTTTATAACACGTTATAGTTAGCATGACATATCTTTCTCCATCTCTTCACTTAAAACCTGAGACTTTGTATTTAAAGGTTTCCTGTAGATGCTATTTATCTGAATCATGTTTTTTAGTTCATTCTGAGTCTCTGTCTTTTTCATTGGTGTTTGTAGAGTGCTCATATTTAAACTGATTATTGATATAACTGAATTAATAACTACTTTCTATTCTTCCATTTGCTCTTGGTTCCTTTTTTAAGTTCTCCCTCAGATTTTTCTTTCTCTGGTTTTAATTAAGGATTTTAAATAATTCTATTTTAGTATGTAAATTACAATTCTCTTAAAATTTTGTAAGTGATTTTTTTGGAGTTTGTAGTATACATTTACAACAATCTGAATCCACTTTGAAATAAGATTATACCACTTCACAGGTAGTGTAAGCACCTTATAACAGAGTAATCCCAATTTCCTCCTCTGGTCCATTATAATGTTGCTGTTATTCATTTTAGGTTTCCATATACCATAACTACCCAACATATTGTTGCTAGTATTACTTTGAACAAATAAGAATAAGATTCAGAGTAAGAAAAATAAATGATTGTGTTTTATCTTGATTTATTCTTTCTCTGATACTCCTTTTTTACATAGATGTTAGTTTTTGACTATATCATTTGTTTCCTCTAAAGAAATTCTTTTAATGTTTCTTGCATGGTAAGTCTGCTAGTAATGCAATCTCTGATTTTTTTTTTGACTTTTATTTTAGGTTTGGGGGTATGTGTGAAGGTTTTTTGTATAGATAAACTTGTGTCCTGGGGATTTGTGGTACAGATTATTTCATTACAGTTATTTTTTCTGTTCCTCTCCCTCCCTCCCCCCACCTTCGAGTAGACCCCAGTGTCTGTTGTTCACTTCTCTGTTCATGAGTTCTCATCATTTCGTTCCCACTTATAAGTGAAAACATGCAGTATTTGGTTGTCTGTTCCTTCACTAGTTTGCTAAGGGTAATGGTCTCCAGGTCCATTCACATTCCACAAAAGACATTACCTCATTCTTTTTCATGGCTGCATAGTATTCCATGGTGTATATGTACGACATGCTTTTATGCAATCTGTCATTGATGGGCATTTAGGTTAATTCCACATCTTTGCTACTGTGAACAGTACCACCATGAACATTCCTGTGCATATGTCTTTATGGTAGAATTCTTTATATTCCTCTGGGTGTATACCCAGTAATGGGATTGCTGGGTCGAGCAGTAATTCTGTTTTTAACTCTTTGAGAATCTTCATACTGCTTTTCACAATGGCTGAACTAATTTACCTTCCACCAATGGCGTATAAGCATTCCCTTTTCTCCACAACCTCACCATCATCTGTTATTTTTTTACTTTTTAATAATAGTCCATTCTGACTGATGTGAGATGGTATCTCATTGTGGTTTTGATTTGCATTTCTCTAATGATCAGTGACATTCTCTGATTTTTCATTTGTCTGAGAAAGTATTTCTCCTTTGTGCTGAAGGATAATTTTGTTGGATATAGAATTCTAGGTTGGTGGATGATTTTTCTTTCAACACTTTAAATATTTCACTGTACTCTCTTCTTGTTGTCACAGTTTCTAAAGAGAATCCAATGTAATTCTGATCCTTGTTTTTCTATATGTACGGTATCTTTTTTCCTCTGGCTTCTTTTAAGACTTTGTTTTTGATTTTCTAAGTAGTTTCCTTAGAGTTTGCAGTATGCATTCACCACAATCTAAATTCACTTTCAAATAACACCATATCATTTCACAGGTAGTACAGGCACCATATAATAGAGTAACCCTGATGTCCTCCTCTCCTCCATAATAATGTTGCTGTTATTCATTTTGGATATCCATATACTATCACTACCCAATACCTTTTCTCTTGTCTTTGGGCTTCCCTAAGAACTTGCTCTTAAATAGAGTTTATACCTTGCAGTGTTTCAACTACAAGCCGCTGTTATTGCAATAGAGCTCTTTTGGTGTGGTGGTAAAGTATTGGGGAAGAGGAGTGTTTTATAATATTATGATTAAATCTCAGTCCTTTAGGGCTGTGCCCCTGGATGTGACTTCATATGGGATTCTTAGTGTTTCCCCTCCCCTACTTAGATGAGACATGCTGATGGGGGCTGGAACTGGAAAACTTCCCTCCCCCAAGGCTGGATGTTGCTCTGGTAAAGAATTTCCCTCTGCTGAGTTGGTCTTTGTTAGGGAGAAGCCTCTATCTGTAGGTGTATTTTAATGCTTACTTTCCCTACTTTCTGTCAGAAACAAGTGGGTTTTTCTTGGCTCTTCACTCAAGTGGTGGGGCCCCTGGCGTTAAAGCCCATGAAAGTATAGGGATCCTCGAAGTCTGTGGCCTCCAGGAGTTTCTTACTCTCACACTAGTCACACTCAGCCTCCAGCAATTAATCAAAATGACCACTTAAGTGTCCTCCTAGGTTACTACTCTAGCAGTTTCTGCTTCGGGTAAGCATATCTTGGCTGTCACTTCCTGGGTGTGCCTGCCTCTTCAGATTTCAGGTTGGTGGCTTTGCCCTGTGACCTCAATTCTTTAATGGCTCAAAGAAGTACTGTTGATTTTTGGTGTGTTCAGCCTTCTTTTCTTGTTATAAGGATGGGAGTGGTGATTTCCAAGCTTTTTAAATGTTGGGTTTAAACATCTGAATGTTGGATTTAAACTTCTGAATCCAGAAGTCCTTCACTTGGGTTTGTTTTGTTCCTTGAAGACCACTTGGAAGGGAATTAGTCTCACCTCCTACCGTCTATACCTAAGGCTCAGCCTCTGCAAGCAACAAGAGGTTAACAGCTTTTAGCTATGTTGGCAGGCTCAGGGGCTGGAGAATAAGGCTGAGTTGGCTCAGGCAGAAATGGCATGTTTGTGCTTTTGACGGTGAAGAAGCTCAATGTATCAGGGCCCGAAGGGGAGATGACTTCATGGGCAGGTGAGGCTAGGAAAAGCCACTACCTTGGGAACACTCCAGACTTCCTTGTGATCAGGATGGGGTCAGAGAACATGAGCCCCTCCTGCTGGACTTCGGCAGGAGTAGGTGCAGCAGTACCCACTTCCAAGGCTGTGATTATGTCTAAAGGGAAGGAAATGCTGCCAGCAATTGTCACCATGACAACCATGAACTCATGCCCCTTATAGAGCCCTGAACTCCTGATGCTCATGAACAGCCCCAGAGAGCAAAATGAACACATTATACTAAAATTAGCTTTCATTTGATTTAGAAAAAATGCAGAGATGTGGTATCTTTGCATCCTTAGTGTGTGATTGATTCATGCTTCTACATTCAAGTGGTATTCAGAAAATGTTTTCTGTCCTACATATACTGTTCTGTTTATATCCCCTGTGTCCTGCATTGGTGTCCTTTTCCTATCAGAATTATAAATGCCTGCACATAGTTGCATGGACTCCTGTCAAAAGTGAGTGGAATGGGAAATTCATGTGAGGAAGAGGGAGGCAGTTAAAAACCCTGTGCTGACGATACATAATGGGGGTTAAAGTGTTCGATAGGGAATGTGTTTGGGACAGTGTGAGGTGAGGACATGGCACAGAGAAGCAGACTGGCCCTCTCCCTGTTAGGAAATCTGAAGAACAAAGAAATTACCCAGGTGAGTATTCCAGAAGGCATCTAATAAGAAGTAAGGCACAGGGGCACGCCCAAGATGACCAAATAGGAACAACTCCAGCCTCCAGCTTCCAGCATGAGAGACACAGAAGATGGGCGATTTCTGCATTTTCAACTGAGGTGCAGACCGACACCTCACACCTCACACGGCAGAGTACACCCCTGAGACAAAAATTCCAAAGCAAGAATCACACAACAACACTTGCTGTTCAGCAATATTCTATTTTCTGCAGCCTCTGCTGCTGATACCCAGGCAAACAGGGTCTGGAGTGGACCTCAAGCAAACTCCAACAGACCTACAGCTGAAGGTCCTGACTGTTAGAAGGAAAACTAACAAACAGAAAGGATACCCTACCAAAACCCCATCAGTACGTCACCATCATCAAAGACCAAAGGCAGATCAAACCACAAAGATGGGGAAAAAGCAGTGCAGAAAAGCTGGAAATTCAAATCAGAGCACATCTCCCCCTCCAAAGGAACGCAGTTCATCACCAGCAACGAAACAAAACTGGACAGAGAATGACTTTGACAAGTTCAGAGAAGGCTTCAGTCGATCAAACTTCTCAGAGCAAAAGGAGGAACAACATAACCAGTGCAAAGAAACTAAAAACCTTGAAAAAAGAATGGATGAATGGATAACTAGAATAATCAACGCAGAGAAGTCCTTAAAAGAACTGATAGAGATGAAAACCGTAACACGAGAACTATGTGACAAATGCACAAGCTTCAGTAATCAACTCGATCAACTGGAAGAAAGAGTATCAGCGATTGAAGGTCAAATGAATGAAATGAAGTGAGAAGAGAAGTGTAGAGAAAAAAGAGTAAAAAGAAATGAACAAAGCCTCCAAGAAATACGGGATTATGTGAAAAGACCAAATCTATGTCTGATTGGGGTGCCTGAAAGTGACGGGGACAATGGACCAAGTTGGAAAACACTCTGCAGGATATCATCCAGGAGAACTTCCCTAACCTAGCAAGGCAGGCCAACATTCAAATTCAGGAAATACAGAGAATGCCACAAAGATACTCCTCGAGAAGAGCAACTCCAAGACACATAAGTGTCAGATTCACCAAAGTTGAAATGAAGGAAAAAATGTTAAGGCCAGCCAGAGAGAAAGGTCGGGTTACACACAAAAGGAAGCCCATCAGACTAACAGCAGATCTCTCAGCAGAAACTCTCCAAGCCAGAAGAGAGTGGGGGTCAATATTCAACATTCTTAAAGAAAGGAATTTTCAACACAGAATTTCATATCCAGCCAAACTAAATTTCATAAGTGAAGGAGAAATAAAATCTTTTACAGACAAGCAAATGCTTAAGAGATTTTGTCACCACCAGGCCTGCCCTACAAGAGATCCTGAAGGAAGCACTAAACACAGAAAGGAAAAACAGGTACCAGCCATTGCAAAAACATGTCAAAATGTAAAGTCCATTGATGCTAGGAAGAAACTGCATCAACTAGCAAGCAAAATAACCAGCTAATATCATAATGATGGCATCAAGTTGACACATAACAATATTAACATTAAATGTAAATGGACTAAATGGTCCAATTAAAAGGCACAGACTGGCAAATTGGACAGAGTCAAGACCCATCAGTATGCTGTATTCAGGAGACCTATCTCACATGCAGAGACACACATAGGCTCAAAATAAAGGGATGGAGGAAGATCTATCAAGCAAATGGAAAACAAAAAAAGCAGGGGTTGTAATCCTAGTCTCTGATAAAACGGACTTTAAACCATCAAAGATCAAAAGAGTCAAAGAAGGCCATTACATAATGGTAAAGGGATCAATTCATCAGGAAGAGCTAACTTTCCTAAGTATATATGCACCCAATACAGGAGCACCCACATTCATAAAGCAAGTCCTTAGAGACTTACAAAGAGACTTAGACTCCCATACAATAATAATGAGAGACTTTAAAACCCCACTGTCAACATTAGACAGATCAATGAGACAGAAAGTTAATAAGGATATCCAGGAATTGAACTCAACTCTTCACCTAGTGGACCTAATAGACATCTACAGAACTCTCTACCCCCAATCAACAGAATATACATTATTCTCAGTGCCACATCGCACTTATTCCAAAATTGACAACATAGTTGGAAGTAAAGCACTCCTCAGCAAATGTAAAAGAACAGAAATTATAACAAACTGTCTCTCAGACCACAGTGTAATCAAACTAGAACTCAGGACTAAGAAACTCAATCAAAACCACTCAACTACATAGAAACTGAACAACCTGCTCCTGAATGACTACTGGGAGCATAACAAAATGAAGGCAGAAATAAAGATGTTCTTTGAAACCAATGAGAACAATGATACAACATACCAGAATCTCTGGGACACATTTAAAGCAGTTTGTAGAGGGAAATTTATTCTTATACAGCAAAAACAGACAAGCAGAGAGCCAAATCATGAATAAACCATTTACAATAGCTTCAAAGAGAATAAAATACCTAGGAATCCAACTTACAAGGATGTAAAGGACCTCTTCAAGGAGAACTACAAACCACTGCTCAATGAAATAAAAGAGGACACAAACAAATGGAAGAACATATGATGCTCATGGATAGGAAGAATCAATATTGTGAAAATGGCCCTACTGCCCAAGGTAATTTATAGATTAAATGCCATCCCCATTAAGCTACTAATGACTTTCTTCACAGAATTGGAAAAAACTGCTTTATAGCTCATGTGGAACCAAAAAAGACCCCACATTGCCAAGACAATCCTAAGCCAAAAGAACAAAGCTGGAGGCGTCACGTTACCTGACTTCAAACTATACTACAAGCCTACAGTAACCAAAACAGCATGGTATTGGTACCAAAACAGAGATATAGACCAATGGAACAGAACAGAGCCCTCAGAAATAATACCACACATCTGCAGCCATTTGATCTTCGACAAACCTGACAAAAACAAGAAATGGGGAAAGGATTCCCTAGTTAATAAATGGTGCTGGGAAAATTGGCTAGCCATAAGTAGAAAGCTGAAACTGGATCCTTTCCTTACTCCTTATATGAAAATTAATTCAAGATGGATTAGAGACTTAAATGTCAGACCTAAAACCATAAAAACTCTAGAAGAAAACCTAGGTAATACCAATCAGGACATAGGCATGGGCAACGACTTCATGACTAAAACACCAAAAGCAATGGCAACAAAAGCCAAAATTGACAAATGGGAGCTAATTAAACTAAAGAGCTTCTGTATAGCAAAAGAAACTACCATCAGAGTGAACAGGCAACCTACAGAATGGGAGAAAATATTTGCAATCTACTCATCTGACAAAGGGCTAATATCAAGAACCTATAAAGAACTCAATCAAATTTACAAGAAAAAAACAAACAACCTCATCAAAAAGTGGGCAAAGGATATGAAGAGACACTTCCTGAAAGAAGACATTCATACAACCAACAGACACATGAAAAAATGCTCATCATCACTCGCCATCAGAGGAATGCAAATCAAAACCACAATGAGATACCATCTCACACCAGTTAGAATGGAAATCATTAATAAATCAGGAAAAACCAGGTGCTGTAGAGGATGTGGAGAAATAGGAACACTTTCACACTGTTGGTGGGATTGTAAACTAGTTCAACCATTGTGGAAAACAGTGTGATGATTCCTCAAGAATCTGGAACTAGAAATACCATTTGACCCAGTCATCCCATTACTGGGGATATGCCCAAAGGATTATAAGTCATGCTGCTATAAAGTCACATGCACATGTATGTTTTTTTTTTTTTTTTTTTTTTTTTTTTTTTTTTTTTTTTTTTTTTTTTTTTTTTGAGACGGAGTCTCACTCTGTCCCCCTTGCTGGAGTGCAGTGGCCGGATCTCAGCTCACTGCAAGCTCCGCCTCCCGGGTTCAGGCCATTCTCCTGCCTCAGCCTCCCGAGTAGCTGGGACTACAGGCGCCCGCCACCTCGCCCGGCTAGTTTTTTTGTATTTTTTTTTTAGTAGAGACGGGGTTTCACTGTGTTAGCCAGGATGGTCTCGATCTCCTGACCTCGTGATCCACCCGTCTCGGCCTCCCAAAGTGCTGGGATTACAGGCTTGAGCCACCGCGCGCCCGGCCGCACATGTATGTTTATTGCAGCATTATTCACAATAGCAAAGACTTGGAATCAACCCAAATGTCCATCAGTGACAGACTGGATTAAGAAAATGTGGCACATATACACCATGGAATACTATGCAGCTACAAAAAAAGGATGAGTTCGGCCGGGCGCGGTGGCTCAAGCCTGTAATCCCAGCACTTTGGGAGGCCGAGACGGGTGGATCATGAGGTCAGGAGATCGAGACCATCCTGGCTAACATGGTGAAACCCCGTCTCTACTAAAAAATACAAAAAAAACTCGCCAGGTGAGGTGGCGGGCACCTGTAGTCCCAGCTACTCGAGAGGCTGAGACAGGAGAATGGCGTGGACCCAGGAGGCGGAGCTTGCAGTGAGCTGAGATCCGGCCACTGCACTCTAGCCTGGGAGACAGAGTGAGACTCCGTCTCAAAAAAAAAAAAAAAAAAAAAAAAAAAAAAGGATGAGTTCGTGTCCTTTGTAGGGACATGGATGCAGCTGGAAACCATCATTCTCAGCAAACTATCGCAAGAACAGAAAACCAAACACCGCATGTTCTCACTCATAGGTGGGAATTGAACAATGAGATCACTTGGACACAGGAAGGGGAACATCACTCACTGGGTCCTATTGTGGGGAGGAGGGGGGAGGAGGGATAGCATTAGAAGATATACCAAATGTAAATGACGAGTTAATGGGTTCAGCACACCAATATGGCACATGTATACATATGTAACAAACCTGCACGTCGTGCACAAGTACCCTAGAACTTAAAGTATAATTAAAAACAAAAAAAAGAAGTGAGGCACAAACAAGGCAATGGTTGAATGTGAACCACATCTAAATCCGCTACATTCTGTAGCAGGGCTCTAAAATCCAACGTTCCCAGGGCAAAATCAGGACGTTGTCCTTGGAATAATCAACACATCCTACACAACACCAGCTAAGGCCCTGCTGTGTTCATTGTACCTCTCTAGATAAATGCACACAGTGGCCATGGCATTATTGGTCTACGAAGAGCTCATGTAGTTACAGCTGCGGGTCCAGAATCCACGCCCTATAACTGAAGGAAAGAAGAGGTGATTGGGAGATTCTGCCGTTCTGAATATGTGCGTGTGTGTTTAAAGCACAGAACAACAGTAAATGAGCTTCTCTTTTACAAGCCTGGATGTCAGGTGTACTTTATTTGATAGGCACCATATAAATGCTAAAGGAAATTAAAATTCTGGAAAGAGCTGAGATTGCAAAATGCTTATCAGTCCTAACCTAATTAGAGTTTAATGTGAAAAACCAAATTTATCTGAAATCTCTTAAATTGCACATGATTACACAAGGTTAAGCAAAAATAAATAAATAACCACATAACTTCAAGAATCACATAATATATACTATGTAGACCCCCAAATCCCCCAACATAGACTGCCTTGTAACTGGCAAAGTGTGTCTTTTTGCTTTGAAATCAAATTGTTAGTGAATAGGTGTTAACAAAATTGAGAATATTTCAAGTTATGCTAGTATAGTGGTTCCACAAAGACACATTCATGTTTGTTTACATCATGGTTTGCCAAGTGCTGTCACATAAATCTCACTAATCCTCCAGCACTATAGCTTACATTTCTTAGAGAGGTGATAGAATCTATCAAATTTCTATCAAAAATTTATCATATTTTGACACTTGAATCTCAAGATCTTCTTACTCGCAATTATGTCATACAGGTCTGCTTCCTTTAAAAACTGCAATGCCGGTGTTACATGCACTACTTGTTTTAAATCTCAAACCAAACTTGAGAGGTTATTTCTCCCACTTACAAGTGAGGAACCTGCCCAGAGACTTCAAGTTCCTTCCCTGAGTAACACGGCTTGTAAGGGGCTGACCAGTACCAGAGTAGAAGCTGGCTCTCCTTCAAAGGTATTTCTACCCCAACACACTTTCTTTTTATTATTATTATTATACTTTCAGTTCTAGGGCACATGTGCACAATGTGCAGGTTTTTTACATATGTATACATGTGCCGTGTTGGTGTGCTTCACCCATTAACTTGTCATTTGCATTAGGTATATCTCCTAATGCTATCCCTCCCCCCACCCCACAACAGACCCCTGTGTGTGATGTTCCCCTTCCTGTGTCCAAGTGTTCTCGTTCAATTCCTACCTATGAGTGAGAACATGCAGTGTTTGGTTTTCTGTTCTTGTGATAGTTTGCTGAGAATGATGGTTTCCAGCTGCACCCATGTCCCAACAAAGGACACAAACTCACCCTTTTTTATGGCTGCATAGTATTCCATGGTATATATGTGCCACATTTTCTTAATCTAGTCTGTCGCTGATGGACATTTGGGTTGATTCCAAGTCTTTGCTATTGTGAATAGTGCTGCAATAAATGTACGTGTACATGTGTCTTTATAGTAGCATGATTTGTAATCCTTTGGGTATATAACCAGTAGTGGGATTGCTCAGTTAAATGGTATTTCTATGTGTGTAAGTATGTGTATATAAACACGAGTCCTGTGCGGTATTTTAGGAAGCCTCCCTAAAATATAATAAATGAAATGGCATCAACCAAACCTGGGAATGCTCATTCTTTGAGTACAGGACATCAGGATGTGGGCTTTTTTCCATTTGAGTAAGCTTATTTGTGCAGACAGTGCACACAGGTAGGCTGCCACCAATGCTCTGTGGTGTGTTACGCATTTAATGTACATGCTTATGGCCCCATCTTCAGTCATATTTTGACAGATGTCTGTGATTCTTGTAAAACCAACTCCATCCAGCCACCTTGCTCCCAGTCTTACTATCCAGGACTTTGGCTGTAGCAAAATTCCAGAGCTGTGGCTTATGTTTGTATTACATTTCACGTCTCTAAAATTTTATCTTGTCATCTCATGCATCATTTCATTCTTGTCAATAACAGCCTCAGAGACTAAGGTAGAGACAGAGCTAGGCTGTCTAGCTCCCCTATCTGTGCTCTTTCCAATACCACATACTCTTCCCACCCAGGAGCCCCTGGGTGTGATGTTTTGCTGAGGGATGGATGCCCAGGTTTATGAAACCATTACCCCAGTTGACTTATTAAGAGAACTCCTTTTAAATGATATGATCACTCGAGTTTTCTGACATTCTCAGTTAGGGTCCATTTGGGAGTCCCCATAGAATCCACTCCAATCTCCTGGGCGGTACTTCTGGGCCTGCTTTAATCTTTCAGGCCCATGGTCGTGTGTCAGGAAGAGTCCCTTCTCCCTGCCCATCAGCTGTGCCCTCTTGTGTCGATACTTCTCCTTTCCAGAGCCATCAGGGATGGAGTGGGGAGAACAGAGAAGGAGGAGAGGAGTGGCAGGAGGGACAGGAGGAAAGTAAGAGGAGAGCCAGAAGCAGAAGGGCCCCCATATGGGAGAGAGCAGTTGGGGTGGATGTTCGGGGCAAGGGAAGCCCATTTTCATCATCTGTGCATCTCACTGCTTAGAAGCCCAGTGGCTGCTATTTGGCAGTGAGCTCCTTGTAGAGTTATTTGCAAATGTTCAGTGTTTTGTTATTTAAGGGGTTGCAAATAAACCTCCAAAGTCCTTAGCTCCACCCTGAAACATTATGCAGGAGAGTATTCCCTCAACTTCACGTGTCAATGATGGCACTGATGGGAAAAAAAATTGAATAGAAGGTAGTATTTTCCATTTCTGAGTAATTCAAAATGAGAAATGGCTCTTTGTCCAAAATCCCTTGCATGGGTCTACTGGTAATTTGGCAAACAGAGAATGTGCCGAAGATTACTTAGAAAGACCACTTTCCATCATTTCATGAAAGTTTGGAAATGTAGGTGATCATGTTGCCATAAAAACAAGATATATTATTCTCTGAATAATGTGAGCCGTTTGAAGGCTTTTTTCTGCCAGATCCAGGGCATTTTCTACTAAAGACAAAACAAAACACTGACCCTTCCGGGTATGGTTTCTGACTTTTATAAATTGCTTGTTTGATTTTTAAAGGTTATTCCTACAAGCAGACTTGGTACTTTAGTTGAGCCTTCTCAAAAGAAATTAATCCACCAATTTATAGAGTGGTTTGTGTTTGCAGTTTAGTCTTAGAGTAGAATGAGACCAAGTGTATGCATAGCTTCTCTAAAGTCAACAGAGCAGAGCTCCAGAGACAAATTCACAGTTGCAGGACAAATGAGGAGAGGAAACACAGCTCCTTGCTTGCTTTCTGAGGATGAAGGAAGTCTTTGGCTTTAAACAAAATCCTGCTGCTTCTGACTGCAGCCCCCAGGCAAGGACTCAAATCGTAAATAAATGCCAACTTTATCAACGCCAAGAACCACTGTGGGAGACCTTAAGATTCCTACCAATAAAGCTCAAATCCTGTCAAGTACGATCCTGAGCTACTTCAATATTGATCTTGATATTTATAAGGGAATGCTTATCATTTGCTAGCACTTTGCACTCTGTAGAGTCTGTGGCGTTCAAGGAAAGTGTTTTTATTTCTTAAGGAAGTCAAGTTTTAGGTCCATGTTTGTTTGTTTGTTTTAGAAATTAACAATGTCTTATTAGCATCCAGTGTTAAGATACTAAAGCTTTCTATGCTAAAACATCAGAAATGGTGTTAGCTGATCATTAGATGTCAGGACTCAGCATGTGAGAAAAGATGACTTAGTCCTCTGAAAGCTGTACTGTGACTACTGTGGGCATTTCTTCAACATGAAATCAGCTCTGTGCTGCCTTTAAGTGGAGAGGATTTCTTGTTTAGTTGTATTAATAAACACTGGCAAACAATGAGTCCCAGGCTAGCATAAACATCATTTGCAAAGTATTGACTTGTATCTTTGTTATTTTTGCTTTCAAGTAGATTGCATAAAGACGTTATTGGCTTGCTTCTGCTGATTCTATAAAATAAATATTTGCAAAATCTGAGGCTTGAAACAGGCAGATAGCAGCCCAGAGAGCTGATTTTCTTAGTTTTCTCTCTACTGCTGGATTGTCTCACGATTCTAAAAACTGGTAGGAGAGCCCAGTGCGGCCGTCTCTTCTGTGGTATTCACTTGGAGTCACAGAATTGTGGGCAATTCCTTTGTCATTGTTTTCTTTGTTGTAGGTTTCAGGAGAAACTTTATTAAGTTTATAGGTTTTCTTTGAAGTCTTGGATCCTAGTAAAAATAAAAAGAAAAATGTACTCATTGTAAGGAAAAAGAGCACTCATCTCAGTAAGAAAGAAACTGGTGGTGTAATAGAGCATATGATTTCAGGATATGAACCATAAAGTCATATTTTTATTCTTCAAAATGGCAAACTTTTACGTCTTTACTACAGCAAGCCTGATGAGCTCGACCTGCTTTCTGCTAGCTCTTTCTTCCTTACACCTTGTTTTTCCTCCTTTTTAATACTCACTAAAGCTTTTTGTTTTCTATTATAGCATTTTTCTTCTAACGTCAATTTATACTTTTATTTATAAGGAGCAAAAACAATTTTTCCTTAGCATTTCTGTATTTTCTGTCTATGTTGTTGAAAACTTGACATTACAGTAGATCAGTGCCTTTAATAGCTGTTGAAAAGCTTTACTAGTAAAGGGTAATGGACGTTATCTGTTTAGCCTCAGCCAAGCCCAGCTGCCTCTCTTCCAGGAGGCAGACCTAGAAGAGGGGACCGAGACAGTGTTCCCAAACACTGGGATATGAAACACATTTCATATTCCATTTTAATTCCTTTTATTAGAGTAAAATTAAAATACCCCTACTGTATACTCGATGGAGTGGTTTCATGTTCATTATCTTCTTTAATTCTCATAAAGTGATTAGGCAAGCCTGATCACTCCTGTTATACACATTTGGTTCCTGGGCTCAGAAATCACAAGGCCCATCCAAAGTTATACAAGGCAAAGTGGCAGTTACTTGTGCTATAGAGTAAGGTTTAAAATGGATACAATTCAAGCTTTAAAAACGAACACAATTCACACATTGTAAATGTGTTTCCGTTAAAATTTGGGTGAACTTATTATCCAGATTGTAGACGAAATGAAAGTCGTTACTCAGTAACTCACAACAGCCAGCACTTATCAGGCACCCTAGGACACAGGGGTGCCCACAAGGATGGCCTGGCCCTGCTTAGGTCTTGCTGTCTGGCTGTTTAAACAGTCATCAGGAGAGAAGAGGGACTCCTGCAGATATTAAAACACACCGGCATCACCATGAAGGGGTCACTAAGGATGGAGAGGAGGTGTGTTTCAGAGATGGAAGAGGAAAACAGATGTTTCAATTATATTGGATTCATGCAAAAGTAATAGAGATCTTTGCCATTATTTTACTTTTGCACCAACCTAATATCTTCATAAATATTTATGGTAGTGCATATTTCCTGAATTTAACCCATACATATATACCCTAAAATATTCTATTTGACAAACATTTCTCCAGATAGTGCAACAAGTTTCCATAAAATGCTGTGGTCCACCTCGGACAACAGTCTGTTAACCAAAGTCTAAAAGATAGACAAGTACCAGTCTTATTCATCAACTCACATCCCTAAGAAAGATGATAGATCCCTTGGCCGAGTGCAGTGGCTCACACCTGTAATCCCAGGACTTTGGGAGGCTGAGGCAGGTGGATCACCAGGTAAGAAGTTCAAGATCAGCCTAACCAAGATGGTGAAACCCAGTTTCTACTAAAAATACAAAAATTCGCCAGGCGAGGTGGCAGGCACCTGTAATCCCAGCTACCCGGGAGGCTGAGGCAGAGAATTGCTTGAACCCAGGAGGCGGAGGTTGCAGTGAGCCAAGGTTGCACCACTGCACTCCAGCCTGGGCGACAGAGCAAGACTCAGAGAAAACAAAAACAAAAACAAAAACAAAACAAAAGGCTGATAGATCTCTTAGGCTCTCATTCCGGGGCCAGCAGAGTCTTTGTTTAAGACCAGTCCCCATGACTGTCCTGCCTCAGCGAAAGGAAGAGCTGGTCACCATCTGTACAATAAGACTTCCCTGTTGAAAAACGTCATTGGATCACCCTTCAGCTTTTTTTATTCAGAAATAAAGCACTTTATCCTTCCATCTAGGTCAAATTTTCTAAGGATCTAGATTCAACTTACAGAGCAAGGAAATCCTGACAGATTTCTGGCAGAAGACGAGAGAAGAAGACAACCTTCCACTGTCAGTCCTGCCCATGTGAGCTGGGTCAGCAGAATGTCCAAAAAAAAAAAATGGCCATGTTGATGGGACTCCAGGTCCCTCCAGCCTAACCCCAGGTGAAGCTGTCACTCAGGCAGCCCCTACACATGTGTGGAGCATTCTGGGATTCAGAACCTGGAGCTATAGTGCTGGGTTTCTCATGAATACTTTGTAAACAGCTTTCCCTATCCAGCCCCCAAGTGTGAGCTGCTCAGAGAGGTGCCCTTGCAAAATATTCTGGCTCTTCCAAGTTTGCTCCTTATACTTTCTGAGTTAGACATATCATAATGCCCAGGACCATGGTGCCCAGGACATGAGTAAGCTGGATTTTGGTGATGGAACGGTGTATCTTACTGTATTGTGTTATACCTTAGAAAATAATAACATGGACTTAGCGGCCTACAGGTGCATTTTTAGAGAGGTGAGGTAGGCAAGGTGCCCATGCACCTTCTGTAAGTGCATGCATTGAGACATTATAGAGTACAGATAAGTGTCACAATGGAGGTTGCATTTTGTCTGTTTTCTCAAAGGAAGGGTGAGTACTTATTTGGAGCCACGGAACAGAGGTTCACAAAGCATCTCCCATCTATGGATGAGACATGGAAGGGCTTCTGCACAGATGGGGTCAGGTTATAACCTCTAGGCCATGTAAAGATATCAGGACAGCCTCTGTCTTAGGTTGGGCTCTCCAGAGGCATACCCTGGTTTGTTTGGGAGCTCCAAGAAACACCAGCAGGGGAGTGGGGAAGTGAGAGAGAGAAATCAGGAGAGTGTGGGGTCAAGCAAGCTGCCATTGTGGACACCTGGAGCTTAATCCCACTGGGGACCTGGGGTTATGATGTTCATAATATGCTGCAGAGTTGTCCCACTCAAGGGTCAGGGGACCTGAGTGTTTAATTATGATTCCCAGCCATAACTGATCAAAGACTATTCCCAGGCATTAACTCTGGTCCTTTTAGCCAGTCCATCACACAGGCCCATCAGAGGACTTGCAGCCCGGGAAAGCCAGCAGGTTGAAGGTCTGGTGGCTCTTGTAGCAAGAAGCCATCTGCAGGTGTGGAAACAATGAAGGCAGTGGGCATGTAGGTGAGAACTATCTATATCTACTGCAGTCCTGTCCCAAATGCCTCCATCCCACCCATGTGGCAGAGGCTGAAGGGACCTGAAACAGCCCAGTAAACACCAGACCTGTGTAGCCAGCACTGCCCTCTCCTAGGAGCCTCTCTTGACCTTGTTTTGTTGAGGCCCTATGTGCTGGTAATCTGCTGGGTCACTGAACTGGGCCAAGGGAAAGAAACACTCTCAGCCCCAGAAAGCCAAGAATAGGTGACTAGAATATAACACTAAGGAAATGTGCTATTGTCAAAGCATGTTTGAAGAACTATGAAACCCTAGTTAACAAAGACTGAAACAAATGTAGAGGGACACAGGAGTGGTCTCTACCAGTTCCTTAAAGAGAGTTGATTTTCTGGAAGGTTTCATTTTAAATTAATTGGCCAACAGAATAATGTTCTGTGCTCTTAGATCCTGATATGCCCTTGTATCTGATGACTGTATACAGTCAATGTAAGTTTTCTGTGTTTCTGGCATGATATTTTGGAACTAGAGCATGAGGACAAGCGGAGAAACCTGAGAAAATGGAAATGCAAGACCTGGTAGGTTCAACCCAGAATACAGCAACTGTTTCCTCTACAGCTTATAGGAAAAGCATATTGTAAAAAGCTGTCACTTGTTGGAAAATTGCTAGAAAGTTTGTTGCTCATCCATCATTCCACAAGTAATTGCAAGCAGCTACTTTCTTAGTCTGTGGCTCTGGGTTATCCCTGGGTTTGCAAACTGGGTTTGTAAACCAGAACCTGCAGTCAGAACTTGAATGCATTTGTCACCAAGCAATTATCTAGTAGCCTTGGGTTGAATTCCATGGGATGCATTCCACAGTTCAAAGTAAGATATGGAGCATCCACTTAAGGAGACATAAGTTTAAATGGAGGGGAAAGAAGGAAGCCAGCCAATAACTAATTGTTGCATGAGAATCTGGTGACCACAACTAAACAAATGGTCAGGAAAGACACAAGCAAGAGTGGATTTTTAACACCAGTGTCTGTGGTGATGCTGGATGCGCTGTCTAGATCTCCCTTGAAAATGGCTTCTTCGCACAGCTGTCGGAAGTGCTGCTGCAGACACCCTCCTCCCCTGTGCTGCTGCTGAAGAGCTGCGCTCAGGGTCAGATGTTTCGCAGGCTCAGCCCCATCCAAGGGCTTACAGACATGGGGTTCAGCCCCTGCATCCTAACTCGGGACACTTTTAGGTCTAACGCATACCATGGGGTCACTTGAGGCTTCCCTTTGAGACTGCACTGCAGCTCAGCTCCTCTCTCTGCCTAATGCTGCTGTCTTCCCACACCTTACCTTTCACAGGTGTTGATCCCACGATTCCAGTATCCTAAGACCCAAGATCCTAATAAACTTCCCATATGCATTCTCCATCTCAGAGCCTACTTCTGAGGGACCCACAACCCAAGATAACATTGTTTCAAAACACACTTCTGGTGCTGAGAAGCCCCTCCTTAAAATCTGGCAGTGCCTTTCTACTGCTTTTCCTATCTATTCGCTAATCCTAACCTCGGCCTCCCTGCAGGATCTGCCTCCCTCTCCGTCAGTCCCAGCCTTGTCACAGGCCCTCCAGTGTTTCTCAAGGATGGTGAACATTGATGTGTGTGGAATGAATGTGCAGATGATTGAATGAATGAATTGAAGAAATGTGCTGGGATCGTCCTTCCTCAAGGCCTTCCCCTACCTTTCAAGTGTTTAATTCATACACTTTCTCAAGGTCCTAGCTCAAGCTGCTCTTCCTCCAGGAAACTGGCTCTGATCTTCAGACTAGGCCAAGTTTTATGACCTCACACTACCTGTTATTTTTTCTTCATCCAAATGACCATTTGTAATTCTATAATTTTACATACTTAACATCTGATTAGATCAGCCAGACCACAAGCTCCACAAGGGTAGAGCTCCTCTATGTCTCTGCCCATGTCTTTATGTGTCCAACAAAGTGCTAGCCACACTGGGAGCTCAACTAGCATTTTCTGAAGGTAGGTAGAATATAAAAAAGAAAGAACGAAAGGAAGAGAGAGGGAGAGAAGGAAAAATGAAAGGAAGGAAGGAAGTGGGGAGGGAGGAAGGAAGGGAGAAAGAGGAGGGAAGGAAGAAAGAAAGGAAAGAATGGAGGGAAGAAAGAAGGGAGTAAGAGGGAAAGAAGAAAGGGGGCGAGGAGAGAGGAAAGGAAGGAGGGAAAGAGAGAAAGAAGAAAGGAAGGAAAGAATAGAAGAAGGAGAGAGGGAGGGAGGGAGCGAGAGAAGGAGGGAGTGAGAGAGGGATAGAGAGAGAGAGGAAAGGAGGAAGGAATGGAGGAAGAAGGAGGGAAGGAAGAAAGAAAGGAAAGAATGGGGGAAGAAGGAAGGGAGAGAGAAGGAAAGAAGGAAAGAGGGAAGAAGAGAAGAAAGGAAGGAGGGAAGGAAGGAAAGGAGGGATGGAGGGGGAGGGAGAAAGGGAGGAAGGAAGAAGGAGGGAAGGAAAGAGGGAAGAAAGAAAGAAAGGAAAGAATGGAGGGAAGAAGGAAGGGAGGAAGAAGGGAAGGAGAGAAGAAAGGAGAGAAGGAAGGAGAGAAAGAAGGAAGGAAGGAAGGAAGGAAGGAAGGAAGGAAGGAAGGAAGGAAGGAAGGAAGGAAGGAAGGAAGGAAGGAAGGAAGGCAGGGAGGGAGGGAGGGAGGGAAGGAGGGAGGACAGGGAAGGAGAGCCATGATATACAACAGAGTCACAGCATTGTTGGAGCAAATGTCATGTGGGAGGTACCATTGAAGGATAAGCAGAATCAGGAGGGTGCAAGTGGAATCAAGCTTTCCAAGCAAGGAAGAATCCTGGAGGGAAACCAAGAAAGACAGCAAATGCCGAGGTGACTGAGGAAACCCAGTGAGGGGAAAGATAGTACAATCTGAGATGAGCTGGACAGGCTGGGCCTTGAGGCCAGACCTCAGAATGGCTGCTGTAGGTAAGAGGAAATATTGCTCAGTGGCAGAGAGGGTTTTTTAGCTGTTACAAATGTTATTTGTTAAAGACTTTTTAAAGAACAGGTTTAGGTTTACAGTTAAATTGAGAGGAAGAAACAGAGATTTTCTATGTATCTCCAGCCCCTCTCACTCATAGCCTCTGCTGTTATCCACATCCCCTGCCAGAGCAGCGCATTTGTTATAACTGATGAGCCTACGTTGACACATCACTACCACCTGGTCCACAGTTTACATTAGGGCTCACTTTCAGTGCTGTGCATTCTGACAAATGTACAGTGACACGTATCTGCCACTCCAGTATCAAGCAGAGTTGTTTTACTGCCCTAAAATGCTCTGTGCTCCATCATTCATCTTTGTTTCCCTCCCCTAAGTCTCTGGCAACCTTTTGTTATTTCACTGTCTCTGTGGTTTTGCCTTTTCCAGAATGTCATATAGTTGCAATTATACAGTATACAGCCTTTTCAGATTGTCTTCTTTCACTTAGTAATATGCATTTAAGTTACCTAAATGTATTTTCATGGCCTGATAGCTCATTTCTTTTTAGTGCTAAATAATACTCTGTTGTCTGGATGTTCCACAGTTTATCTACCCATTCACCTACTGAAGGGCCTCTGGGGTGCTTCCAAGTTTGGGCAACTATGAATAAAGCCAAGTTTTGATAACTATGAACAAAAGTTAATATCCACACATTTACACACAGATATTTGCGTGGATATTAACTTTTCAACTCCTTTGGGCAAACACTAAAAAGTACAATTGCTGGATCGTACGGTTAAACTATGTTTAATTTTGTAAAAAACTTCCAAGCTGTCTTCCAAGGTGGCTGGACCATTCTGCCCTCCCCCCAGCAATAAACGAGAGTTTCTGTTGCTACACATGTTTACCAGCATTTGATATATTGTCAGTGTTGTGAATTTGAGCCATTCCAGTAAGTATATATTAGTATTTCATTGTTTTAATATTTCATTCTTTGCTGACATAGGATGTTGAAAAACTTTTCATATGCCCACTTGTGTGTCATCTTTGTATCTTACTTGGCGAGGCGTTCATTCAGGTCTTTGGCCGACTTTTTATTTGGGTTGTTTGTTTTTGCTGTTGACTTTTTAAGAGTTCTTTGTATATTTTGAATAACAGTTCTTTATGAGATATGTCTTTTGCAAATATTTTCTCCCAGTCTGTGGCATGTCTTCAGATTCTTGTAACTGTGTGTTTCACAGAGTAGAAGTTTTTAATTTTAATGAGGTTCAACTTATCAATTTTTTCTTTCTTTGTGTTATATCTAAAAAGTAATTGCCATATCCAAGTTCATTGAGATGTTCTCATATGCCATTTTCTAGGAGTTTCGTGGATGTCCAATTGTTTCAGCACCACTTGTGGAAATGACTGTTTTTTCTCCATTGTATTGCTTTTACTTCTTTGTCAAAGGTCAGTTGACAGCATGTATGTGGGTCTATTTTCTAGGCTCTGTATTTGCTTCTATTTATCTATTATTTATCTGTTCTTTCAACAATACCATGCTGTCTTGATTACTGTGGCTTTATAGTAGTCTGGAAGGAAAGTAGTATCAACTCCCCAGTGTTGTTCTTATCCTTCAATATGTATTGGCTATTATGGGTCTCTTGCCTCTCCATATAAACTTTATAATTAGTTTTCCAATATTTATAAAATAACTTGCTGGATTTTGATTAAGGATTGCATTGGATATATAGTTTAAATTGAGAATAACTGAAATTTTGACAATTTAGTCTATTTATGAACTTTTTTTTATTTATTTCATCAGAGTTTTGTCATTTTCCTAATATAGTTCATGTACATATTTTGTTAGATTTATACCTAAGTACTTCATTTTTAGGACTAATATAAACGATTTTTTAAAATTTCAAATTCCACTTATTCACTGCTGATATGTATGTAAGAATGCAATTTACTAAGAAAGAACACAAATAAATGGAAAAACATTCCATGCTCATGGATAGGAAGAATGAATGTTGTGAAAATAGCCATACTGCACAAAGTAATTTACAGCTTCAATACTATCCCCATCAAGCTACCACTGACTTTCTTCACAGAGTTAGAAAACAACTACTTTAAATTTCATATGGAACCAAAAAAGAGCCTATATAGCCAAGACAGTCCTAAGCAAAAAACAAACAAACAAAAAAACAAAAAAACAAAAAACAAAGCTGGAGGCATCATGCTACCTGACTTCAAACTATATTACAAGGCTACAGTAACCAAAACAACATGGTGCTGGTTCCAAAACAGATACATAGGCCAATGACACAGAGGCCTCAGAAGTAACACCACACATCTACAACCATCTGATCTTTGACAAACCTGACAAAAACAAGAAATGGGGAAAGGATTCCCTATTTAATAAATGGTATTGGGAAAACTGGCTAGCCATATGCAGAAAACTGAAACTGGATCCCTTCCTTACACCTTTAACATAAATTAACTCAAGATGGATTAAATACTTAAACGTAAGACCTAAAACCATAAAAACCCTAGAAGAAAACCTAGGCATTACCATACAGGACATAGGCAAAGGCAAAGACTTCATGATTAAAACACCAAAAGCAATGGCAACAAAAGCCAAAATTGAAAAATGGGATCTAATTAAACTAAAGAGCTACTGTGCAGCAAAAGAAACTACCATCAGAGTGAACAGGCAACCTACAGAATGGGAGAAAATTTTTGGAATCTATCCATCTGACGAAGGGCTAATATCCAGAATCTACATAGAACTTAAGCAAATTTACAAGAAAAAAACAAACAACCCCATCAAAAAGTGGGCAAAGGATATGAACAGAGAGTTCTCAAAAGAAGACATTTATGCGGCCAAAAAACATATGAAAAAAAAGCTCATCATCACTGGTCATTAGAGAGATGCAAATCAAAACCACAATGAGATACCATCTTACGCTAGTTAGAATGTTGATCATTAAAAAGTCAGGAAGCAACAGATGCTGGAGAGGATGTGGAGAAATGGGAACCCTTTTACACTGTTCGTGGGAATGTAAATTAGTTCAGCCATTGCGGAAGGCGGTGTGGCGATTCCTCAAGGATCTAGAACCAGAAATACCATTTTACCCAGGAATCCCATTACTGAATATATAGCCAAAGGACTATAAATCAATCTACTATAAGGACATACGCATGCATATGTTTATTGTAGCACTTTCCCAATAGCGAAGACTTGGAGCCAACCCAAATGCCCATTGATGATAGACTGGATAAAGAAAATGTGGCACAAATACACCATGGAATACTATGCAGCTATAAAAAAGAATGAGTTCATGTCCTTCGCAGGGACATGGATGAAGCTGGATGAAGCTGGAAACCATCATTCTATTAGCAAACTAACAGAGGAACAGAAAACCAAACACCGCATGTTCTCACTCATAAGTGGGAGTTGAACAATGAGAACACATGGACACATTGAAGGGAACATCACGCACCGGGGCCAGCCGGGGGTTGGAGGCTAGGGGAGGGATAGCATTAGGAGAAATACCTAATGTAGATGACGGGTTGATGTGTGCAGCAAACCACCATGACACGTGTATACCTATGTAACAAACCTGCATATTCTGCACATGTATCCCAGTATTATTTATTATTAAAGTATAATTAAAAAAGGAAAAAGAAAAAAACCAAAACCTAGATATATGAAGCCATCATGGAACTGATGTACTATGTAAGCCAGAGCCACCCTTTGTTGGAACTCACCTGGTTTTAGTAAACTTTCCTTATTGTTTAAAAAAATGCAGTTTACTTTTACATATCAGCCTTGTATCCTGCAACCTTGATAAACTCATGTATTAGTATGCAGAGTTTTTTTGTTTCATTTTGGGGGAGAATTTTCTAAATAGACAATTACGTCATCTGAAAACAAAGACAATTTTATTTCTTCCTTCCTAATCAGTATATTTTTATTGCTTGTTTTATTGCATTAGCTAGGAATTTCAGTGTGATGCTGAAAAGGAGTGGTTAGAGGGAGCATGCTTGCTTTCTTCCTTATTTTACTGGAAAAGATTCTAGGGTCTCACCATTAAATACAATGTCAACAAAGGGTTTTCGGTAGATATTCTTTATCAGTTTGAGAAAATTCCCCTCTATTCCTAATTTTCTAAGAGATTTTTTTTAGATCAAGAATGAGTGTACAAATACTTTTGAAAACTAGACAAGAGAAAAAGTTTTTAAAATCTGTTTGTAGAAAAAAAGATGCCATCATCTATGCCAAATATCTACTTAGAAAAATCCTGTTCTTTTGGTTAAAAAAAAAAAGTAGTGGAGGACTATCACCCTGCACTCCACACAACAAAGTTCCTAGAGCTGAAATACAGACTGTGCATTTCTGTGGCCAATCAGAGTGTTTCTTAGAGAAAGCACCAGGGTAAGTGTACTGCGGATGAAGGATCTACATATGGCCTTGGAGACATTATTTTCTGCTCCCAGAGCAGACACTGTGGTGAACTTAATGTGTCACCTTTACTTAGCACCAACATTACAGGGATTCTATAAATAATGAACAATCATTTATAAAAGTGCCTAGTACTGGACATAGATGTAAACTCTCTAATGTTGTTAGCCATTATTCCTATAAATGAAGAACAGATGTGTTGAGAGTTAAACAAAGGTTTCTTTGAGGTTTTTGTTGTTGTTGTTCATCACCAGGAGACTACAGACTCTTGTAGAGGGGAGAGAGAGGGAGGAGGGGAAATGGAAATTAGAAGTTGGTGGAAACACTTCAGTTCCTGTTGTCAATGTTACTCCATCTCACAGGACACACGTCTTTTATGAAGACAACCCTGGAGCATGTGCTATCCAATTTTGTCATGGGGAGGGGGCTGTGTGTGTGTGCCAATGTTGATGTTCTTAGTATGAGCTTCCCATGCCAAGGGGACAGGGCAGCGTACTGGGCATCGGATTGTTATACCCAACATTTCTTTAAATATTAGTTGGTTAACTGATGCCATGTAACAAACCACTCCAAAGGCTTATAACGACAGTCATCAGTTATTTCTCAAGGGTCTCTGCTAACTGAGAGTCAGCTAATGGCACGTTCTCATGGTCACGGCAAAGGTTCAGGGAAGAGAGTAGAAATACCTCATTCTATTGTCCCAAGCAAGTCATATAACTACACCCAATGGCAAGAAGTATGGGAATTATGCCCCAATTCAAGTGGGAAGTACATCAAAGTCACATGGCAAAGGCTGGCTACATAGAGGGGTGAAGAACAAGGACAATAGTACAATAATACAATATACCGCAATCCTTGTGGGAGAGTAAATGGTAGGCTGACCTACAAATCAGGCTACTGAGAGCAAGAGAGAGGAATAACACTCTTCTGGCTCAGAAGGGCTCAGCCCCTTGAAAAGTCTCTACTGAAAACCTAGAAATTTAACTCTGGTAGAATAATCCGGGTATCAAGAGGGCAAAAAGCAGACAGCAGGGGACGGCTCGTTCCCCACCAGGTGGAGGTAAAAGCGATCTCAAAAACTAGCAGATAGCAGGTTCACATTTCCTCAGGTAGGTCTCGGGTTAGTGTTGCCCAGGAACAAATGTCTATGTGCTGCTTCCTCCAGAGCCACTGATCTCTAGCAGGTGCGTAAATGCTTGATACAAGACTTCAGTGTGTTGGGAGCACTAAATTCTGAGATAGGTTTTCTCCTTGCTTGCTCTGCAGTTTGTGAGGGATTTCATTCTGCCTCAGAACAGGAGCTGAGCCATCTCCAGAAGCACTGGGCCCTGACTCCAGATCTCCTCCTACCAATTTCTATATTCAACCACATTATAGCACTGTCCACGTGCCAAGTATAGAAGGTGGGAAGGCAGAGTTCCCTATTAGAGAAGAATGCTAGGAGCAGACTGCTCCCACACAGTGCATGGTCCAATCTCAGAGGTGTGTTCACAGGTCAGAGGAGGGAGCAGCTAACTGCTGGGGATTCAAGAGGGTTTCCCAGACAAGGTGAACTGCATCTTGAGAGATGATAGAAGCACGACAAGGAGATGAGGGAGGGTGCTCTACATGCATTCCACAGCATTCCCTATGCACACAGATGGGGCGTGTCCCCACGTGATGTGTTGGGAAAGGTGAGGGCACCTCAGTCAGCAGAACGTAGAGTGCACAGGCACCAGCCTTCAGCAGATGACTGAGTTGCGACCGGTCACACAGGACCCTTATGCTGCAGGATGGGGTTCTGGACCATCTTCTCCAAGCCATGGAAAGTCACTGAAGGAGGAGATTGGTAGCCATAACTTTTCCAAGCATAAAACCCAAGGGCAGGTCCTGGCATGCAATGGAGCGGGGAAAGCTGACCCCACATGATCCTAAAACTGGGATTCCAGTGTAGCAGGCGGATCACTGACTTAAAAAAGGTCCCTGGTTTTCAGGGATAGCAAGGCAGTCCCTGTGACATCATTTATTTAAGAATCTATATGCACCTTTTCCAAGAACTAAACTTCTGCTTTTCTCCAGGAATGGGGCTGGCAGGGTGCCCTCAGCCAGCGGCAGTCCCCACTCTGACATGCAGCTGACCCTGAGCCAGGCACTTCTCCAGGCTCTTCCTGTGCGTGAATACATTTAATTCTCACCACAACCCTATGAGGCCAATACGATTATTTATAACCATTTTATAGACAAGTAAACTGAGACACAGGCTGTCAAGTCACAGGTCCCCTGATAAGCAGACCATAATTGCCAGGTTGGGGTATTCGGGTGAAGACTTGTCTGCAAGTTCAATGCAACCTGCAGAGCCATCTTCGCTGAAGCTCGTGATGGCCACTTTCTCCTCCCACAGGGCTTCCTCCTTGGGGGTGCTAAAGGTTGTTCCTGTCTCCAAAAGCCAGCAGAATTATGCTCCTCTCACCAGAAAGATTACTTCCAGCTAATGTTACATTAGAATTAATGCACAATAAAATGCTTAGCCATGTTGAAAAGGATAACCTGTACGACAAACCCATTCCTCAGAAGGGCCTGGAGGGGTAAAGCATCGTCAGCCTTCAGCAAGGGTTTGGTTACTAACTTAGGGAATATGGGACATGTGTGAGAATGTGCTCACTCATCTGGTCTGAGTTGTTAAGAGCTGCCTCTAAGTGTTCTGTAAGAAAGGGGGACTTGCTCACTGAGCCCAGGAACTCTGGCTCCGGCTGTCCCTGTCCAGTGTGGGTGTGGATGGTAGCTCTGACACCTTCATGGGAGCCGGGGCCACACCCACCAAGGTTCACATGGAGGAACGGGCTCATGTCTTCAGAGAGCTCAATGTGCCTGCAGCCTGCTTTGCATCTCTTTCCTCGGTCAAGCCCTTTTCTGAGGGGAGAGCAGAAAGCCAGGGTGTCCCACCTGGCCCGGATGTAAACCGCCTTGGAGTAGATGAACGAAGGTTTTCTTCAACCCAAGCCATAGGGAGCTCATGGCTTTTGTTCTTATCTCAGCCTCCAGAAAGTTAAAGGAGCAAATCTACCTGCTCTGCTTTGGTGGTGAACCTACACCTCCCATCTCATGGGACTGGCATTTCAGGAAAGGGTAATTGAGCTGAACATGAGGTGGAATGCTCTTTTCCAGGCTGTACTCACTTGTGCCTCCCACTTTTCAGGACAGGCCCAGAAGGAAACCATAAAATGACTCCATCCTGTCAGAAATTTCCAACCGTGGGCTGGAGGTCATTCATTCCTCGTGATTGAAGAATGGCTTTGAGCCTGCTCCAAAGAATCTTAAAAAATAAAATCCAAGGTCAGGTACAGTGGCTGATGCCTGTAATCTCAGCATATTGGGAGGCTGAGGCAGGAGGATCACTTGAGCCCAGGAGTTTGAGATCAGCCTAGGCAACATGGTAAAACTCCATCTCTACCAAAAAATACAAAAATTAGCTGGCATGATGGTATGCACCTATAGTCCCAGCTACTCGAGAGGCTGAGATTGGAGGATCACTTGAGCCTGGAGGTCGAGACTGCAGTGAGCCATGATTGCTTCACTGCACTCCAGCCTGGGTGACAGAGCAAGACCCTGTCTCAGAAGAAAACAAAAATTCAGCCTCAAACCGCTCCACTGCAGCACCCTCCAGTGGAAATACTCACTGAGGCCCCTCTGTCTCCCTTGTGCATATGACCTGCCACAGTGAGGGCAGACAGCAAGAGGCCCGGGGCCCTGACAAAAACCCTCCCAACATGTCTTTTCTATGAGAGCTGTTCTTTTAGGTTTGAACAGAGAAACTGAGAATTTAAATCAGAGAAATGTCACCCAGAGTCCTAATTACCTGGTCACAGGTCACAGCAGTCCAGGAGAGAAAAATAGGAGAGCTGGCTCTTTCTGGTAATCTGGAGGAGGATTTGGTATTTTTGTTCTCCCTGATGTGCCTTGCAGAGGCAGAAGCTTGGCAACTGTGCTGGCCAGAGGGCCCCCACCTCAGCCTCAGGGCAGAGGACTGGCCTGCTTCCCTACAGATGCCGGAGTGATGGAATGGGAGCAGCCAGGATGTAAATGGCGGCTCTTCCTCATCTCTGAGCCTGCTCTGCCCGCAGATGAGCTCATAGAGAAGGCCCCATAGGTGTCCTGTTATCTCAGATATCTGTCTTTGTCATCAAGCTTCCCTTTGCCTTTGCCACATAGAAAATGTGGGAAGATCATCCTCACTCACAGCCAAGTGCACTGTTGTCTTAGTACGTTCCCCAAGAGTGAAGCCTGAGGCTAGCACTGGGGGCAGGCAATATACTTGAAAGGTGACCTGAGATCACACTGAGGGAGTGGAGGAAGGAGATAGAGAAAGAAGGAATGCTAACAAAATAGGGTGGATGAATAGTTGACTGGACAAAGAAGATATTGTACATATACAATATGCAATGCTATGCAGCCATAACAAAGAATTGAATCATGTCCTGTGCAGCAACATGGATGGAGCTGGAGGCCATCCAGCTTCGTTCACTAAGTGAACTAACTCAGAAGCAGAATATCACATATTCTTACTTATAAATGGGAGCTAAAGAATGGGTACACATGGACATAGAAATGGAGAGATCAAACTCTGAGGACTCCAAAAGTGGAGAGGGTGGGAAGGAAGTGAGGGTTGAAAAATTACCAGTTGGGTACAATGCTCAATATTTGGTTAATGGATACACTAGAAGCCAAACCTCCGCCATTACACATGTAATACCCATGCAACAAACAAGGACGTGTACTCCCTGAATCTAAAATTTTAAAAATATAAATAAATAAATAAATAAGATGGGGTGGATGAGCTGTTACTTCCATGGTCACCTGAGGCTACAGAGTGGCTGTGCCGATGCCATGACTTAGCGTTGTCTCACCAAAGGGAGGGGTGAGGAAGTCTGGGTCTTACCCATCCTCATTGAGCACTGCTGCAGGAGGCGAGGGTAGGTCCCCAGTCACTTGTGGCCCATCCACGTGGAGGCCAGAGAACACCTTTGGCATGCACAGGGATGTCTCAGGTGACCTCTGAGAGTTAGAGGGATGTGGATGGCACCAGGCAGCCTCTGCTGTTTACTTTCTTTCTGACCTGCAAAGATGCTGCTGCAAGGCTGAACACAGAAATCCAGGTTGCAAAGAATTTAGTTTCTTACCACTAAACCTGTAATCTCCCTATGCCCAGGTGTTTTAAAGGAGGAAGAGAAAAAAGAAGCATTATAGTGGGCTCAAAGCATGTAGTTGGCTCCAAGGGATGTCTGTGTGGACTCAAATCAAGGTCACCCATGCCAGTCCCTTCCCGTTGCTGTGGGAGCCCCCCAAACTCACCCATTCTTTAAGCTGAAGTCGGGCCCTCTCTTCCGCAAAGCCTTGACAGGCTACACAGTCACAGAGCTCTCCTCTCTCCACTCTCAGGACAGAAATGCAAGCAGGCTTCTGCAAGGGTGCCTGCCCCAAGAGACTGGAAGTGGCCGCTCAGAGTCTGAGGCTGCTTTCTGGCTTGGTGGAAGAAAGCTCGGGGATTGATTCAAGAAGCTACCAGGAAGGAGAAGAACAAAGGCAGAGTATTCCCAGAATACGACTCGACTGGCCTCTTCTTATCCTTTATCAGGAAGCAGAAGCCTGGGGGAAAAGGACCTACACATAAATGCATTATGCAGCTGCAGGAGAAGAGATGCATGTGGTGCAGCGGCCTTGAGGCTAGCGGTATTGCTGTGTCCTAGGCCGGCACCACCTGGCCCAGCCCAGCACCGAAGTGTTTCCACACATATTGCTGGAACTGAATTGTGTTTCATGGATTTGAACTGAGGAGGTGGATGAGCCAGGGAGGAAGAGGAAGGGCTCGAGGGAGGAAGAGGAAGGGCTCGAGGGATGAAGCCCGATGAGCTTACATTTTAGGCTCAAGCTGACCTCAAATCTACGCCCTATGGAAGACAGGCTGGTGATTCAGATGAATATTTTTACCCACTGACTTATTCTCCAGCCCCCTTACAGCAATGCAAACCAGATTTGCACCAACGCTTTGATTGCCGCAGAGGTCACATTACTTACGATGCATGGCTCTGTGGGTTTCACTGTGATCTTAGCTCCCTGTGGTGCTGGGGTTCTGATGATTGTCAGCTCTCAGACCTGGGCCACCCTGGGGGCTGTCAAGTACCGCCCTATTGAAGGCCTGATATTTTTCCATGTTGGAAAATACGTTCTTCATTATCATTCAGAATGATCCCCGTTGCTGGGAATGGCAGGTAGGCTCTGGGATCCCACTTTTGCTGGTGACACGGGTCCTCCCACCCAAGCAGCCTTAGTGGAGGGGCAAAGGCAAGTAAAAGAAAATGCTTCCCTGAGTAGAGAGAGAAAGGGGAGAAAAGGCTGCTGTTGCTTTAACAAACATGAATCACAGAACCGCAGGCCTGCCAAAAAATATGTTTCCTATTCATTTATCAAAACAGAACTAGCATCTTGAGTTTTAAAGAAGACACATGCTTAATAGGGCAGCTTCTTTTGGCAAACGGAGTGAGGATTTGCCTGTGATGCACGTTTAAAAACAGCCCGCCCAAACTGAGGGTCATGCTATGAACCTAACCTGGAGCGGTCAAATGTCCGGGCCGTGGAATATAAAGGCAGGTAGCGGTGCTCCAGGTGACGGGAGGCCAGGAGGGGTCAGCAAAGTGCAACATGACCTTTCGCCTCCACCAGGGACTTTATTGGTGCAATTAGTGAAATCTGAATAAGGTCTGTAGATTAGATAATAGGTTTGTATTGGCCTTAATTTTCTGATTTTGATAATTTTTTTAGTTAAGTGAGAGAATGTTCTTGTTTTTACACACACTGAAGTCTTTGGGGGTAAAGGGGAAGAGAGAGAGAGACAGAGAGCAGAGATAGCAAAAACGCTCACATTTGGGAGTCTCCAAATGAAAGGTATCTGGGAACTCTCTGTGCTCTTCCTGTAACTGTTCTGTAAGTCTGGGTGACTGGTGGCCTTGCCCTCTTCTTGACTTGAGACCGGCCCTGGATACAGAGACCCACTTTTTTTTCATCCCTTTGATTTTTACCTACCTGGTCCTGGGCCTGCTCTAGTCAGGGTCTCAGAGAGGACCTGGCATAGCTCTGGCCTATGGCCCCCAATTTCATGTGCCCATCGATTAGGACACCTTGATATCTGCCCCAGTTGTCCTGGTCTCCCCTAGCCCACCTGCCTGTGTTTCTGCTGGCTCTCCACATGCCACCTACTTGCATGAAGGAAGTGCTCCCTTCTCCCACTTCCTCACCCCTGCCCCATGTCCTTCTGAGACTGCTGATGGAGCCCCTCCCTTCCACACTGGGTCTGGGATGCCCGGCCACATTGGGTCTGTCCCACGCCCTGCCAGTGCCCATCCTCCTGGGGAGCCTTCAGTGCTGCTGACCAGAACTCCACTTGGACTTCCAGCAGGCTGGTAGCCGCCAGTTGGAATGGCAGGGCCGGGCCACAGAGCAGACATGGACCCACCATGGTGGGCTGCAACTCCAGTGAGCCTAATGAAATCTCATGCTTGGTGAATCAGAAGGCTTTCTCCCATGCCCCGGGCTCCTGGGCTGTCTGCAGCCGGCAGCCTCCTGGCTCCGGTACTGTGGGAGTTTTCGCCTTTAAACCTAACCTTGCTTGCCAGAGGGAAAATTTCCAGCCTCCAGGGATCAGTGAAGTCAAACTCACATTGTCTATAACATGCAATCTAGTCTGCTCTTTCCCTCCAAGCAGATGTGGGTCAGTCCAGGGTGGGAAATACCCCAACAAATATGTCAGAGCTCAGAGTTTCTGAGAAGGCCTCTCCCACGCCTGTGGCTGTCCTACTTGCTTCTGGGGGAAGCAGCTGGCAGCTTACATGGTTTCTCTTCCCCCACAGGCACACGAGCCCTTTCCTGGGGTGGAAGAGGCCAGAAGCAGCTGCACGGATGGGGTTGTTCTGCCCAGCAGGGTACGCATTTTAAATTTTCTACATTAGCTCCAAATGAGGCCATGCAGTTCGCGTAAAAACCTCACATGTGTGCAAAGTAAACATTTAAAATATGCCACCCATTTTATAGCCTCGTTTTTTTCATTTTCAAATGCATTTGGAGCCTGTGGAATGGAAACAGTCACAGCCTTGCTCATCCTCTGAGAGCCTCAGATACACCCACATGCACGTGTGTGCACACATGTGTATACACACAGACACAGGCCTAAGGCACAAACAGGCACTCATACACACGCATGCACAGCCCTTCTTGATTAGCTTTGGGGTGTTCTTATTCTCCCATGGAAATGTAAACTGATACCAACTGTTCCTCTTACCACTCCCTTTAGATAAGGGACTCCTAGGAAGGATGTTTCTGCTATTCCCTGCCTGATTCGAAGCCCACAGACCAACATTTTTTTTTAAGTGCGTGAACATTCAAATGGCCTTCAGGCAAACATTCTCTTCTTTCAGCACTACAAAAGACACCATTAAATTGTGTGCATCACAGCTCGCTGTAACTTAGAAAGCTCAGTACAGCCGTGTCAGTCAGTCTCTGCTGTCAAGGCCAGCTCTCCGGCAAGGGGCAAAAGGCTTTCAAAAGAATATGCCTGTAACTGCAACCTCTGGACTTGCCCATCTGTTACCCTGGGAGGAGGTGAGAGACTTCAGTGTAGCCCTCCATAGCGCATGGGTGGGGGCCAGCCTTGGGGGCTGTGGGTCATCAGCTCACACGCTGTGAGACTCTCCTTCGAGGAAGGACTGGCTACCCAGCGGCAGGAGTGCGCTCAGCAGGGGCTTCCACCAATTGCTCCTTCAATTCTGGCTCCACTGCATGGAACCTCCTCACATGAGGCTGGGCGTGGTGGCTCACACCTGTAATCCTAGCACTTTGGGAGGCAGATGTGGGCGGATTGCCTGAGTTCAGGAGTTTGAGACCAGCCTAGGCAACATGGTGAAACCCCATCTCTACTAAAAAAAAAAATACAAAAAATTAGCTGGGCGTGGTGGCATGCACCTGTAGTCCCGGCTACTCAAGAGGCTGAGGCAGGAGAATGGTGTGAACCTGGGAGGCAGAGCTTGCAGTGAGCCAAAATCGCGCCACTGCATTCCAGCCTGGGCGACAGAGCAAGACTCCGGAAAAAAAAAAAGTGAACCTCCTTGCATAATGAAGGCGACCACTGGGGCTACCGGGCCAGCAGATTGGAGGTGAAAAGTTAATGTGAGTGTGACAGTGTTGATAAGCATGGATTGGTAAGTCTAGGTTACTTACTGAGAAGAATAAAATAATAATAGAGTCACTCATAACCCTACTTCCAGGGATAAAAATTATAGTGTATCTATACATTTCCTTTGAGTTTTTCTCATGCCTATGTCCACATGGCTGTAGCCTGGACATTTTTTCACAAATGTGAAATGATATGCCACGTCCATATATTTGAATCTTACTTTTACCCCTTGACGTCCTAATGAGCATTTTCCCATGACGAGATGAACGTTTCTCATCAGAGCTAAATTCTGATCCAAACAGAAATGAAAAAAAAAAAGACTGGCCTTTGCAAATTATTTCCATGTATAGCCTTTATTTCTTGGCCCTGCTTCATAGCCATGGTATAGCTAGATTCCACCACTATGGAATGGAAGGAAGGACAGGGCCTTGGGGGCAGGGGCTAGGAATCCCCACTCCTACCTGTCACCTTCTGGCTGAGTGAGTAAGTCCCAGGCATTTCTACCTCCGGGGCTCCCTCTGTAGGGGCACAGCTCATGGCTCTCTCTGAAGGTGGTAGATCACCTGATCTCTTAGGATCCCCTTCGCTTGTTCATTTGCTCGTTCAGAGCAATTTATTGAGACCGTAAGCCTGTTGCAAGGAAGACCCTGGGCTACAATGAAGGGCAGACATATTTCTTGCCCCCAATAAACTATTTTTCCTAAAAGTATGATCCTTTTGGTCTGCTCATACATAGTAACAGAAAAAGAAGGGACATGATCTCTAATACCTAGTATTAGATGTAATCTGGCCAAATTCCCTCTTATCACAGACCCAAGGAGTTTGGGTGGTATGCATGGCTATGAAGCAGGGCCAAGAAATAAAGGCTATACATGGAAATAATTTGCAAAGGCCAGTCTTTTTTTTTTTTCATTTCTGTTTGGATCAGAATTTAGCTCTGATGAGAAACGTTCATCTCGTCATGGGAAAATGCTCATTAGGACGTCAAGGGGTAAAAGTAAGATTCAAATATATGGACGTGGCATATCATTTCACATTTGTGAAAAAATTCTCACTCCATGTGACTCGATGTTCTTAGTGACAGGCCATGACTTAAAAATTGTGCATATGGCTTCTTTATTATGGTGCCTACCATGCTAGAAAGTGTTTCCCCAAATGTGCCCCCATGAAATGCTAGTTGCATTGGAGGGTGAAAAGGGCATTGTAAGAAGGAGCTCAAAGACCAAGTAAGTTTGGCTTAGGCTGGCTTAGGAAAGGTATGCCAGATTCTTTCCTGCAGCACTTGTAAAAGCTTTAACGTGCAATATGTTCTGCAAAACTGTCAAAGGGAGGAGGTTATGCATCAGTTTTGCAAAATTATTTCATAAGGCATAAACAAAACATAGTCTGGGAAACCCTGTTCTGGAATTGCACTGCCCCTTTCAGTGAAGCCGCTCTAATTCAAACAAAATTACTGAAAATGCCATCCAAGTAATAAACTGTTTCTTAAAAAAATAAAATCATCATTCTTTCTTAAGAACACACAAAATGTTTCCAACTTTGAAATCCAGCTCAACACATTTGAGTAATAAAGATTCTTTCTAATTAGAAGCACCATGGGTCTATTAGGACCTAAGAGCAATTTGTTGTATCTTAAGTAGATTAAACATGCTCTCAGCAGTTACATTTTCAATTATTTGTGTTTGAAACTTTGACTTGTCTGGCAATAATTATTCTCCATTTCTCCCTGCTATTTATAGAACGCCCATGTCCCCAGACATTTCCCAGACTCACTTGCAGCTAGATGAGGCCATGAGACTAAGATTTGGCAGGTGAAATTGACGAGAAAGAACATGTGCAATTCCTAGTTTTGTCCTTCAAAGGCAGCTGTTTGCTCTGCACATTCTCTTTCCCTTCCCACTAGCTGGAGTACAGACAAGGCAATGCTTGGCCAGCTTTGAGCATGTGATGAAAGCACCATTACTGAGCAATGCATTCACCATTTGACATGCATAGAAGCTTTTACCATGGTACTGACTTTGGAGGAAAAAAAGAGGCTTTAGTGTGAGGTCAACTGGTAAGGAGACAGGAGGCACAGCTCAAATCTCTCTCCTTGGTCTGGGGTCTGGGACAAGTTTTCTGGGTCAGGGAGGACAGGTTTGGGTGCAGAAGTGCTGGTGGGGTAGGTTTCTTTTGGAGACCTTCAAACTAGGCCATTTATGGTAAGATATGGAATGGTAGATTTCAGTAGTATATCTTCCTGGTTAATGGACCCCTCACTTCTGAAAGGGTTCCAGCATTCAGATTCTGGTCATGCCCTGGCCTTTTTGATTCTGCAAGGAGGACATGTTGGCTCTGGGTGTTGTTACAGGTCAAAGATTTTTCACTGCACATTCCTTGGCTGCCTGACTTGCAACTTCTTGGCTCTGTAACTGTACAATAACTTAAAATCCTGCTATTGACAGAGTAGGTCCAGTTAGAATGAGACCCTGTAGTTACAGCAACACTTTGGGGGCTAGTGGAACAAGACACTGGAAGGAACCTGGGTGCCCACACTGCCGATTGACTTCTAGTATCCATTTGCCACCTTTTTCTTTAAGTGAGAGAATATGCCTCTATCCTCTTTCCCAGTCTTAGTACATGGTACCCAGCTCAGAACTGCATGTCCTAGACTCTGGTAGCTCCATGTGGCTGAGTTGTGGCCAATGGTCTGTGAACAGAAGTGATAAGTGCAACTGCCTGGTTGTGCATTTAAAAGGACATTGCTTCTCCTTCAGCCCTCCTGGCCCTTTCCACAGGCTGGAGTCAGCTATACCAGTCATGAGCCATCTTGAACCATGAAGAGGGAGGCACACCATGGGGACAGGAGAGCAAGGCTACACAACGTCTGAGTTCCCGGACCATTTGGGGAACAAAGTCATGCTGCTCCACTGGATCGAGTACTCATCTGGACTTACGTCTGAGAGAGAAACATGCTTCTGTTTTACTTAGGCTGCTCTTATTCTCTCTATTTTAAAGCATCTAGACCTGTATTTTAGCTAATATACCTCTGCTTCACTACTTTTAGATTATTTTTATGCTGGCCTATCATACACCAGACCTACTCTGGGTCTGGTGTATGAATACTAGTGAACTTACTTGGAGCCATTAAAAAAAAATCAGCTGTTGTCCTTGAAATATTGAAAATGCTGTGATCCTAGTAATCCCATTACTGGGTATATACCCAAAGTATTATAATCATTCTACTACAAAGACACACACACACGTATGTTTATTGCAGCACTATTAAAATAGCAAAGACTTGGAACCAACCCAAATGCCCATCGATGATAGACTGGATAAAGAAAATGTGGCACATATACACCATGGAATACTATGCAGCCATAAAAAGAATGAGTTCATGTCCTTTTCAGGGACATGGATGGAGCTGGTTGAAGCTGGAAGCCATCATCCTCAGCAAACTAACACAGGAACAGAAAACCAAACACCACATGTTCTCACTCGTAAGTGGGAGTTGAACATGAGAACGCATGGACACAGGGAGGGAAATATCACACACTGTGGCCAGCTGGGGCTTTGGGGACAAAGGGAGGGAAAGCATTAGGACAAATATCTAATGCATGTGGGGCTTAAAACCTAGATGATGGGTTGATAGGTGCAGCAAACCACCATGGCACATGTATACCTATTTAACAAATCTGAACGTTCTGCACGTGTATCACTTAAAGTAAAATAAAAATAATAAAATAAACTGCCATAGAATAAGATAAAATTAAATATGGTTCTCTTTTAAAAAAGAAAAATGCTGTGGTCCTTTTTCACTTCAACTTAGAGCATGCATTATATATATCATATATATATATACATAAAATTCAGGCCCATGTTGTGTGTAGCATTCATTTACATCACTGTGAATTATCTTCTCTGTAAGCATGACCTCAATTGAATGTTGTGCTCTCCCTTTCCTATTTGTTTTTTAAATATTTTTATCTGGGTCTCAAAAGAGTTTTAAATACTACAAACTTGAGCCAAGTACTAATGAGGGTCCATTTGCATTTCCCTTCCTCTGTGTTTTAGCCAGCTTTTCATTCTTGCTAACTAAAGCTGATGTGGTGCTTTTCTCTAATAACTGGTTCATATTCCTTAAGGTCTTTTCTTGGCTCAGCAAAGTGAGCTGCAGCTGCTGGACAGCTAATAAAGTTCCATGCCTTTTTTATTCCTCTTTTATGTGCACTATTAACCCAAAGCCAGTTTTTATCCTAATTGGTCTCCTTGCTTTTTGCATCTTCCAAATTAGAGTCATTTCTACTTCTCATATAAGAGTGTGAATTGCAAAGTATTATCAAGATGGAAGCATTTCGGGATCAGGACCTTGTTTCCACAACTCTCCATAGGACTCAGCGGTAATCCAGAGACAATGGCATCATTCCCAACCCCATGGAGACCTTGCTCATGAGCAGTGGACCAAGGAATCTCATTTCAACCCGCAGGACTGTTTCCTCCCTTGTTGCATTTAGCAGTGTAGACATGGTCCAAGTGTACACAATTCGACTGTCATTAGTTGGAATACATGTTAAAACTCTTTCATTTTCCCCAGTGAGTTCCTCATCCAGAGGCAGGCCAGGTTTTCCGTGGGACCTGATCTAGCCACACATATTTCCTGTCAGTTCTTCAGCTTTCTGGCTGCTTTGTGTGTGCTTAACATGCTGTTTGGAGCATCCACTTCCTTTCTTCAAATAAAACTATAAAATGTTTCTCCACATACAAAAGTAAAAGCCTTAGTTACTTTTCTTTTACTGGACTTGCATCTGCCACATCCCTCATCGTGGAAGACTCTGGGCTGTGCCTCCCAGAGCCTGCTTTGGCACTGAGGACTTGAGGCCCTGATGGCTGAGTGTGATGTGGCTGGCAGCCCTCAGCCATTCCTGTGGAGGGAGGATGCTGGATTTTAGTTTCTTGCTCTCTCCTTTACCGTCTCTACTCAGGGCAAGAGGAAATTTCTAGGCTAATTCTGAAGCCTGTGGGTCCCAGGTTTTTGTGCGGTGGTTTTGCCTTCTCTTTTTTACTGACCACCACCAGCAGTCTTACGGGTCCTTCCAATGACAGTCATTCTTCCCCTTGGGCTCCCCACCCCATGTGCATGCTTATCTCAAAGACGGTGAAGCTGCAAGTTCCCTCACTCAGTGCCACCTTCCTGCCTCCCAGTGGCATCCAGAATAATTCTTAGAATTTTCTGCAGCCCAGGCCTGGACAACCTGGAGCTTTTGTTTCCAGCAAAGGACTGTTTGCCCAGAGGATGTGCACTGACGGGAGAACATGGTGCCTTGCTGGCTCCAAGACCTCCAGAGGCAAGTCTTGTCATCACACAGTCTTCCTCACCTGCATCTAATTTTCCCTGCGTTTTGCAGTCTTTCTTCAGATGTTGTGTTCAGATCATTTTCCATGTTCCTAATTTCTTAACTCTGTTTCTTTTTTTCTTCAAGTCTAGGAAGACAGGAGGGCCAGAGACATACTGCTTTCTTTCTACCAGCTCTCATGAGGCCCAGCCAGCTCCTTGGCGATGCAGGGCCACATTGTCATCAGCGCCCCACAGTCCCTGACACAGATCTTGTGTTCTGCAGATCGCATGGGCAAACCTGCACCTTCCCATCTCCTCCAGCTGCTTCCTCACTGTCCTCCAACTGCCCACGCCTACAAGATAGCATCATGCAGGTCTCTTTGTTATTTAAAATTTATTTTTTATGTTACTGCAGAACAGATACATGTGCGACATTTGTTTCACAAGTGCATCGCCATCTTCATGTTCTGTCATGCTCTGAAGTGTCTATAACAATGTCATAAACAGAGACACTGGGATGCACACATGAATCTGCCTCCTTCTCTGCCTGCCCTGGGCAGCATGAAGTGTCAGTCTCTTGGACCGGGTATTAGGTCGTCAATCTGGACTGACGAGGTCCACCCCAGCTGCATGCGGGCTGCTTGCTATTCACTGGACCTGTGTTTATGTTGAAACCTAAATCCACAGTTCAAACCCTTAACCACAAAGCTACACCCGTTCCAGGAACCACTCTTTCTGGGCTTCACACAAGCACTTACAACTAAGTGAAAGAAGAAGCAATCACAATATATTCAATTTCTCTTTGCTCTTTTGCACTTTCTGTCTCACCTCTCTATTTCCATTAGTGCCCTCCTGTTTACTTGAAGCCTTGAGAGTGCTCTCTGGCTACCCACCTTAGAGCTTAGTATGATTATTTACCCCCCAGAGCCACAGGGAGAAAAGCCAAGCCAAGGTCAATGTTAAAGGGTCTGTTCCTTGCAAGAAATGCAAGGAGACAGCACTGGTGAGCATGCTGGCCCAGGACGGAGGACACTGAGGGTGAGCTCAGGCTCCTCACTGTTGCCTGTGCCTGCCTTGCTGTCCTCACCTGTAAAGTAAGAGGCTTGAACATTGTGATACCAGTGCACTGGTGACTTCTGTTCATCACTGTACAGCTGATATTGCTTTTGTGCTCTAAGCTATCAGCTCTCCAGTTGATAAAATCATGGGATTGTTTGGGGAATGATACTTAGCCATTAATTACTAGCAATGAATAAATATATATAAAGGATTATATTTAGCCTAACCAAAGAGACTGAAGAACTGGATCGATGCTTAGTGAACATGGGCAGCCTGCTGCACTATGCTGTGCCTACTGGTTGGTGGGGAGAAAGGATTACCACGTGGCCAGAATGGTCTCAGAAGTCCTCAACCTTATTATTATTATTATTTTTTTAATGTACAAACAATCTGAAGTTTCCAGAAAAGTTTCAAGGACAGATCTAAGACTTTTTTCCCTGAACCATTTGAGAGTAAGTTGCAGACGTGATGCCATACCAGCTTCCACCACCCTCATTACCACAGTACAGCCATCAAATCAGAAAAATCAGCATTGATGCCTTCCTATCACCTTAGAGCCGAACTCCATTCAAATGTCTCCAATTGTCCTACTGAAGCACTTTGTAGCAAAAGGATACAGATCAGAATCACAAACTACATTTAGCTGTCACATATCTTTTGGTGTTTTTAATTTGTGAAGTGTCCTTTGTCGTTTTTGACTTGCATGAACTTGATGGTTTTGAAGAGGTCAGACCAGTTACGTGGTAGGATGCCCCTCATTTTGAATTTGTCTGATGTTTCCTTGGGATTACATTCAGATTATGCATCATTGACAGGAATTCCAGGGGAATAATGCCAGTCCTCACTGCATCTTTTCATGTGGTGGACAGTTTTGATTTGTCCCATTGTTGATGGTATAATATTTTTGAGGGCTTGATGTTCAGCTCCTGGGTCATCCATCCATCCCAGGCAGAAAGCAGTGACTTGGGTTGCTCATCTAATATGCATGTGGTAATACACACTCTTCTTCACTGGGACAAGAAAGGGGATAGTGGGAGAAGATTCTATGGAGTTTGGACACATTTTAAACTTGATCTCCTAGTCTGAGGCACTACCCACAAGCCTGACAAGAAAGAAGCAGGCTTGGGTACTTTATGTTTTCCAATGTGAAGTTGTTTTAATAGTGACAGAATAACTTTAACACAAAGTGTACTGTCAGTTTATCAACACTTAGTTTATTCCTATTGATTCTCACTCATGGCAAAAATGTAAATTACCATTAGCTTTCTCTGTTTAAAAGAAGAAATAATGCCTTGACTTTAAAACTGAGAGTGCTTCTTCCCAGAAGTGGAAAAATTGAATCTAACATAACTTTTGGGGTCTGAAATGGAGGGAAAGCAGCAGAGGCCTAAACCCATGAATTAACTTTCAAAGTAAAACAATTCCAACAGATCCAATGAAATATTCATTTATTGTCAAATGATAGCCCCTTAGAAAAATCTGCCGTCTGAAGTCTCATGAAATAAGATTACTAGGACTCCTCAGTTCCTGGCATTCAATTATCGAACCAGCAATTTTTAAAAAATATTTGGCTCAAACCTTGGAAAACTATGCAATTGTACAATTTGCAATGAGACAATATGATTGATCTAAATGCCAGAGTAAAACACAGGGAATGAATTGTCTTTTAAAAGTTGGACCAAAACAAGTTCTTCTCTTACTAGTTCTACAGTTAAGTAAGAAAAACTTATTCAATTACTCGGGAAGTAGAAAGAAAGTTGTATTCAATTACCACATCCAATGTGTTGGACGTTAACCTATCTCCTGAAGAACACCCCTTTCAGACGAGACCTTAGTCTGTAGATCAAGGAAGCAAGATCCTGGTCTGGCAGCACCTGGCACATAGTAGGCATGTGATCCCACCCTGTATGAAAAAGATGAATGGATAGATTAGCTATTTTTAACGCTAGGGGCTCCAGTGGTCAGGGTTGTAAAACACTAAGGGTTACGGCTTCTTTATGTTTCTCTTGGAGTATTTACTCCTCTATTCCTGTCTGCGTATGACCACTTACTAAGCCAAGCACACACCGTCATCAAGGCCATTGTATGCCGGTCACTTTGCTTATTATAGAGATACAAGGGGATAATCAGACAAGGCCTCTACATTTTGTGCTTGTCACTTTGCTTATCATAGAGATACAAGAAGATAATCAGACACGGCCCCTACATTTGAAGAATGCAGAGGGATGGGGAAGAGAAGAACAGGTACATACATTTGAGGGATGCAGAGGCATAGGGAGGAGAAGAACAGATACATACCAAGTTATGAGCAATGGCATTAAGTGCGCAAAGTGAAGAATAAAGCGCTGCTAGGGAGATAACTAATGTCATCAGCTGAGTGACTCCAGGACAGTCTCATAGAAGAACTGATGCAGAAAAGTATAACTAAAACTGACCACCTGTTTATGTCCTGCCCCTGTTCTTTGAGCATAACTAACTTCTCCCATGAATGAGGTGCTTCTGGCATCCATTCCCTGTTCATTCTAAGAGACCCTGCTCCTTTGACCATGATTGGACCAAGAGGGGGAGTACACCCAACTCAAGAGACCAGTCAGTATTCTCCTTGGTAAAACCAAACGCAAGTCACAGCCACACTTAAGTGAAGGCCTAGGAGTCCCTGTTACTCCAGCTCCAGAGAAGCTCACGTTCCCTTCTGAACCTGGCTTTCAGAGGCTCCCTGGACTTTATGACACACCCTAGGACTCTACCTATAAATTCCCTCTGCTGTTTAAGTTTGCTTAAATTTGAATTCTGTTACTTTCAAACAAGAAACTAAACCTTGGCAAAGTGCAAGAGGAAGGAAGAACTAGCAAGAATTTACTTATCTCTGGCCGTGTGACAAGCACCTCACTTTATATCCATTATTTATTTATTGCACTGTGAAGTTGTTGTTATTACTCCCATTAAAACAAATGCAGACACGGAAGCTCTGCTGGGTTAGAACAATTATAGGTTGTGCCAGGAAGAGGCAGCAATGGAATGCAGCCCCCAGCTCAGGCCCAGGCATTGTCCTTCTGTCACCATGTCTCCTGGGCTGCAGACAAAGGGAAGGAACAGACAAAGAAGTTGTTTATCAAATGTCATTAACTTGAGGGACACAGATAGGATCCTAGTTGATCTGTCTTGACTCTTTTTTCTTCATTCTTTTTTTTTTTTTTTTTCATTGTTTTTCAGGGCACTAACTTTTCTCAAGAGTTCACTCTGAGCCAGGCCACGTATCAGGCCCTGGGGCTGAAATAGGAACCAAAACAGTTGTGATTCCCTCTTGGATGAGTGTAGAACTGTTAAGCATGGCAAGTGCTATGAAGAAGGCCAAGAAGGGGCAGAAGGGGATACTAACAAAAGTGAGGAGAGATGCCAGGCGGGAGGTGCTGCTGGATCAGAAAGGCCTGTGCTGACTCCAGCCCACCAGGGACATCAGCTCTCGGGGCTCCACAGCAACTGGAAACAGCCTTCAGTGGAGCCTGGACAATGTGGGCCAACACCTGCCCCTCTAGCCTAAGCCTGATCTGCCCTGCTCTGACACTCAGATGTGCTTATTCTACATCCTCAGGGGTTGATGAGAAACAACAGGGCTTAGGGGTTATGGATGTGTCTGGGTCAGACGGTCCATGCCATCCTGGGCCCAACCATGTCCTCCAGCCGCATTCTCCTCTTAGCCCCCACTTCTTACCCAGCCTATTTCCTGGGCTTCTCCTGGAACCCCTGTTTCCTGCCAAACTTCTAGCCTTTGAGCGTGGGCTGTACCTCCTTTGTTATTCCTGACAAGTTTTGGAATTCCCTTTCCCAGGATATGAAGCTAGGTTTCCTCTTTTTTCATCCAGCTCCACCAAGCACCCAACTCTCCAGCTGTCCACACTGAAGACTGCTCCCGTGGACAGCCACAACTCGCCCTCCTGCCCCTTCCTGAACCAGGCCATTCTACCCACCGGCCTGGAGGTACTGGGCCTGATAATCAGCCCCTGCTGTATCTCATGCCTATCATAATGGTCGCCCACCAAAACTTCGACCCAAATTTTGGATGTTCTCCAATAGCCAGTCCATGTCCTTTGTCCTGGTCTGGCTCTTCCTGGCATGGTCCTCTCTCCTGGACAGCTTGCACGAGTCCCAGGACACCTTACAACTAAGGCCACCCAATTTATGACCCAACTTTGAGCCCACTTCATAGATAGAGCTGGAAGGAGAAATGGGCATCACAGGTCTGATTTGGGGTCAGATGGGTGTTCTGAACCCATATGGCTGAATCAAGCATCTCTGCATGAGATCTGCAATATGAGATCACAGAAATAGCTACAGCTGATCCCACACCATCAATCATGGCTTGATGAGACTTCCAGCTCTCCCTTCACCAGCTCTGTTAGGACTGCCTGTCGCAGGCTCATGGGATTCATTTAAGGAAAGGAGAGTCTAATATAAACTTCTGTCTCTCAGTGCTGTTTTTGATGACTATTTCAGTGTCCACTCTGGGCCTGGCACCTGTTGGGTAGGTGTGGGGCCTCTTCTCAGGCATCCATAGACCAGGGGGAGAAAGACTCTGTGCTAATCATGTTTTGCTGTGTAACCAAGAACATCAACATCTCAGTGACTGCAGCAGCACACACTTCTTTTTCTGATTCCCAGCTCAGAAGTGTGGCTCTTCTTGACTGAGTTTGGCTGACTTCAGCCACGCACCTCTCCAGGCTGCAGGTGGGTGGGCTTGGGTCTGCTCTGCTTGGGGACCCACCCTGAGGGCATGCTTCCTATGTGATGGCAGGAGCCTAGAGGCTGATCCCACCTGCACAGGTGCATTCAACATCTCTGCTTCAGCTACTTCCATCCACATTGCATTGGCTACAGCAAATGAGGTTATGGCTACTCCATGTGGCCACCATGATGGTTTTGAAGGTGAGGCTTGACATGGGTCTGTGACAACTGTGCTGGCAAAAGTGGCTGCAGAGGAGGCCTGTTCTTGTTCCAGCCATGCCAGTGACATTTGAAGGAGCTGCTCACCACCATTCCAAAGGGCACAGAGTGAGAACTGTGGATTGCAGCTGAGAGGGATTTAAATATCAATAGTGAAGGCTTTCATTATCCTTTAGTTATTTAGTTTTAAGTAACAGCTGATGTGTCAGATTCGCTCTAAGCCAGGCCATTAAGGAAGAACATTCCAACTTTGGCCTACAGAAGGGAAAGAATGAACACTGCACAGCTCAGGGCAAATGTGGAGAATTGAGCCTTTTCTCAAGTGCACTAATGTTCAAAGGATTTACTCTTGGTCACTTAGAAGCACTGTCCTATCTTCCACCTACTTGGCTCCCAGCGAGGAGGAAAGCATCTCGCATGACCAAGTGGCTTTGTCAGAGTAAATCCAAAGTTATCAAAGGATAAATTTGACCACAAAGGAAGTTTCACTTGCCTTTCATTTTCACTCACTTCTGAGCCATTGGCCTGCCAGGGATACTGGTGAGTAATTAGTGAGTAATTAGGAAGCCTTTGAAAAGCATGGATTCGTCTCATAGACCCTTGAGTTCCAAGGGAACTTAGCCAACAAGAAGGGCAGTAATTGTGGCTAATGTTCTAAGACATCCAAACGTATCCCAGGCACTTCACATGGGCCCTGTCACATAATCCTTACAGCAAAGCCAGGTGGCAGGCACTTGTATTATTCCCATTGGTGGATAAGGGAACATCCAGGCTGGAGGTGGTGAAGAGACTCTGAATAGATTCATGAGGGTGAGTATGCTGCTCTACTGAAGCCCCAGGTGGTTGACTTGCAGGCAGCTCCTCCCTCTGAAAGGTGTGATTCTCAATCAGTGCCTTCCAGTGTGAACACTGAAACTCACCCATGAAATGAGTGGCACTAAGCCAGCACCCCCAGCCTCAAACTGATGCTTCTAAAGGCTGGAATGATGTGTGCCATAGGCTGAATGAGGTCCCTCCAAGATATCTATGCCCTAAACTGGTGTCACCTTATATGGCAACGTCTTTGTGGTTGTGATTCAGGATTTTAAGATGGGAGATTATCCTGGATTATTTATGTGAGCTCTCAGTGCAATCACGGGTATCCTAATGAGGGAGAGAGACAGAGGCCACGTGACCATAAAGGCAGAGAATGGAGTGATGTAGTCACAAGCCAGGGGATGCTGGCAGCTGCCAGAAGCTGGAAGAGGCAAAAAACCTGTTACATTAAGTTTCCCCTAAAGCTGCCTCCTCACATATTTAAATTCAACCAAAAGGTTTCCCCGAACACAGTGAACTGTCACCTAACTGGATATGTAAACAAACGGCAACCTGTTTGTGTAACAAGTAGCTAGTTTCAGCCAATCACAGCAACTGAGTCTCAGCCAGTCACAGCAGCCAAGTCTCAGTCAATCACAGCAGCCAAGTCTTAGCCAATCACAGCAGTTGGGTCTCATTCAATTACAGGCTACCAACTGTACAAACCGTGTTAAATTAGGCAAACACAGAGCCGTAATCAATCCAGCTATTTTTTTTCTGTACTTCACTTTTGTTTTCTGTACCTCACTTTTCTTTTTCTGTTCACAGATGTTATCCAAACTTGTGGCAGTTCTGGGAATCACTCTCAACCTCTTCTTGTTCTGCGGGCTTCCTGATTGGAGAATCACTCTTTGCTCAATTAAACCGTGTTGAATTTAATTTGTCAAAAATTTTTCTTTTAACAGAACAGATTTTCTCCTAGAGCCTCCAGGGAGAGCACAGCCCTCATAGCACCTTGATTTTGGCCCAGTGAAACTGATTTTGGACTTCTGGTGTCCAGGACACTTAGAGAATAAACTTCTGTTGCTTTAAGTCATCAGATTTGTGTCAATTTGTTACAGTAGCTTGAGGAAACATGTGTGCTGACCAGCTTCTAATATCTTTTTATTAAGTAAATATTCACCAAGGGCTTGGTATGTGCCAGGAACTGGGGATCAGAAAGGATTAAAGCTTAACTCTTACCAGTCTCCCCTGTGGAGGACAGGGAGAGCTGGGGAGAAAGACGGGGTACAGGGCAGGGAGCGACCTGCACAGAAGTGGCTCTGGGTGAGAGTTCATTGCCACTATTATTGCAAGATAGAGTCATCACTGATGTTTCCATCAGAAACTTGAGTGTGAGCTCTAATTCTGCACCCAGTAGCTGTGTGACTGTGCAGAAGTCATTTAAGTCCACTAGGGTGCACTTATTTCATCTGAAAAATAATGATAATGGTTTCTGCCTCAGCGGAGTTTTAAGATTATTGGATGAAAGGGTGAGCCCTGACCAGGGGCTCAGACAGTGGAGATGCTCAGTGAACAGGATGCTTGGAGTGTCCAGATCCACAGAGTGTGACTGCAGCCTTTACATGTGTAATTTGACAGGAGCATGGGAACCTTCTTATGGTCAAGTGCCATTGAACTGGAATACTTACTAACAGTCATTTAGTTTTTATCAAGTTCCTCTTCAGAATCCAAAGTCCTGGGAGATGTTACACTTTTCTGTCAAGAGCATCTAAGTGTGAACATTTAGTAGCTACTTTCCCAGCTACCAGCAGAAAGCCCCGAACACTACAATGAATCAGGCAGTTAAAGGTGAAGAAATGACACAAGGGCAGGACAGACTGAAAGCACATGTTGCCTTATGCAATGCTCCCAGTTAGTCCTCAGCCCCCAAAGGTAGGGTTAGGGTCTCCAGAGTATATTGTTATAGACAAGGGTTGAAGGAATGGGTCCTCAAAAAAAATCCAGTTTTCCTCTCACTATGTTTACTTGGGATGGCCAAGAAAATCATCTGTCTTAGGATGCTGTGGGCTAAGAACAAGGTGATGGCAGGAAAAGAAAGCAAGGTCCCTAGCCTAGGCTGGAAAGTTTCCCATCAGTATTGATAGTGGCAACTGTTGGAGAAGAGGAGAAAAAGTCTTTCCAGAAATGGTGGAAAATCATCTACATCCTGCTTATAAATGCTTTTAGAGGCTGAAATGTTGGGAGTGTTTCAGAGCCAAGGAGACAAACCTTCTCCAGAAGCAGACTGCTCTGAATGTGTTTGTGTCATGTTGCCCTGGCCAGAAGTCTTCCTGTGATGTGTGCTGGAGCCAAAAACACCATGGCTGTGGTTCAGAAAAATATTTGACACACAGTACACATCCCCAGGCTGCATGCCCATGGTAGGGGTACCCATACAAGGTCCTGGAGGTCATAGAAGGTCTTTACAAGATGACATTTCTACATGGTGAGCCATGTGTCCACTCTGCTCTCTAGTCCTCAGACCTGTATAAGACAGAAAGTTGCCCAGAATTATTGTCTAGGTGTCTATGGTTGAGCTCTGAAATTAGAGAGGTTGTCATGGTTACTCAGGTGTAGGAAGCAATCCCTGGAGCCACCTCTAAAGGTCATTCATCAGGAAAAGTGGGGTCAAGGCTCCAGACAAAAGTCCAGCTCTCAGGAACCTCTCCTGACCCCAGGAAGCCATCATCAAGACAGCAGGAGTGGGTTACCAAGGAAACAAGTTGATGGTAAGAACCATAAGCATACAGGAGAATTCCGAGACCCAAATCTTCACCATGCAAACGGGCTGATGTACAGAAAGCCTTCTGGTGGATCAAGACTCAGCCTACATCGGGACAGACCAGCACACTGCAAACCTTCCACCATATCCCCTCACATGTCCACGGCAGGCATCATTATTCAGTCATAGCAGTCTTGCCTTCTTGGCTCAGTCACAGCCTCAGAATCCTTCTTAACACAGTACTTCAATCTGCTGTACCCAGGAGAGCTATCCATGGTGCTGTCTTAGCGCTTGACCTCAGATTCTCCCTTGCCTGTGGCTTTAGCTTACTGGAGTTGTTTGCCAAGCCATAGCAGTTCTTGCAGCTGACTCTGCCTTCGCCCAGCCCTTTCTATGCTGCCTTAGCAGTTGATCATCTCCATCTTGACCTGTCCACCATGCCTCTTGCTAATCTCCAGCATCTGCCCTGGCTCTTTCCAGCTGCCTGACCATTTTTTCTGCTTTGCATCAGTGATGACTGCCCCTCACTGCAACAGATGCAGCCCCGCCCTTCCCAAAACTCCAGTGCAAAGGATGCCCACATCTCTCTCGAGGCAGAAAACACAACTGAGTGGGCCACTCAAGTCAGAGTTCTGACTGACTGCTTCACTGACTTGCTCAATATCACACAAAACAGTCAAATCTGATTTCACCCAGCCCTGTTCATGGTAATCCCCCTGACCCCATCCCATTCGACAGGGCTTGGTGAGGCTACATGTAGGTGCCATCCCCACATGGAGCCAAGTAGCCAACTTTGGGAAGAACATTCTGAATTTCCCCCACCTCTGCCCTGTTAACTTCTGCAGACAAGCCTGAATATTTCTCTGCACTGCTAGTCTCTATTTTGGGTCACACCAGGCTCCGAGTACCACATGGGCATGCAGGATGTTTTTATGAGCCTGTTTCACTTAAAAAGGACTCTATCAGTTCTTCCTCCATTTCTAGTGGAGTGGTTGCAGCTGTGTGCAGTTTTTCAATTTTTTTCCTATTTCCGAAATCTTCCCCCAGACTTTTCAAGAAAGTTTTACATTCTGGAGAAACTGGAAGCTTTAAAAGGATTCTGGGTTCAGACATTAGGGCCTAAAAAAATCTCTTGTGGCCTCCATGTAATCGAGTTAACACAGCAACAAAACACTTGTAGATGAAAAGAAAGTAAACTCATCCCAGGAAATAAGCTTAACGGCAGACCTGATCTAAGCTGTCCCTGACTTCAGATTCCATTGTTCAAAGCCAGGCCACTACTCCTAAGTGATTACAGTAGTAATCTACACAAACTCTGAAACTGGCATCGCTCCCCTAAGTGATGGGCACTGTTCTGGATTTACATATCCAGTTCATTTAAATATCACCGTAGCTCTATGAGGCTGGTAAAATTAGTGTGCCCACCTGAGAGGGTGAGGACAATAGGTATGGGAGAAGGACAGACTCTGCCCAGGCCTCAGGGGGAAGGGGCAAACTCTGTGCTCAGGCCCCATGGGGGAGAGTGGACTCTCTGTGCCTAGGACATCATTCGAGGGGGGAGAGTATTGGCTGAGTCAGGCTTTATGGTCATATGATTTGTCCTAGAGCCACCTGGACCACCACATAGCACAAGATGTTGAGAAGAAGCTGGGAAGTTTTTGAACGAAGTAGATTTGCCCAACTATCCAAGAGGATCACACTTAGTGACTTTTGTCTAATGGCGGGTAAGGGACCATTCCTGACTATGTTGAGGTCATACATCCAAGGCGAGGGTGAAGCATTGAAAATCCTTACTGCGGAGTCAGGTTGAATCAAAAACACAGCACCCTCCAACCCTGGCAGGTCTCTGTGTTTGTTGGGGGCTCTCAGTGGCCATGTCCTGCTCCATGTAGAATGAGCCACATGATCCTCTCTCCTTCGAGGTTCCAACACTTACAAAAGCCCTGCTTCACGGGGTCGGCTTATGTCACAGAAGGGAGGTTTGTGGATGTCTTAAGCTTCCCCTCCCTGATGACACTGGGTGCTCTTTTCTTCAGGAGTATGTGGTGATTGTACTGTTTGTATTAAAATCTCACCCACAATTGCCCAGCCAAGCAGTAGAGTTTGAAATGTGGTGCCTTCACTTTTCACAGGCCATTTGAATCCTCTCTTTAGCACAGCTCAAATACTGCAAGTCAAACCTGGGCCCTGAAATCCCAGACAGCACTGAAGAAGGTCGCTCAACAGCAGGATACCCTGTCCGATTCTGCCTGCAGGTTTCCCCTGGTCTGAGTCCCTTCCACACATGGGTTTCACCTCTCTTAAAGATCTGGCTTTCACACTCACCCACAGGCCTGAGAGAAAGTTACTGAACCTCTCAGGACCTCACTTTTCTGATTTTATAAATGGGCAGAAAAATGAATGTGTGTGAATCTCTGGCCTCTGGTGGTTTGCAGATGGCAGAGCCTCAACTGATGTGGGTTCCTGCTGCGAGCAGGGCGAGTAGAGGAGGAAGCATGGCTTTTATTCCTGGCTTGATTGTTCTTAGTATCCTCCCAGACCAGGATTCTGCACAGAACGCTTCATGAGTGTGCTTTCAGCTCGAGCTCCTTTCCCTCTGCCTTCCAACACCTGCCCTGGCAGGTCCCCTTCTCTTCCTTTAGCCATGCATGGTCCCGGGAGGCACAACTCATTCTCATTTTGGTCCAAGCAAGCCGCTGGGGAACATGAGCTACGGGGCTGTAGTGAAATACAGATCTGATCTAGTCCTGAATCGTGAGTGCGCCTCTGAGCTGCGGAGTGAGCAAGCCTCCAGACCTCTCTGCCTCCGAGCAGTGTTTTGGACTCGCTGGTCTCCAGAATCCAGGATCCTGTGATGTTCTCTCCCCACCTCCCTCACTCGTTTCTCTTCCTGCCCTTCTTCTTCTCCCTCTCTCTTTCTTCCTTCTGTCCTCTCCTGTCCTCTCTTTTTTTCTTCCTCCTTCTCTCTCCTCCTCTTCTTCTCTTTATGCTTCCTCTCCCCGTTCCCTCCCTCTCTCTTTCCTCTCTTTTTTTCTTGCTCCCTGTCAGTGCCCAGCTCCACGAAATGAGACTGGGCTGGTTGTGTTCTGTGATTTGATTAGGAGGTAACTCGTCTTTGTGTTCGTCAGTCCTGACAGGTTGCATGCTGAGGCATGCCGGAATCTGAATGCATCTTTCTCCCCTCCTGCTACTCCTCCCTCCTACCACTGTCCTTTCCTTGTGCGTGGACATCCCTACAGACTTCTTTGCTTCCATCTGAGCCTGCCAGTCATTCTGTCTACCTCAGAGCTGTCAATATGACTCTTAGAAATTTCAGATTGGATCCCTCCATCCCCTTGGCAGAAACCAAGGGCTGACCACCTCCCCCCACCCCCAAGAATAAGCCCTAATGCCTTTCTCTGTTTGCAACCTAACCCCTGATTCCTTCCAGTTTTATAGTCAGGCAAACTCCAAACCAAGGAGGCAATATCACTTTCAAGTCTAATTTATCAGTGTGAAAACCAATAGGTCCTTTGATGATGTCAGCCCACATGGATTAAAAAAAAGAGAAAGAGATTTAGAAAAAATAATGATGGACATTAAGAAATATTTAAAACATGTTGAAATGTCAGAACCCTTGGAAAGAAGGCTACAAGTGATGTGAACAAGAAGGTAGCTTCCCAGGGTAGAGAACAGAATTACGGGACATACTCATTAAGTGGCACAGGTGGAATTGTCAGTGTTACTGAAATGGCTTTGAGGAAACAAAAAGAACTGACAGGAGAATCAATCCTTATTAGACACAGTTTTTTTTCATCCTGATTATGAGTCATAGGCAGCACTCCCTGTGTTGAAATGTCCCTAAGTGCCTCTGTCTTGTGGAAGGGTGGTTATTTCGGGCATCTCTCCTTTGAGAGATGCCAAGTGCTGAGAACTTGAAGCCCAGGTTCCATCAATCTGTGGTTTCCCAGAGGCTGGGTATTCAGGGACAACAGCTGGAAATCATTAGGTTCTCAAAAGAAAGCTGACCTTAAAATTGCAGGCCACCCTAATTGTTCTAACACTTAGTTGCATGCAAAAGAATGCCATTTCCCGCACATGTTCTGAGGCACAAATCCCTGCCTAGATGAGACTAAATTTCCAAATGGGCAGAAAATGAACCGTTGCACACCACAGCGAAAGGAAGTCCTATGACGTGTGGGAGAGCGACCCCAAACCTAATCCTGACCCTGCTCCTCATCAGCTCTGGGACCTGGCATTAGCTCTTCCTCTCTCCAGCACGAGTGTCCTCACTGGTAACAGGCAAGAACGGGGCTCCTTTGATCTTATTGCCTCTTTCCTAAACATGATTTGCAGTACGTATAGGATAAACACATGACAAGATAAAAATAAATATAAAAAGTGGATGGAGTCGGAAGGATGAAGGAGAAAGGCAGCAGTGTTGGAAGTGATGCAAAAAATAAAACAATAACAGATGGAATCAAGTCAATACTTTGCTAGAGGCAAGTCACCAAGTTTGGACTTGATTTCCCAGCAAGCTGTGCAGAGAGAAAGGCAATAAACGGTGAATGGCAGTGCAAAGCTACCCACTGGTAGTTTAACAATATCATTCCAGGGCTCTCTCCCTTCCCTGGGTCATTTCCGCACCACCCACCTAGGATGCAGTTTAGGCCTGAATGGGATTGTCACTGAGCACCGTGCCGCAGTTCACTAATGCACACAGCAGGCTTGGCTCGCTGGCTCCTGCAGCTGCTCTTTAGCACTGCTGCCTTAACCCCAAAAGGTAAAATGTTAACATCATATAACTTCTTATAAAATTGCAGGGTACTTGTGGCTCTATGTATGGTGCTCTAGGCTCAGTGTGGATGGTGTGAACCTTTCAACCCCCCCTCTGCCCTCAGGAACTTAAACATCTGTTTGTGGAGTCAGGTCACAGTACCCCCGATTTGTGGTGGTGATATACCGTCTTAGAGTGGGTCCCCCCAAGAAGCCAACTCTGAGACAAGGATCTGAGTGTAAATGGTTTATTTGTGTGATCCCAGGAAATGCAAATAGGGAGGGGGAAGTGAGTCAAGGAAGGAGACGAGTTCGTCCTCGGTTCACGGTAGAGAGAGTCACTGCAAAGGGTTGTGAGCTGAGAAGAAAGGAGAGACCTCATAGCAAGAAGGAATTATCCCCCAGACACCTCTCCATTACAAAGTCAGTCATCAAGTCCTATTTTTAATCGTAATATTCATTGGTAGATAGAGTGGAGAAAAACTAAAGACATTATGGTGCCATGGGGGCCAGTGAGCACAAAGTGTGACAATGGATGGATTGGTCTCCAGTGTTGGATGCGGAAGGATGGTCAGAGAGTACATTCTGTGAGTGCCCACTGGCTGGGATACTCAGCTGTCTGCAGGGTATACAGTCAGTGCCACACCCATATCCTCAGGCCCTGCCATCTGAGACCCTGGACACAGCAACATTTAATTACATACTTTGCAACTATGAATGCTACAAAGTAACCCTTATTGTAATGGGTCTTTCTGAGGACTATTTCCTTTTTTATGGCATTATTGGGGAAAAGGGGATTTTCTTTTGTAGACATTTGGTGAGCACCTTTTTTTTTTTTTTTTTTTTTTTTTTTTTTTTTGAGACGGAGTCTCGCTCTGTCGCCCAGGCTGGAGTGCAGTGGCCGGATCTCAGCTCACTGCAAGCTCCGCCTCCCGGGTTTGGGCCATTCTCCTGTCTCAGCCTCCTGAGTAGCTGGGACTACAGGCGCCCGCCACCTCGCCCGGCTAGTTTTTTGTATTTTTTAGTAGAGACGGGGTTTCACCGTGTTAGCCAGGATGGTCTCGATCTCCTGACCTTGTGATCCGCCCGTCTCGGCCTCCCAAAGTGCTGGGATTACAGGCTTGAGCCACCGCGCCCGGCCTGGTGAGCACCTTTATGTGATTTACATAAGCTATTCACACGCTTTGTGTCTCTAAACACTTCATGTCTCTTTGTTCTCTATGCCCACCAATAGCCTTTTTTTATTCTTTTTGTTATCTCAGATGCTCTGATTCTGAGACGGAGAGATGCCCACTGGCGAATAAGCACTGTGCTTAGAGCTAGATCTAGAGCAGCTGTAGAGACCAATGAAAGAGCCTGGGCTTTGGGCTCCAGCCCTGTTTGCCAATTCTAGAACCTAGGCAATTACTTAGCCTTCCAAAGTCCTAGTTTCTTCAACGGTAGAGTGGGGATAAACATCATCATCCTCAATCTCAAGTTGTTTTGACAATCAAGCCAAAAAAGAACATAAGTTTCATATCTGGTACAAAATAAGGGCTCAGTGAATTGGAATGGCATTCTCGTGTATACATGAGGATTTTATAAATGTAAATAGTCTAAGTCATTAGCTTTGGTGGTGATTAATCTTGGTGTTTGAATTTAGAGCTAACAAAAGGGCTACAAAATATCAATCTAAAGTTACAGTAGAGGAAGAAAAACAAAACAAAACGAAAACCACTCAAATCACAAAGAACAAAACAAGAAAGCTTAGATGGACTTTTCCTGTACAAGCCATGATATTTAGCAGCCTCTGCTGTGGACCTCCATACCCTCTTATCACTCGCTGTTTTCCTGCACCCCAACCCAACAGCTTCTCAGTGCAAGCATCTGTGACACTGCCTGACGGGTTTTTCTGGTCTAAAGCGGGCATAGTACATGAGCTAAACAAGAGGAAAGGTCAGTGGAATTAATGCCCCAGGAGCAGACTCCAACCAATGACACCGGAGTCTGGATAAGCGTCACGACGGTCTCCTCCCTCAGGTGGGACAACACTGAGGCATCTTCTATGCCATCTCCCACAGTACCTGGTCAGTCTGAGCCCCACGTCCTGAGCATGGCCAGCTGATCATTCACACACCTGGCCTGACTTCCTTCCCCGTCCTGTCTCAGTTTCCACTCCCCACCAGAGCGGCTTACTGGGACCACCTCCCAAATTAACTACTGCACCCCAATCCTTGTTTGAATCTGCTTTTGAGGGAACCCATAGTAAGAGAGATAATTTGTTCAGTAAAAATATTTCAGGTGACCATTATACATCTGGATTAAAATAAAGAATTTTTTTTTCCACTCAAATAGAAAAAAATGACTTCTCACGTAAGGGTTTTGCATACAATTAAGATCATGACTGTAGCAGAGCAACTCTGTTCGAATTCAAAGTTTACAGCACACCACTTCAGGGATATTAGAATACTAAGCAGAAGACATTTAGCAGAACGCTTGGCATAGAATAATTCTCATGGATTTTTAAATCACCTTTATAGAGGTATACTTTGCATAAAATAAATATAAGTGTAGTTTGATGAGTTTTGACAAATGCATACACCCATGTAACCACTGCCCCAGTAAAGGCATTTCCGCAACCTCACAAAGCATTTTTGCTCCTTGGCAGTCAATCTTCAGCCACTTCTGCCTCAGGCATGCACCGATCTGCTCTCTATCACCACGGTTTAATGAATTTCAATTTTAAAATATTAAAGGTTGAATTCAGTCAAATAGATAATAACGGTGTTTGGGGGATATAAATTGCTGCTCTATGCTCTGTCATTTTTTTATCAAAATCATCTTTATTCATCACTTCTATGAGTAATGAAGAGAGAAAGTCAGCTTCAGAATTGCTGGATTTCTCCTGACTGTCATATGCACGAGGTGAGAGGTGGAATGGCAGGGCAAATAAAAGATGAGGTTAATTTGAAATTTGGAAAGACTTCTGCTGTAAGATTTCCAGAAAAACAAATCTGAGACCCATTCATTAAATTAGGGAAAGCACCTTCAACTATAATTTGATCTTTATTTTAACTTCTTGGAATTTTGGCAGTCATACTGAATTATGGCCAGATCTTTAACTCTTACGTGGGTAAACCCTGGAAAGCAGGATCCATAAGAGATGCATGAGTTGTTCATTGAGCCAGTCAATCACTCAGCAAATATTGATAGGGTTGCCCTCCGTGCACTAAGGGCTATCCTATATTCTGACAGTCAGAAGAAGCACCTCTTCATGGACAGTACGTGTCTGTGTAGATATGTAATAGCAAGCCAGAATACAGCTAGGCAAGGGAAAAGCCGAGGTTGCAGAGAGAATCTGGCCTGTATTCTCTTAGGCAGGCCAGAAACAGGAGACATGATAGAGAGGACTGCTGGAGAAGGGCTGTCTGTGAAGATCATCTCTAAGCTGATTCTAAATGACACAAAATGAGCTAGGAGGGCACAGATTGGGGGATCATGGCAAACAGAAAGTGTTGTTTGTGCCAAGGCCCTAAGGCTGCAATAAGCAAGTCGTGTTTCAGGCCTGAGAGCAAGTAAGTGTTGCTGACCATAGAGGGTGGGGGTCAGGGAATGGATGTTCAGAGGGAGACCCGTATCCCAGGGGGAGAGGGGTTAGAATTCGTGTTATATTCTATGGGAAGCCATCGGTGGATTCTAGACTGATTGCTCTTTTCAAAACTTTACTCTGAATGTTAAGAGGGGTGATTAGATTGTAGAGGAGCAAGAAGCAGAAGCAGAATCCACTCCGTCACCCAAGGGAGGGATGATGATGTCTTGGGTCCGTGGTGCAGATGCACCGGCCCGCTTCACATCTATTTGGAAGATAAAGCGAGTAGGATTTACTGACATCAAAGGTATCTCAAGAATAACAACCACATTTTGTCATATAAGGCAGCTGAAGTCTAGGAAGAGGTAATCTCAGAAACATGAGTTGAGAATTTGTCAACTTTTACATGATGTCTGAAAATCAATGGAGTGGACGAGGTCAGCCAGAAAGCATGTTTAGAACAAAAGGAGAATGTGGCATTTTGTATTCTGTACTTGGAAGACAAAGAGAGGTAGAGGACAGCAAGGGAGATGAGAAGGAGTGGCCAGTAAGATTGGAGCAAAATGAAGACATCATGACATCATGGACGCCAAAAAATAAAGCATTTAAAAAATATTAATTTGGGGAAGTAAATTCCAGAAAAAATGTTTGTGCTTACTAGTGGCCACTAGTCACCAGTGACTGGTGTGTATCAGGCTGGTGTAACGTCAAGCAGAAAAATGTGCTTGAGTGGCTCCCTGTGCTGCCATCTTGCTCTCAATCCCATAGGCCCTGTGATTCTCCACCCTCCCTGCACTATTTGGGTTTTCTGCTTTGCACACAGAATGCAAAGTTCCATCTCAACATTTGCTTATTTTTCTCTTTTTATTCCATGCTCATATCTCTGGAAAAGTGAGATCTGGCATAGTTAGCATGCAGCAAATGTTTTATTGGCTTCATGATCTCATGGTGTAGCACTCAGGTTTAGTTGAAGAAATCTCGAGTCCCAGTGCATGCACTTGTTGGGAGAAAATCTCGTGGTCAGCCAATAGTCATTCCTGTTTCATTTTACATGTTTGCTCTTAAGAAAACATTCTCTCATGCAGGCCAGAAACAAAGAAATCTAGGAAGTCACAGGAGAATGGTTTTTGGAAATGTTTCTAATTTGGACATATGGTATCATTCCTAACCCTGGATTGTTTTCCTCCTGCATTTGCATTTCACCTCTCTAGAGCTAATCTCTTTCAGTATTTTCTTAAAACCCATTTAGGCTAAATGACAAATGTTGGTTAAGAGCAGAGCTGTTTTTTGTTTTGTTTTCTTTCCTGTTCTGTTTTTAAGACGTGCCCTTGGTATATGGTGACTAGATGGTTAAGTTCACCGACGAGTCTCCCTGTTGAACCAATTTTGTTTCTACATCTTTTATTATTATCTTTTGAAGAGAAGCATATTTTTGTGGTTGCATAGGGTTGACCACTTGCTTTATTGATGATGCCTTAACTGGTGACACAAAGCATGTGATGTCATCAGGGAAAAATGCCAACTTCCAGCAAAACACTATCTTCTCTATCCATGTTTGAGCAACTTGGAAACAATTTTCCCGATATGATTCAACTACAAAAAATTAACAACACAAACATTCCCAGTGGCGACCTCTGCCCTTGTTCTATGGCTCGGCCTTTGCTTAGGAACGTGGGAGCCACTTGCTTCCCTGGGAAGTCTGAGGCAATTACATTACCTTGAGCCAAAGAGACAAGAGACAAAGATATTTTTCTCTCACAGGCTCTGCCTTGTTCTCCTCTAAAGAGTAGTGCACTAACAGCCTGCACTGGCTACTCCTTTCACTTGGTTTCTACTCACAGATTGTCACTCACTGTCCATGCTTATGGACAAAGGGACAGATTGAAAGAACAAGATTCTGTTGCCTTGCTGTAGCTATTTGCACAGAGATCATCAATAATCTCCTTGTTACAAAACCTCAGGGCCCCATCTCAGTTCTGCCTTCACCGGTGTCTCTGTAGCATTTGGGGTTATCTGACTCCTGGCTCTCCTCCCACCTCTCTCCTCCTTCACAAGCTCTCTTCCTCTGTTTGCTTCTTCAGTGCCTGTCTGGTTAAGTTCCTGACCTCAGTGTCCTTTCCTCCTCACAGTCCCCTTCTGGTGACATCCACTCCCATGATTTCTCTCTGACACATTGCTGGGTCCCCCGTTGGCATGCCAGCCTTGCTCCGTCTCTATGTTCATCACATAAAACTGTCGGTGGACTGCATGCACCTGGATGCATCCATTCATTTGCTTATTTACTTGTTCGTTAATTTAATTAATAGCTATGAATGCTTGCTTGTGAGTGCAAATAAGACAACACAACCCCTTTTGTCATCCACTGAGGCAGTGTTTGTGACCACAGGTACCTTCCACTCAAAATGGTCATCAACACTCAGTATCTTGGGCCTTAAAACTGCTCGCCTTTATATGAACGCACCCCAATATTCAAGACCTCAATCCAATCAATTCATCCCCCAACTCCGGCAATTCAATTTTCTATTTCTTGAATTGGTCACTTTCCTTCATCATCATTTCTGCCACCACCACCCCTCGGTGAAGCTACTCCCAACTTTTGCCTGAATTAAGGTGACCACACCCTTCTTTATTCCTCTTTGTGGCTTTCTATTATTACCTTAGGATAAAGTCCGGTTTCCCTAATCTGGTGTCTGGGGCTCCTAAGGTTTGTCCCTATCACCTTTCCAGCTTCCTGCCTGGATGTTCTTGAATCAGATACCACAGCAGCCACACCACAGGCTCCTTTCAGTTGCCAGCATGCACTTGGCTGTTCTCTCACCTAACGCCTTTGCACACAGTGTCCCCTCCTCCTGATGAGCACTTTCCCCCACTCCTCTTCCCCACTCCACTTCTGATCCTTGGCTTCTAGTCTTTCCCTTCCCCTTCTCAGTTGTTCTGTTGGTTTTCCCTTTTCCCTCCATAATCAGCTTCTCTTTTCTAACTATTCTCACTCTCCAGGTGATGTCATTCAGCTGCAGCACTTTAGAAAACATCTATACATTAATAACTCTCACCCTTATTCCCTTGCTAACTCCCGCCTGTCCCTTAGGTTTCAAGTTCAATATCACTCTCTCTAGGATGCCGCCTTTAATTCTCCAGGGCTGAGTTTGGGGCTTCCTCCAATTTTCCTCAGTCCCCAAACTCACCCTTAACGTGACACATTGTGTCATAACTGCAGGTTGCCTTGACCATGGGATATGTTGTATAAAGGCAGAGGTTCCATTTTATTTTTTGTTCTAGCATCGTTTCCAGCTCATAGGATATGCTCAGCAAATGTTTGTTAAGTTGATGAATGAGATAACCTGTTTTTAAGCCAAGTCACCTGGCAGGGTATCAAGCAAAAGAGTATGCACTCTTGGAAAGGGTGGGGAACTTTGAAGGAATGAAAATGTCCCCAATGCTCTCTCTAAGAAGCAGGAAAGAGATTACACAGAGTGAGCCCCCGTTCTTCTTTCCCATCTAGAAAAGGATCACTTGATCCTTAAAGCCATTTAGGAAATTCCTGAATACTGAAAAAATGTGTAAAAGAAGAGAGCTCAGAGAAAGCAGCAGAAATTTGTTCTGCCTGTTAGCCCCCATTCACAAAGCAGGGATCTAGAAATTACCTACTACTATTTATCTAAGCTCTTAAAAATACTTTTTGTTAGAAATGCCCAGTTTCTCTAGAAATTTGATGTCAGAGTAGATTGAACTGGAGTTGGCTGGACTTGAAGTTGATCAATTCCTGGAGCACTTTTAATGTAAACATGATGGAAGTCAGAAAGAAGTTGTGTATTTAAAATACATATTTGCAAAGTCATTGTAAAGCACCTTTAAAATATGTGTTAACTATTTTTAACTGATTTTTGAGTCTTAGACTTCCGCATTATAATCTTTGCACCAAAACAAATTCCTAGGATAAAGAAATACCAGTTTTACCGTCAGAAAAGCTGCTCATTTTTTTCCACTTGACCCAAAGTCTAGGCAAAAGTGCCAGAGAGTTGGATTGACAAGGGGGATTAAGGGAGTCCTGAGAAAATGTGTTTCCCTCCTCAAATGATAGCTGTGGGAGGGTAACTGGACTACTCCAGGAAATGAGTCTCCTCACTAGCCACCATCAGGGAGAGGAGGGTGATTGTGTTAGGCTGTTCTTGCATTGCTGTAAAGAAATATCCGAAACTGGTAATTCATAAAGAAAAGAGATTTAATTGGCTCACAGTTCTGCAGCTGTACAGAAAACATGGTGCCAGCATCTGCTTGGCTTCTGGTGAGGCCTTAGGAAACTTACAATCATAGTGACAGCAAAGGGGAAGGCTATGTATCACATAGTGAGAGCAGGAGCAAGAAAGCCAGCGGGGAGGTGCCGCACACTTTTAAACAAATAGATCGCACAAGAACTCACTCACTACCACAAGGACAGCCCAAGAGGATGGTGTTAAACCATCCATGAGAAATCTGTCCCCATGATCCAATTAGCTCCCACCAGACCCCACCTCCAACACTGGGGATTACAATGCAAAATAAGGTTTGGTGGAGACATCCAAACTGTATCAGTGATTCTGAGCTTAATGCCCAGAGGAACACATATCTTGCCCCACACCAGAAGACAGAGACTTTTGCAAGGATGCCCCCAGAGCCATGTTCTGCTGATGAATTCTGCACCTGTAGCCAGTGTGGCTCTCTAGATTCAACCTGAATGCGAGGCTTCCATTTGGTTCCTTTTGTTCCTGGTTCTCAGCCAACACTTACGGTTTCACTACATCTGAAAATTTCCATTTTGCATGAATAAAAACAGCACATAGAATGATAAATGTTTATTGAAAGACTCAAATTTTAATCCTCTCTACAACCCCATGGAATAGTCATAGTATGCCCATTTCAGAGGTAAAATGATTCTCAAAGAGGATAAGTGATTTGTTCAAGATTATGTAGCTATGAATAAATTAGTAAAGCAAAATTATTTAGTAACATATGGAATATGCTAAATAACACAATAAAAGATGTAACAGGGGTTTCATTCCACACAGAGGATAATTAGCTTCTTAGACTCCCCCCCTGTCCCTCACCCCCAGATTTCATCTTCTCCTGTTCTTACTAGAGCACACACCAACCATGACAATTTCTTGGGGAAAGTCCTGAAAACTCCAAAATAAGAGCCCTTTGAAATCTCACGTGATTCTTCACTCAGCAGTTAGACATTCATGTGACCTCACTCTAGTCTGAATTCTCTTTAGGGCTCAAAAGTTGACAGCTATGTTTCATATGATGTTGATCCTAGGCTTTTATGAAAACTTCCTCAAGATATTGGGTAAGACATGACTATTTCCAAGAATCTGTCTCCTGTCTGAGCAAAGAAGGCCTTGAATTCTTTTCCTGCGGGGGATCTGAGCTTGGCTCATGAAGTTAGAGTAGAATGAGGGACTTGCATTACTTGGATCTGGCTTGCACACCAAGAGAGAGAAGCTGACCGCCTGTGGTGGTCCTCAATAAGTTATCGTGAGGCGTGCGAGTGGGGGAGTCTGATCTCAACCCTTCATTGCACAGGTAAGAAAAGGGAGATGAAAAGGCAAAATGACTCATCCACCTTCAACAACAACAACTTGGAGGCAGAATCAGGCTCAGAGTTCCAGAAACTGTACTTTCAACTCCATGCTGGTGACAGGCTCACACTCAGGACTTGACCTGTTGAGGTTACTTTTTTCCCTGCGTCAATCCAGATATCATGTCCTTGGCAACAATATGTTTGGTCATTTGTTATGGTTATTTGTAGAATATTTTTACTTTTTTCTTTCTACTGAATCACTCCCACCATCGTGCAAACATCTGGTGCTTTCTCTTATCTTGAGAAAACCCTGTCTTAGCCCTATATTCCCCTACAAGTGCCACCTCATTTCCTTGCTGTCTTTTAAAAGAAATCTCACTTTATCTTCCCATTTTCCCTTGAGCATGCTCCAACAAAGGATATTCAAGTCAACTTGAGATGCCCCTGCCACTCAGTCAATCATGTCATACTTCTGGAGCTCCAGACACAGTTTTAGACACTGCAGACAAATTAGTCTTTTGCTGATGACATCTATGCTATTAAATCCACAGCCAGAGCCCTGTCGTCACCTTCTTGGCCTGTTGGCATGAGCCAGCGCAGTGAGTCATGCCTGCTCCTCAGCACTTCTAATCTTTGGCTTCTAGTCTTTTCTTTCTCCTTCTCAGTTGTTCTGTTGGTTTTCCCTTTTCCCTCCATAATCAGTTTCTCTTTTCTAACTATTTTCACTCTCCAGGTGATGTCATTCAGTCTCAGCATTTTAAAAAATGTCTGTACATTAATAACTCCCACAATCCTATCTCTACCTGCACCTCTCCCTTGAACCCAAGGCTTGTGAACCTGACCAGCGAGAACCCCACTTGGACATCTACTGGGCATCTAAACTTAACACGTGCAAAGGAAACTCCCCAGCTCTCCCTTACTCTGTAACTTCTTTGCCTTAATTGTCACCTTCCCATTCTTTCTGTAGCTCACTTCAAAAATCTCAGTCATCCCTGACTCTTCTCTTTCTCACACCTCACATCCAATCCAACAACACAATGTATTGACTCTGCCTTCAAAACCTACCAGAACTGGGTCACTGCTACCTCTACCGGGGCCTCCAACATGTTCTGCCTGGGTTGCATCTGTGGTATCCTGCCTGGTCCCCTTGGCACCCCAAGGCTCGTCCACCCACATCCCTGTTCCACACAGAAGCCAAAGGGATCCCAGAGACAAGGTTGCTCCATGTGACTCCTCTGCCCACATTACGCAGGAGTGTTAGTTTTCCTCAGAACGGATGTCACAGTGGACCTGCAATATGGGAGTTCCGCCCTGACTTTGCCTCCTTCTCGTTGCACCCACTCACATGCTTCAGCATTTGGCTCCTCACACGTGCCAGATACCTGAGCTCCTGTGCATGCTGTACCCCTGTTGAGAACACTCTTCCTCCAAATCTTCATAGAGGTCATGCCCTCTCTCTTCATATTCTGGTGGGAATGTCACCTTCTCAGTGAGGCTTTTTCTGACGGTTTTATTCACAATAGTAACTCCTATGCCCACCCCCTCAGCCCTCCAAATCCCTCTGCTTTGCTTACTATTTCTTCTTAGCTCTTGTCCTCATCTAATTATACAATGTGTGTTACTTATTGACTGGCTATTGGCTGTCTCAGCAGCCCCCCAACTAGAATGTAAACTCCATGGAGTCAAATCTCTGTCTGCTTTAGTCACTGCACTGACAGTGCTGGCTTCAAAAAGGGCATCCAGTAAGCATGTGCCAATTGGGTTAGAAAGAACAGAGAAGTTAGAGCATAAAGATCACCCTCCATTTCATCAGCAAAGCTCTTTTATTACACTGTTTTGTTTATATTATTCTTATTTTGCTTATTCTCTTTCAGATGTGTTCTAAGCATACTATAGAGAAAAGTAGTTTTACACAATTTTGCAATGCTTTGCAATTTACAATTTTGTAGATATTTTTTATAACTGCATGATACCCCATTGTGTGGGTCTATAATAACTGAATTTGCTCTTTCTTTTGCTGTTATAAGCAATGCAGACATCTTTCTACATACATATCCCATACATTCATATTTATGTTCTTAGGAGATGTTCTTGGAAATGGAATTATTATTACTATGTGAGAAGTTACCAACATTCATTTTCTTAGCAAAAGGTAAAGCCAAATCAATACCATGTATTTGGAGAAAATTTAAATTCTAAGACATGTTCTCAAGACAGTGTAGACTTACCTAATCTCCACAGCTGTCTATAGCTATGATACAATAACACCATATGAATCAATGTATAATAAGGTTCTGTGTGGATTCAATAAGGTCACCATGGATTCAATTTTCTTCACTATGTGGATCAAAGCAAGAAAATGCATATTTGCATTTAGAAATAACTCCTACCTCACAAGCAGGAATAAATAGGGCTTTCTAATGCTCCTTGGTAAAGAAGTATGAAGTCAGAAAGGCTGGGTCCAGCTCTTCCTCAGCTATTTATTAGATCTACAGCCATGAAAGAGTGGTGACTCCTTGGCATCTCCATTGCCCTTATCTTAAATGATGAGGTAGGACCAAATAGCCAAGGAGCCAAATTTTCGTTCAGCTCTGAGATGCTGTGTCTACCGGAAATGTTAATTTTCAAAAGCAACTCATTTGGTTTCTTCTACAGTTGAGTCCACATCAACCCAGCAATTCCACTATTAGACATTCACCCAAGAGAAATGAAAGCATATATCTGCAAGAACTCTTGCACCAAAATTCTCAAGGTAGACTTGTTTATAACCAACCCAAAGGACAAGCCACCTAAACATCTCTCAAGTGGATATACTCATGGACTCCTGCTCAACCATAAAAAATAACTAATGATGCATACAACATACATAAATATTACAGACACACTGAGTGAAAGAAAGTGAGAAGAATGGACTCATATAGCACATACCATATGAGTCCATTTGCATGAATTTGTAGAAGTGAAAAAAATAATCTTTTGGTGCTAGGAGTCAGACCATGGTTGCCTTGGGTTGGGGCAGGGGATGCTTGACTGGGCAGAGGCACAGGAAACTGTCTTGGATGATATGATGTTCAGTGTCTTGTACAGAGTGGTGATTATACACAGGTATATACAACTGACAAAACTCATCAAGTCCAAAGCCAAAGAATGGGGCATTTTATTGCATGTATAGTATATTCCCCAAAATATATGCTTTAAAGCCCATCCCCTAAGCACTGAGTCCAAATGTGGAATTGAAGAGTGAGTTGGATGCACTGCCAATCATTGGCATGCTGCCTTCATTTTGAGGCACACATTTGAAGCTGTTGGGTGCACCCACGTATGGGAGCAGGACTGCTCAACCCAAGTAACAAGCACCTCAGCCTATGGTTCTGAATCTGGGCCTGATCTCAGACTTCCCTGTATCCTTTGGGCAAGCTTGCTTTTCTGTCTCACCTCAGGGCTGAAAAACTGAGCTGAAGTGCTAAATGCCTCAGAGCCCCCAGGTGAGTGGTGAAGGCTTTTTAGAGGAAATACCAAATGCAACTCTAGAATGGATGTAGCCTCCCAAAGTCCATTCTTAGCAGTTGGCTCACAGAAGTCCCAAAGCTGCCAGTGTGCTTTATCTCAATTTTACAAGTGCTAAGTACTGGAATTCAAAGCCAAGAACAATCCTTTCAGAGTACGAGAAACACATGTTTCCCCACAGATGGTGGGACCAAAGCTTATGACCTTTGGGGAGAAGTCTTCACAGCTGGGTGATTATCTGAGCGGTTTCCTACTGGGAAGGACATGTGGAGACCAGAGATATAAACCCTAAGCGAATAAATACCAATCTGGGTAATTCAAGTAGCCCTGGAAATCCACGGTGTGACTGAATTCTTCTGCCAGGGAAGGGAAAAATCCACCTGGAAATGGTGCTGCTGTGTGTCCTTTGGCTCTCAGTCAGTGAACATGAGACATGTGTCAGTGCAGCAGCAAACTCGGAGAGAAGAGCGTTCTGCATCACTGGGAAATATGCAAAAGAGCAAAGGATAGGGGTAGGGAAAGTTCTGATTGTGAGTTTGTCCTCCCCATCGGGGCTGTTAGACCAGGAGCAGGGAACTAGTTCCACCAGGGGCCACCTGCCAAAGTTGTTAATGTGGAACTTTGAAATTCACATAAAAAGCCATGTCATTTGGCATGTGTTGTTTTACCAGTTTTTTTCTAATTTATGTTGAATGCATTAAACTTAATAAATAGAAAACTCAGACTAAAAAAAAACAAAAACAAAAATCTCTCATAATCTCATTGCTCCAAGAAGATTTGGGTTAACATGTCAATGTATGACTTTCATATGCAGGCATAGCTCACTCATCTATAGAAATACATTCTGAGAAATGGGTTGCTTGGTAAGTTTCTCCTTTTGAGAATATCATAACATATACTTATACAAACCTAGATAGCATATTCTACTGCATACCTATGCCATATGGTATGACCCGTTGCTCTTAAGCTGCAAACCTGTATAGCCTGTTACTGTACTGAATACTGTAACACAAAGCACTAGACAATAGTAATCTCTCAACTTCATTGTAATTTTCCAGGAACACCGTCATTTATGCAATCTGTCCATCAAATGTGACTATGTGGCACATGACTGTTTATGCAAATACAGAAAGAACATTACAAAAATGTTGTCACGCTACTGTATCATTTTATAGCTTGTTTTTCTTTATAAATTTACCATGATAATTCCCTTGTCGATAAATGGTCTCCTATAAGATTATTTTTGTTAGAAACCCAGTATTCCATAGCAATGTATTGCAATCTACTTATTCACCTATTATTAGATCATAGACACAAGAAAAATTGATAGAATCTAGACTTGATATTTTTAAATAGTTTTTAGAATATCACTAACTAAAAATCAACTTAAAGTGATATCTTTAACAGTTTGCCAATTAAAAGCAAGAACTTGTGGGTAACAACAGAGGATGAGACCAGATTTCAAAGTCTTCCTTCTTCTAGAACTTAGAAGAAGGAAGTGTAGACATCACCATCATCATCAAATGGGTAAAAGCCATAACTTAGTCCAACACCTAGAACAGAAGCCCCTCCCGACAAGCCTGACATCCCTTCAGAGATGGGAAAACCCACTGAAATGCACTCTCTTGTTTCTTCCAGGTGGGAGAAAGGGGGAAGAGGAAACCATGAACAGTCAAAGCTACCAGCAGTACATTAGCAAAACAAAGCAAGGAGAAACAACATCAGACCACGTCCTCTGAAGGGGCAGGAGCACCTGGGAGGCAGCAGCACAGAAGTGGCCAAGCCCCGCCCTGAGCACAGGCAGCTGAAGGGGTTGCTGGAAGAGACTGAGGCTGGCAGGACGGACACTGCTGGATCCCTGGTGCTCTCCGTCTTAAAGCACAGGAGAACTTCCCATGATATTAGAATATGCCTCAAATAATCAGCGATAACATTGTTTCAGGGCTTATAAGAACACAGAAGGTGAGCAAGCAGAGCCCAGGCCTCACAGTCAAAGCTACTGAACCGGGGGCCGGCCAGCTTCTCACATTGCCCAGTGGAGGACTGCATCCTGTGAGCTGTCTGTTTAAAAGATTAAGTCAAGGTAACTAATCATCACATAGAGTGCGGTCCATCACCTACCTTAATTATACACCTTCATAAAGGCAAAGTCGAGGATGCTTGCAAACCCTCAGCCTTTGTATGACTGAAGGCTGGTGAAATCTCAAAGATGACTGAGTAGACTGCATGAGTCCATGTGTCAGTGAGGTTTAGGCCAGTAATGAAATTTACATAAATCATTCTACACTTATTCATGAAAGTGTATTTTTGTGTTATTTTAGTGAAATAACTGAACATGTTTTGAAATTAGGATTTTCACCTGATGTGCATTCTTTTGACAGCCATAATCTAAAGCAGTTCTCCCTCAGGGTGGTTTTGCCTTCTAGAGGACCCTGGACAGCGTCTGGAGATGTTTCTGTTGTCACTGCTGGGGGCAGGAAGTGGGTGCTCTGGCATCTGGTGGGCAGAGGCCAGGGAACTGCCAAATATCCTGCAATGCACAGGATAGTTCTGCAACCCAGAATTATCCGCCAAAATATCTCTATATCCTATATGTAGGTTTTCATATCTAAAACATGTCAACATCGGGAAACCCTGATTTAAAGGTTTAGTAATGAGATTTCATTGAATTAAAGTTTTTAATCACCAAATTTGTTTTTATCAAAACATAAGTAGAAATAAATGTTAAAATATTTAAAAATCAAACATACTCCTAAAAAGATATTTTTCCTCAATATAATCAACATTACCTATTAAAATTAAGAGATAAATACAACTTATAATCAGCAAACATAAAATAATAAACAAAATTTCTAAGTAAATATTTATAGTATATTTACTTACAAATCCATATGTTTTATAAAAATGAAAGTATTTGCAAACCTATCACTCGCTGTCCATGGAGGCATCAATGTAACTATTTTCTCATGTCTCACAGACCCACACGTATAAAGATTTAAGGTGACAGAAGTCATCTGACACTACACATATTCTCAGCTGCCAGAGACAAATGTGTCTCTGCATTCACCCCCGAACATCTCCAGAGCCACACATGGAGTGTGATGAGAGTGGACAGTGGGTCCCAATGCTGTTGGGAGCCCCACTCAGTGTGAGACCTTGCTGGAGTCTCCCCATCGGAGACAAAGGACCCACAACTCCACCAGTTCATTCCTTTTTCCCTGCACTCTTCCAGTGGTCAGATCCTCCTTGCACCCCAAAGAGTGTCCATCTCCAACATAGGCCGGAGCACAGCCCACACACCCTCACGGCATTTAGACACGTCCCATTTGGTTTTGCAGACCTGGGGAAAGAGAGAGAAAGAATTCCCAGAGGCCTGAATGCTGTTGGTTACGGGAGTAGACGTACAGGATTGCAGGTTCCTGGGCACCAGAGCTGAGCCCCAGATCCCGAAGGACAGAGACGCCCTGTGTTCCTCAACACACCGTGCTGTTGCCTGGGACAAGTGGGCTTCCTGAGCACCTTGCCAAGGCCCTCTTGTCTGGGTGTGAGGGAAGCACTGCCTCAGAGGATCTCTCTACTTCCACTTCTAGCCTCACAGTATGGAGAAAATGGAACACACAATACCTAAACCACACACGGAAATTCCACTAGGAATGCCGACCATTCTCAGATAAGATAGAGGGAGGCAGAGCAATGCATTCCTGGGTGCAGGATGTGGAGTGGTGGTCCTGGCATTAAGGTGCTGATTAAAGCATGAACGAGATGACAACAAAATAGGAGAGACACATACCTGTCTTAAAAAAATGAGAAATGGCACCAAGAGTGTATGTTCTGGAAGAAAACAAACCTGGACATATTTTTCCTAAGGAGAATGTTAACAAGTATGTCAATTTAATACCACAAGAACACAAAGGCTAACCGAGTAAACAACAGAGGAGATTACCCAAGGATAAATCAGAGTAAAGAAAACAAATCGAGGGCCATAAAAGTAGCAACATATTTAAGCCACCATGAGTAGTTTAGGCATAGCTGAATATCAAATTACTAACCTAAAAAATACCGCTTGAGATAAGCATAGTGAACACGGAGAAGTCACCAACAGATAAAAATAATCACATAACAATAGCCATGGGATACGAAGGCAATGGAATGTAAGCAGAGAACCCAATAAATGGGAAAAAGCAAGTATCCAAACCTATAATACAAGAAAAACAAATTTGCAGAGCACAGGACACAACATACTCCTGGAAAATCTGATATGAAAAATTGTCCCAGCCTGGCTAAGTTCTTGAAAGTCAAGGAGGAAGAAAGACATCTATGGTATCCAGGCAGAGTTATTGAATCATAAGGAAAGTCTGGCTTCCGTTCAGCTTCCCCAGTTGAACACTGGGTGCCAGAACACTCCATTGTCTGATTACAGAGTGTGAGGCACTGTATTGAGTACTGGACATTGTCTATGGCCATACCACCCTGAGCGCCCCCAATCTTGTCTAAATACTGGGCATGTACAGGGACATCTGGGAGATATTGCAGGTTTGGCTCCAGTCCAGCACAATACAGCAAATCAGCTAATACTTCAATAAAGTTAGTGAAACCATGTTTTTGGTTTCCCAGTGCATATAAAGTTGTTTATACTATATTGTAGTCTATTAAGTATAAAACAGCATTATGTAAGAAAAAACACTGTACATCCTTTAATTTAAAAATACAGCTGAAAAATGCTATTGATGCTGTGAGCCTTTATTTAGTGATTTGTAATCTCTTGCTGGTGGAGGGTTTTGCCTCGATGTTGGTGGCTGCTGACTGGTCAGAGTGGTGATTGCTGAAGGTTGAGGTGGTATGGCAATTCCTTAAAAGATGACAACAATGATGTTTGCCACAATTGATTGACTCTTCCTTTCAGGAAAGAGTTCTCTGTAGCACGCAATGCTGTTTGACAGTGTTTTATCCACAGTAGAACTTCTTTCAAAATTAGAGTCAACCTTCTCAAACGCTGCAGCTGCTTTATGAAGCTTATGGAATCTTGTAAATCCCTTGTTGTCATTTCAACAATGTTCACAGCATCTTCACCAGGATTCGATTCCATCTCAAGAAACCATTACATTTGTTTATTCATAAGAAGCAACTCTTCATCTGTTCAAGAGTTTTTTAATTTTAATTTTAATTTTAGATCCAGGGGCTACACACACAGGTTTGTTACAAGGGTATATTGCATGATCCCGAGTTTGGAGCGTTTTTGTAATGAAATTCCAGCAATTTACTCACATCTTCAGGCTCCACTTCTAATTCTACTTCTCTCATTTTTCTAGCATATTTGCAGTGACTTCCTCCATTGAAATCTTTAACCTCTTAAAGGCATCATTGGGTTGGAATAAACTTCTTCCAAACTTCTGTGAATGTTGATATTTTGACCTGACCCCATTAATCACAAATATTTTAATGACATCTAGAATGATGAAACCTTTCCAGAGGTTTTCAATTTATTTCCAGAGGTTTTCAATTTATTTCCAGAGGTTTTCAATTTATTTTGCCCAGATCCCTCAGATAAATTAGACAGTAATTTATCTAATTATGGCAGCTACAGTCTTACAAAATGTATTTCTTAAATAATAAGCTTTGAACATTGAAATAATCCTTGATCCATGAATTGAAGAATTAATGTTTGTTAGCAGGCATGAAGAAACACTGTCATTGTACATCTCCATCAGAGTTCTTGGGTGATGAAGTGCATTGTCAATGAGCAGTAATAATTTGAAAGGAATCTTTCTTTCTGAGCATTAGTTCTCAACAGTGGGCTTCAAATATTCAGTAAACCATGCTGGAAACAGATGTTCTGTCATCCAGGCTTAGTGGTTCCATATTTATCTACTCTGCACAGGCAGACTAGATTTAGCATCATTGGCCCCTAAAATGTCAGTCTGTCTTTTGAAACTCTGAAGTCAGTCTTTGACTTCTGTTTAGCTGTGAAAGTCCCAGATGGCGTCTTCTTCCAAGATAAGGCTGTTTCATCTGCACTGAAAATCTATTGCCTGGAGTAGTCAACTTCACCAATGATCTTAGCCAGATCTTCTGGATGACTTGCTGCAACTTCTACATCCGCACTTGCTGCTTCACTTTGCACTTTTATGTTGTGAAGATGGCTTTTTTTCCCTCCAGTCTCATGAACCAACCTCTGCTAGCTTCCAACTTTTCCTCTGCAGCTTCCTCACACCTCTCAACCTTCACAGAATTGAAGAGCGTTCAGAGCTTACTCTGAATTAGGTTTTTGTTTAATTTTCTTTTGGTTTGATCTTCTCTTTGGACCACTAAAATTTCCTTCCTATCAACAATAATGGTGTTTTACTTTCCTATCATTTGTGTGTTCTCTGACTTTTAATTTCCATCAAGAACTTTTTCTTTGCATTCACAAATTGACTAACTGGGTGCAAGAGGCTTAGCTTTCAGTCTATCCTGGCTTTCAACATACCTTCCTCACTAAGCTTAATTATTTCTAGTTTTTGATTTAAAGTGAGAGACATGTGACTCTTCATTTCACTTGAACACTTAGAAGCCATTGTATGGTTATTGATTAGCCTAATTTCCATGTTATTATGTCTCAGAGAATAAGGAGGCCCTAGGAGAGGGAGAGAGAAGGGAAAACGCTGGTCAGTGGGGCAGTCAAAACACATAAACAGCAGGGTGCGGTGGATCATGCCTGTAATCCCAACACTTTGGGAGGCCGAGGCGGGTGGATCACCTGAGGCCAAGAGTTCAAGACCAGCCCAACTAACATGGCAAAACCCCATCTCCACTAAAAATACAAAAATTAGTCAGGTGTCATGGTGTGCCCTTGGAATACCAGCAACACGGGAGGCTGAGGCAGGAGATTACTTGAACCCAGGAGGCGGAGGTTGCAGTGAACCAAGATCATGCCAGTGCATGCCAGCCTGGGTGACAGAGCGAGACTGTTTAAAAAACAAAAACCACACAAATTATTTCTAGATTAAATTTGCCGTCTTATATGGGCACGGTTCATGGTGCTGTAAAACAATTACAATATTAGAATCAAATATCACTGATTAAAGATCATCATAACAAATATAATAATAAAGAACAAGTTTGAAATACTGTGAGAACTACCAAAATTTGACACAGAGACAGAAGTGAGCACATGCTGTTGGAAAAATGGTGTGGATGCAAGGCTGTCACTCACTCCAATTTGTGAAAACTGCATTATTGAAGACATGCAATAAAGGGAAGCACAAGAAAACAAGGTATGTCTTTGTTCTCTCACTTACTGCCCACAGGAATTGGTGGCAGAAGCATTTTTCCTTTTGTGCTTCCGGAGACCCTCTCCACCCACCTCCATCCTCATTTCTGTCTCAGAAAAAGTGGTGCACTGGTAAATGTTAAACAACAGGCTCTCCAACAAAGAGTCCCATGTTTGTAGTATTTGTTGATGCCTTTGATGCTGTGGTAGACATACTTGCATTATGCCCAGTTTCAAGCTACCAGGATGGTGTTAAATAGTCTTTCAGTTTTCCTGTTCTCAAGGTTCCATTTGAGTTTGTCCATTCGAGACCATGACCCAAAGATTAGGAGGAAAGATGAGTTATGTGTTTCCCCCGCTGCTGGTTTTATCCCTTGGCAAAATATTTCATCTCCTGTCAAGAGGCCCTATTCATATGTCCCTCCTTGTCCCTGGGTTTAGAAACTGCTCTTTCCTGTTTTTCACTCAGGCCTGGATGAGGGAGGTGTAGAGAAAGTCCCTCCACTGTAGCTGACACTTTGCAAATATTCCCTTATTAACTGTCTTCGAATTACCAGTTTAACTGTGCCTTCTTTTTCTTGCTATAATCCTGTCTAGACATCATTATTATTTCATTTTACAGATGAGAAAACTGAGGAATGAAGAGATTAATTAGCTTGCTCAGGATTGTACAGTTAGGCTGGGCATGGTAGCTCATGCCTGAAATCCCAGCACTTTGGGAGGCCAAGGTGGGTGGATTGCTTGAACCTGTGAGTTCGAGACCAGCCTGAGCAATATGGTGAAACCCCATCTCTACAAAAAAAAAAAAAAAAAAAAAAAAAAAAATTAGACTGGTAGGGTGGTTGGTGGGGGGTGGGCAACTGAGGTAGAATGTTCACTTGAGCCCAGGAGGTAGAGGTTGCAGTGAGCCAAAATGGTACCTCTGCACTCCAGTTTAGGCAACAGAGCAAGACCCTGTCTCAGCAAAATAAAAGAAAGATTATACAGTTAGTATATGAGAAAGCTGTCAAACCAAGTAGCCACACCCAGAGTTTGAGCTCTGAACCAAGAAAACTACCTCACAATACAGAATGCATAGGCAAAGAAAGTGTGACCCAAAAATCTCCTACCCAGCAAGTTCTCTTTTAGGTATAGAAACAACAGACTGATATTATCAAACATAAAGGAAGATATGATTATGGAATCCAAAGCACATTTTAAATAAACTCCTTGAAAATAAAATAAAACAACTGGAAGATGAAATGAAGCATTATCACAACAGCACAAGTGATAAACTCAAACACATTTCTATTTTAAGTAAAGAATCCTATTTTAAATAAAGAGAAGTATGGCAATAGCCAGAAAAAATATGATGAATGTGGCAACAAAAAATTAATGCATTTTACCAACAAATAATTAGAGGTAGAAGATGAGGAATGAGAGGAAGTATAAGTGTATTAATTTTCACATTTTTCCTTGTGATAGATATTCCCTATGTCTAATAAATCAAGAGACAGATTAACTCAACAAGTAATTATTAAGTGTCTACTAAGTTTTGAGTATGAGCTAGATGCTGAGCGATGCTGGTGGACAACAGCAGTCTCAGCTCCAAGGACCTTACTGTCTAGCAGGAGATGCAGATTGTCACTAAGTGCCATGAAGGAGAGAGACACCACAGTGTGACAGTGAAGAGCTGGGTAAATCAACCCTGCTAGGGAGGTCAGGGAATGTTTCCCTGAGGGAGTGACAATCAAGCTGATACGTGGAGCTATCACAAAGAATTACTCTGCAACGTGTGGGGAAAATGGTTCTAGGCAGAGGTGCATATCATGATATGCAAAGGGCAGTGGTAGCTTTAAGAACTAAAAGGCTGGTAAGATCCACTGGTGGGAGAGAGGAGCAGCATGGTCAAGGATGTGCTGGATGATGGGCATTCCTAAAAATTCTTTGGATGCAAAGCCTTGCAGGACACAGCACATATCACACATCTCGATCCTTATTCGAAGGACATCATCCACTGTGGTGGCTTTAAGAGACATCTGCTGATTCTTTGCAATCCTCCCATCGTGGAGCAGGCTAGATCCCCTCCCCTCTAATTTGGACTGGACTTAGTAACTCATTTCTAATGAATACAAGTGGCAGAAATGATGCTGTGTGACTTCTCAGGCTAGGTCATGAAAGGATACCACCTTTACTTGGCTGCTCTCCTCTCTCTCTCTCTCTCTCTCTCTCTCTCTCTCTCTCTGTTCCTCTGTACTCACCATTGGAGGCTGGCCACTATGTTGGGAGGAAGCCTGGGCTGCAGGGAAATACTCTATGTAGGTATCTTAGCTAAGAGCCCCAGTTAGGTCTTCAGCCAACACAAGCATCAACCACCAGATATGAGTGAATGAGCCTTCAGATGGTTTTAGGCCCCAGCCTTCGAGTCTTCCTGTAGAGGCCTCCAGTCTCATGGAGCAGAGACAAACCATCCCCACTGTGCCCTATCTGAATTCCTGCAATGCAGAAACCAGCAGAAATCATAAATGAGTATTGGCATTTTAACTCATTAGTTTTAGGGTAATTTATTATATAGCAAAAGATATAGAGCAAATTGTTTTAAGCAAATTTAGATACATTGCTTAGAGTTACAAAGGCCTAAAATAGATGTGCAAGTGACAAAAAACAGAAGGAAGTAGAGGACTGTGGAAACCAATGTGATGCCTGTGTTTTCTTTTGTGAGATGGAGTCAATAGATACTATCTAAAGTTGATAAGTCAAGAAACAAAATATTAAAATATATCACATGAAAAATAAGCAATCTAAAGAGCAAAAAGCAGGAAGCAAACACTATCGCATAGAAATAGAAACTGAAGAGACCAAGTGCGATTACAAATGTAAATGCAGAAAACACACATTAAATAATAGGACATTTGAATCAATGGCTATTTAAGGAAATAATGTACTTTGGACAAGTGTTGTAATAAGTAGCCCAATATCAGAAAAACCTCTTAATATAAAGCACCATAGGAAAGAGCCAAGGAAAACAATTGGTAAAAGTTTGAGAAGAGGACATGAGCATATCCTCAGATCCCTACCTCACTCCGTCTGATACAGATTCCACATAATCAAAGATTTTGCCATAATAACAATACAATATGAAATTATGGATGAATGTGTGTCACCCTGGAGTGAAATAGGCCTTTCTAAGAAAATTTTAAAAATCTTTGAAGGCTTTGAAGACACAATTGGTGAATATGACTACTTAAAAATAAAATTGCTAACAAATGCAGAAGACAAAAAATTGAAAAAAATTATAATGCATAAAAATTTTATTTTCTTAATTTGTAGAAAGCTCATACAACTCAGTAAGAAAAATCATATAAACCCTAAAGAAAAATGGAGAGTGGATATAAAAAATCACTACAAGAAAAGAAGTACTTATGGCTTGTAAAAAATTAAAAGATGCTCCATTCATGGTTGAAGGAAAGCAAATGCTGGCAGTAATGAAATACCATTTTTTGTTGTTCAGCTTGACAGAAGTCTGATAATACTGTGTGATGATGAAGAAAGAGATGCTCTAGACAGAGGAAGTTGGTGTGGCCCTCAGGAGGACAATTTGGCAGTATTATCAAAATTTTAAACACACGTATTTTCAACCACACTAATATTTCCATGACACTCTAGTTATTCTATGCTGCATTTGTTTTGCATGACAGTTTAAGATAAATCTTTGCCTTGGTGGGTGACAGGATCCCAGACTCTTCTTAATTCCTAATCATGCACATCATTCTCATACCTGGGAACCAAGGCTCAGGAAAATACAAAGCAACTCACTGGATTTGATCAGTCTTTGCTAGTGCCCCATCTGCAGATCTTTTTCTTTCCAATTTGTTTGGTAGAGGTAATTCTAAGGCTATGAACTAGATTGATGGAGGAAGGAAATCTTTACAGGATCAAGGTCAGGGTAGGTTTAAATTGACGATATAATGAGGCTTTCTAATGAACCATTTTGAAAATTAGCTGTGTCTTCCCCCAAAGAGTCTGTCTACGCAGCCAAGGTTAAAATCTTGGCTCTAATTATAGTGACCCTAATACTACTGGGGAGAGAATTGTTGAAGGGTTCTCTGGGATTATTCAGTTTGTGTCAGCAGCGTAGATCTTAAATCTGCCTCTGGAATCAGAGTCACAGGGAAGCAAGCATCTACCATGAATATCTGAGACCTTCACATGTTCTTCTACAGGAATGGGTCCTAATGACATATTAAAATCACACTGGCACTGGTATACTATGGTTGCTATAACTGAATATTTGTGTCCTTCCAAAATTCATGTTGAAACACCAATGCAATTGTATTAAATGATGAGGTTGTTACAACATGATTTGGAGGTGGCGGGATTAGTGCCCTTATAAAAGGGCTTGGGGGAGCCTGTTTTACCCTTTTGCTCTTCCACCATGCAAGGACACAGCAAGAAGATGCCATCTCAGCCTATGGCTGTACTATCCTGAATGCTCCCAATATCATCTGATCTTGGAAGCTAAGCAGGATCGGGCCTGGTTAGTAATTGAACGGGAGAAGATGCCATCTTGGAAGTAGATAGCAGCCCTCACCAGACACTAAATCTGCTGGTGCCTTTAATCTTGGACTTCCCAGCCTCTAGAACTATGAGAAATAAATTTACATTGTTTATAAATTACCCAGTCTAAGGTATTTTGTTAGAGCAGTAGGAATGGACTAAAACAGTGATCTTCTAAAGGAGAGAGCACCTACCTATGGGTCCCTGGTAAAACGTATCCTGTCCTTTGATCTGATGTATGTCTGGACCATAGCCATGCCCAGGCCAGCTGCCATCTCAGAGGCACTGGAGAAGGCCAGCCATCAAAAGGTAACTCATTGTTATCCATGAAATACACAGGTTCAGCTTGGCCAATGAGTTATTCGAATATGTAAGTTGAAGTTGTTCCATTGACATTGGCTGCTTATGGCATTTTTCCAAGGAGGATTGGAAGGAGGACCAGGAGAATCTTGGCTGCATTTTCCAAAAAGTGGCTCTTTATAATTTTATTTATTAATAATGCAATATAATTATGAAAAGCTATACTATGGGTAAAATGGGAATTCTAGGGGCATGGATTGCAGTAGGACCCATTGGGGTTAATATAATACTGCCCTTCTCACACGGTCTCAGGAACCCCAGCCCCCACTTCACCACATTGACCCTGCAGCACTGCAGTCTGTTCCTCCGCAGCTGCACACCACGCTACCCATCACAACTGAACCTCCCACGGCACTGGAGTGGTGCCTGCTGCTGGGACCTTCCATAGTAGAAAGTTCTGCCTCCCCTATGATGGCTTCTCTTGCCAGTTCTGCCTCAGGCAAGTTGCATAAGTTCTCCAAGATTTCTTGTTTTGTCTCTGAGTGTGGGATAAAAATCACAGCTGCTGTGAAAGGATGTTGAAGCACCTAGTACATGCTCAATAAATAATAGCATTATGTCTGCCTCATGGTGTCTCCATCGATGTGTTGTACTTTAATTTTCTGTATGTGAATGGCTTATTTTCTTAGATTGTGAGGTACTGGTAGGGTGTGTAATCCTTCTTTTTATTATAGATAAGATTTTGATATCTTCTCAGTAAACACTTACTGCAGATTGAATAAACAAGGTATTCTCTCTTCCCTATCTTCCTGGCTAGAAATGTTTCTCTGCATTATGGGATGAGAGTAATCCCTGGTGTCTGGTGGTCTTCATCAATCAAGGATCTTCACATGATCGGACACAAATAAAAGACCCCAGAACCATGAACTTTGATGCCACCAGGAGCATCTGAACTTTGCTGTGGTCAATGGTCACAATGATAGATCCTGATTCATCATGCCTCTTGGTGTCCACTTTTAGTCTGGTTCTGGGCTTGGCCCTATAACTTGCTCCAGCCAATTGCACATCAGTGACACAATGCAAGCAGAGGCTCAATAAGCTCATGTGCTTAGGGCCTGGGTACTTAGTAGCCTCATGAGGAGCCAAAGGAAGACCAGCAGAAGATCTGCCCCTCCACCACAGAATGAAGAAGAAAGAAAGATGAGCATGCCATTGTTGTAAGACACTAGGTGTTGGGATGACTTGTTACACAGCAATAGCTGACTGAGTATTAGCTTTGTTCCTTCCAGGTGGGCTTACTGGGAGTCTGGAGGTATGGTGGCTGGCAGATCTTCTTGTCAGCCTTGGACACTCTTGTCTGTATGCTGGCAGAAAAATCTTGGGGAAGACTTCTGATCACTCCTGCTAGGGTCACAAGTACATCAAGGTCTATTCTCTAGGCCAGGGCAACAGGATGCTGCGTTCGACTCCCCAGCTTTTATGTTCCTGTCCCTGAGGTCAGGGAGTAAACTTTCCAGAGAAGAATAAGCCAGGGTGGAGAGAAGCTTCGCAGGAAAAGCAGACATCTATCGTCAGGTATCTGTGCCCCTGACTCATGGGTGAGTGGCTTCTTTGGAATTCATGAGTTGCCCTATGTTCTGGAAAAGAATGAGATTGTCCAGGAACTATCTTATCAGGTACTTATGCAATCGGCATTCTTCTCCACTTGGAAAAGTGCACGCCTCTGTGTGCCCCTCAGGACTTTCTATCCATATATCATTTTCCTTTATTCCCATAGTGCTTTGATCACTGTTTCTTGAATGTCCACAAGGAAACCGTTCCTCTTTGAAGTATTACCTTCTCCTGCCCAGTCACCCTGCTGACCTGGTCCAGAAGAGCAAAGAATTTCAAACATGTTCACCAAAGCCTGGGATTATCTCTTTAGCTTTCATTTTAGAAACTTCCCTCCCATTTGTTTCTTATTTCATCATAGCTCCTGTGAAATGAACACATAAGCATACACACAAATACACAAACACACAGGCACACACACACTTGTGACACTCTCACAGCAATGCCAACACACATAGACATACATACAGAATTCAGTGTGGAATGCATGTGTTGTTGGGGAGTGTGGGCTGCTTGCTCAAGCTAGCAGCAGCTTTCCACGATGACCCCACCAACCCTACTCTTTGTGAACCAGCATTTCTGCCTGCTAACTGATGCATTCCTTTTCTGATGGATATTCTATCTAGCACTGCCATACTGCTTACCACTTCTGAAAACCTGATGCAGGTTAGCTCCTCAATCCAAAATGGCCCTGTGGGAGAGATGCCTCCACTTTTGTGTGCAAAGCAAACAAGTTGCAGAGAGCTGGAGTCAAGTAGCGAATCCCCCTGCTTGTCTTCTGGACTCTTCAAATTCAAGTACAAAACTGAGCTCACCATAACTTTTCCCCAACCCAGTATCTTATGTCCTGATGTTTTCTGTTTACCATATTTACCTGGTTGTTCCCACCTCAAGCTGGGCTGGTGGGTTCCCCTTCTCCCTCAGCTCCGCATCAGTCCAGCAGCAAGCCCGGTGGATCCTTCCTTCAACAGGTGTCTCACACAGGCCCAGGCCCTTCTTCTGCTGCCTCCACCCTAGAGCAACCCAGCACTGCCTCCTGCTACCGAAGCTGCTCCCTAAGTAGCCTCGCTATGACAACTCCCCCTCCATTGTTCCATATACAACAACCGAACTGAACTTTTCAGACTGGGTGTAAGCTAAGTTAAGCCTCACCTCTGCATAAATCCTCACTGCCTTCTCTCTGCTCCATGAAAGCTCCAGTCCTCACCACGGTCTCAGAGGCCCCTTGTGTTCCGGTCCCAGATCTATTACTGGCCTCTTTACTCCATCTCTTTAGTTCGCAAGGGAGTGAAAATTCCCTTCCAGATTTTCCCACCTGCTTTTCCTGGGACTTCAGTCCTGGCCCTCTGGCTCATACACTCCTCCCTCTCCTCTTATGGTTCACTCCCATGTCCCATTCTCAGAGGCCTCCCCATAGTCTTGTGCCCCGAGGGAGGTTTTGTGCCTCCACAGCGTGTTTCCAGAATTGCAGGTGCACTTTCTCCTCGGGTGCAAGGCCCAGCCTGCTATGGCCCCACTGTTCTGTATGCAGCCCGTGCTCAGTGAGCCTGGAATGAATGATGGGTTCAAAACCTGGAAATGTCTGCCAGCTTCGATAACACAAGAGGCAGCCCCCAGGAAGGCAGCGGCTCAGAGAAGGACGCCAGCCTGCAGGATCAGAGGGACAGACCCAGTCTCCTCCCGGGTCTCCTATACTTCTCTCAATCCAGGCCAGTTGCAGGAGGGAAGGAATGTGATCACATAAGGCAAGCTGTGTAGGGAGACTGAAGACCTGCTTCAAAAGCATAAAGGGGCGCTTCTGGTTGGAGACTAGCCATGGTTTTCAGCAGGAAAAGGAGGTATGTGCTAGCCTACTAATGAGCTTCTCTTCCCTGATGCTGACCCTGATGTACACACCAGGTTGCCTATATTTTCCACTTTACAAGAGTGTTTGGGCATCATTAAAACAGTCCACATGACATTAACCAAGAGTACACTAAGTGCCAGGCACATCCTTCACATTTCAAATGAGGTGTAAAACGCTCCCCTTTTCCTTCGGGGTGTAGGAACAGACTGTGGACCTCAGTTCCCTCCTCCATGAATTAATGGGTGTCACTGGGTGGTCTGCACACTGCTTCCTCTCCCCTATTCCGGGCTTCTTCAGATTTCCAGCAGGCTGGGACGTGTGTCCCTAAGACATGACACAGGCTCTGCAAAGCTTCCACAGTGTGCGGTTCCATGGATAAAATATCTCCCATGATGACTTCTAGAAAACAATAGTGCATCGTTTCTACCCTCCCCAAAGGGCTGGAGTTTCCTGATTTTCTCTGGAGTCCTTTGTTTTGATGTTGAAACAGTCTGTAATTTACCATTTTCCCTCTTTCCTCTTATCCTCCAGAGTTCTCCATTCTCAGTAAAACATTACTGGAGCAGTTGCCAGGAAATCCTGCTTTGAGTGCAGTAGCTTCCTGGCCCTAGGAGAAATGTGGTCGAGTTAATCATTCACTTTTCCAAGTCCTTCTGCAATCTTCCTTCAGGAAAGGAGATCAAACCATTTCCTCAGTGCTGGCCTTGGATTTTCTGATCCTCATGAGGAGAGGACTAGGCTAAAACCATTCAAATGCTGACTTTGCTGCCTCTTAATGAAGAGCTTTCATCCTTTCCTAGTGCACACATCCGTATCTCTATTCTTAGAGACAGGTGCTAGCCCCATGGGCAGTTATTACGAAACCATTTTTTTGTCTTCCATATTAATGGTGTAAGCTTCTTCAAGCTACATTTTATTAAGGTAGGATTTAATATTTTATGCTAGAAAATCTAATGCTAAAATAACAACTTGTAGCTCTCCCTGAGGTCTGCCATTAGACATGGCTTCCCTAGTTTCTGAGAGGTTGTGTGGCATCACCAAGAAAGGAAGACTATGGGAATCACAAAAACAAGCTCAGGAACATGGGACCTTGAACTTGGCACACAAACCCTCTAAGGCTCAGATCCTGATGAGGAAAAGGCAGCACAGAACAACCTTCAGCATAGGTTTACGAGCCCAGGAGAGCTCAGCACTGAGTGGTGGGCCAGAAGCAGCTGTGGCTGAACTCTGTGTGTATGAGTCCCTGCTACTAACAAAGAGGCGTTCACTGTGCTTTTCACGTAAGTGTTCAGTAAATACCAGTGAATTGTGTTCTTTCTGATATTAACAAACTATATGTTTTGTCTCCATAGATTATCTGAAAGAGCAGCATTCTAGAACTCTTTAGGGGGTCCAGCCAGAAGGTGGGATTTCTCACAAGTCTGCCAGCTCTTGCCAGTCACCCTCCATTGCTGTGTGTTCACTGACTATTGTTGAGTGCAAATTTCTTGCTCCTGGCATCTCTGACAGCATCTGCAGGAGACACACTTAATTTTCCAGGAACCTGGCCATTTCTCAATCCATAAGAAATTCCTTTGCAGAGATCAGGAATCATTTGCCCTTCCCACTGTTTTTTTTTTTTTTTTTTTTTTTTTTTTTTTTTAAATTTGGTGTGTTTGTTTTCTTCCCCACCTCCAATTTGGTGTTAATTGTTTTGTTGGTGGTGGTGTTTCTTTTTCAGATTAATGATGAGGTTCTCTCAACATCTGACTGGGAGCAAAGTCCTCCCTTCTGTACCGTGTCTAACATCTTCTTGTCCTTTTGGGGACGGGGGACATAGGGCCTTTGGCATTGAACACCATGGATTCAGATTTTTCTCCTTGGACCTGCTTCCTGGGAAGAAACCTTACTCTTTGAAATCCTTATCTTTGGACATTGTTCATTTCATTCTCCTCTACCCTCACCACACCATGTTACATCACCCATTGCAGTTACAGCCTGTTTGGGTGATAGCTTCTTGTGGAGCACCTGGAAGTGAACTGGCAAGACACCCATGTCTGTATGTAGCACTAGTGGCCTCTCTTAACTCTACCTCCAAGTAGAGAATGCCAGCATGATTGTTTGCTCTGCTGGGTGAACTGCTTCCTCCCAGTCTTTCCAGATCCCTGGCATCCAAGTGGAACATACATGGGTCTACCACCATCCTCAGAGGGCTGACTGAAGGTCCTGGTCTTATAGCCTAGCTCCCGCAGCGCTCAGCGTCCCGAGTTGCCGGGATTCACAACTCTTTATTTAGTGAAATGTGAGACTCATAGGTGACCACAGAGGCCACTAGCAGATCCAAAACTACCACAGGGAAAGGATGACTTGCTTTGCACAATAGATTCAATTTTCTGCAAGAGGCACCTTATTACAAACATACAAAATAGCACATTAAGTCAAATAACGGATCCATTCAGTTCATTCAAGCCAGTATTCTGTCTCCAAAAAAGGCATGAAGAAATGTCCAATGAGGAAACCTGATGCCACTTCTTCAAGGCATCTTTCTCCACCTCCCCCAACGCTGTGTATCTCATGCAACAAGCCTCCCCCATCTCATGGATGAGGAGAAATTCTCGATGTCTTCATTCTTCTTTCACACTCTATTCGAAGCACCTGCTTCCCCTGAGCACCTTCTCGTCTGAAGGCTGTTCTCACTTTATTCCTCCAGCTCCTCTCTTTTGCAAAAGTTACCCTTCTTCTTGGTAACCTAAGGGCCAGGAAAAAAAACACTGTTCTTCAGTGTGTGTAGTGACCTCCTCCCAGAGACTCCTCCCTCAGAGCCACTCATGCTCCGTCCTCATCCTGAGCTGTGTCTAGACCTATGTACACTCCTTAAAAAAATGCTTGGTATAGGCACATGTGAAATTTGCAGCTGGTAGAGCAAGTGACTCTCTAGCTGTAGGACATATACCAATGGCTCCCAGCTGAGGAGATGAAAATGCAGAGCGTCAGTTCCTCTTCCTCTGCTCACCTAAACAAAGAGCCTCTAATGCCCAAAGCCTGACTTGACTTAGAATCTTTTTGTATGGCACAGGAGGTTAGGCTCAGTCCTCATTCTTGATTCTCTCTTTTTTTTTTTTTTTTGTATGTGCTCCTTGGTTTTGGGTAATGAGTAAGAAAATGAGATATTATCAACAACTCTTTATTAAATTCATCCTATTACTATTCTTATATGAAAAAATACAGGACAGTTTATCAAGCAAAGGGAGACCAGGAGCAAAATATCCCCTTGCAAAGGGCAGAGTATGCTTGAGCTGTGACAGGCTGCGAGTGAAGTGTGGAGCAAGACTGTGAGTGCAGCAGCTGATTTGGGGGTGACCCCAGAGCGTACCAATGGAGGAAGGGGTGAGACAGAGCAGGAAGGCCATAAATGACACGTGCTCCGGCATCTGTGGGCTACTGGGGCTTAGTCCCTCTGAGACTTCCCTGTCCGCAGAGCTGCCCCACCCCAGGAGTGAGGAAGCTGGGCCAGCGGTCCACTAACTCCCATTACCCTTGATTAAGGGCATATTCTAGGGATGTCTTTGCTGCCCCACATGAGAACCAAGCACATTACTGCGCCCAGAGGCAACTCTTGAATGGGGGAATTCACTCACATGCAGTACAAGTGTCTGCAGTGTGTGTGTGGCAGTGAGTGCTCGGGGACACAGGAGGGTGTGTCATCGTGGGCTGGAGGAACCCCAACTCATTCCTACTCTCTGTACTCCCTGATGGAGCCATTTTTGTTTTTTCTTGTTCTTTATTATGTTGTATGTAGGTATGTACGCAGGCGTACATGTGTATATGATTGTGTATGTGTACGTGTGTGTCTGTATTTGTGTATGTGTGTGAGTCTGTGTCTGTTGGTGTCTGTCTGTGTGTGTGTGTCTGTCTGAATGTGTGTACATATATATTTACATTCGTCACCACACTAGTTAGTTAATATGGTTTGGGTGTTTGGCCCCTTCAAATCTCATGCTAAAATATGATCCCCATTATTGGAGGTGGGGCCTGCTGGGAGGTGTTTAGGTCATGGGGGTGGATCCCTCATGAATGGCTTGGTGCCCTCCCTGCAGTAATGAGTGAGTTCTCTATTAGTTCATGTGCGAGTTGGTTGTTTAAAGAGCCCGGTTCCTTCCTCCTCTCTCCCTTTCTCCCTCTCTTGCCATGGGGCATGCCTGCTCCTCATTCACCTCCCACCATGAGTAAAGAATTCTCGAAGTCCTGACCAGAGGCAGATGCAAGTCTCATGCTTTGTGTACAGCAGGCAGAACTGTTAGCCAAATTAACCTCTTTTCTTTATAAATTACCCAGACTTAGGTATTCCTTTATAGCAATTCAAAATGGACTAACACCGTAGTAATCATGTAAAACCCAACCAAGCAAAATTATTGGATAATCACAAGGTAAGTGGAACCCAGGTGAGTGTGTTTATGACTTTCTAGACCAAGAGTTGTCAAAATTTTTCTCTAAAAGGCCAGGTAGTAAATATATTAGGTTTTACAGGCCATGTAGTCCTTGCGGTAACCTCTCCCCTCTGCTGTTGTGGTGAGAAAGAAGCCCGTGGGTTTGTACGTTGCTTGTGGCTGCTCATGGACTTGCTGACCATGGTCTAGAGTACAATCTATGCATTCAGTCTGTTCTTAATTACCTCCCCATCCCAGCTCTTCTCCATCAAAGTTTTCCCCTAAAAGAAGCCACCTTCAGGATCTGAACACCTAAGCTCTAATTCTTGAAAATAAAGTGCCATTCAGGTCCCAGTAGCATCCTAAAATAGCATAATCTGGCAAAATGCAAGTTCGTATTTATATTTCCCATGGCTCTTCACACACAGATGGACTTTATCTTCAAATATTATTTCAAATATAATCAATTTGTCTCTTCCCCTTAACCTATGGAAGCATCATTTTTCACCTTTCCTTTATTGGTTGTTTATCTACAAATGTCACAAGTCTTTATCTTTGCTCTCCTCCCTTTTACCAAACCATTCTCTTCTTTGTACAAATAACAACAAGCAAACACACATGGAACTGGCTAAAAAGTGGGCCCTGAGTCAGGCTGTTTACCCAGCATTACTAGGCTCTGTCCCAAACTGGATGGAGGCCTGATGGAATCTACAAGCCGAAATGCAAAAACCTCTTTCCCTCTTCCCCTTGTCTCTTATCTTCCTTCCCCAAGCTTCTTCCTGGGAAAGAACAGTTTTCCCTGACCTCCTAAGAGGGGCATCCCATGCAGACTTTTGCATACCTGGGATTCCTCTCTTCTCTAGCTGAGGCCTGGGGCCTGAGTTTGTTTTCACAATTTGGAGTCTTATACAACTTCGAGCCAAAAAACAAAATTCTACTGAAGTTGTACCTGCACAGAAGGACATCACTTTTTTTTTCCAGCAGCTGGAGGACAGGAAAGTTGTATTTTAGGCCTTTAATCTGAAGGCCTAATCTGAATTACAAGATTTTAGGAATGTGATCTTCAAAACACAGCTTATGTTGAGTTTTAAATGAGATTTATGCTAAACCATGTTTGGGTACCAGACACGGCATATTGATTTGCAAACCCCACTCTCTGCATACTTACAATGGCTGGAAGCAGGAACTCCAGCTTCGAGGCAGCTCCATAAATTGTAAGCTTATTTTTAGAAGGTAGACACTCGTCTGTCCAACTCAGGGACAATGACTAACATGAACCCTGCCCCAGAAGAGCTCAAATCCTGCAGCAAGATGTCCAAGAAAATGAGAATCAGAGTCGGCAATAGCAGCAAAATGTCACGGTGCCATTCAGGCCGGCGTGAACGGTATTTGCTTTTCTGTCTTCCATTCCCCCTGCCGTCCAGGGTCTTCCAGGGCTTTGGAAATCCATTTGGACAGCTTCAGAGCTCATCTCTGCTCATGCTCCCACCGCCATTTTTTGTTCTGTCTGAAACAGCTTTGCCACTTACGAATTAAAAGTTTGCTCCCTGATTCTCCTATTTGAAGTTTACTGGTTATTACAGTTGGAGACTGCACAGGGGGTCCCATTGTCATAAATTCCTTAGTCTAGCTGAGATTGCTAGTCTGTCATAGATTCCTCCATCTTTCCAGAGCAGGCAAGTCTGGATACCTCTGCTGTTCCTTCACCACATCACCCCCCAGCGACCTACACGCAGCTCATCCGGACCCTAGGGAAGCTTCCCATAGTCATAGAAGCACCATTATGGTTACTTATTGCTATGCAACGAATATCCTCAAACTTAGCAAGTTAAAACAGCCTTTTTCTTTTGCTTGTAATTTGGGAAGGGATTTGGGAAGGACTTGACTGTAAAGTTCTCGCTTGGAATCTCTCAAGTACTCGGGCTGCAGTCCCCTGAAGGCTCCTCCAGGCTGGATGTCCGAGGTGGTTCACCTGGCTGGCAGGTGATGCTGGCTGTTGCCTGGAGCTCAGCTGTGGCTGCTGACCAGAGCCCTGCACACCCACAGGTGCCTCTCCACAGGGCTGGGCTTCTCACAGCGTGGACGGCAGCTTCCTCATAGGTGTCCCAGAGGCATGTCCAAATAGCCAGTGGTCCCAGAAATCAAGGCTGAAGCTGCAGAGTGTATCCTCTGGCCTTGTAAGCTGCCAAGCATCATTTACACCACAAATGACTCAATGAGGCCCACCAGATTTGAGAGGAGGGGACACGGACTCCCCCTCTCCATGGAGGAATGTCATAGATATGCATCTCTCATCCACGGCATGACCAGTGCCTTACTCCAAACTGTTTGCAGTGTGGAAGCCAATCTGAGTTGGCCATTCAAGGTACTGGGAAAGACTCTGCCTCGTCCAAGTCACAGGCAGAGGAGGCAGGACGAGACAGAGCTCTCTTCTTCTTTGCCTGCCCCATTCCCCCTCACTTTCTCTCATTCTCTTTCATTCTTTCCATGTCCTGAATGTGCCCATTCCTTCCATTTCAAGCTGGATCATTTGGGATTCCACCTGCTTCCCTTGGGAAGCTCCAGGTCACTCCTTCCTCAGTCTTTTCCTGTGGCTTCCAAAGCAGGCTCCCCAAATTTGGCCAAGGCCAGTAGCACATGCCTAGCTAGGGCTTTGCCATCCACCTGGGTTTCAGTTGGTATCTGGTTAGCACACCCTCTCTGGGGCTTTGCCATCTACATCAGTTTCAGGTAGTATCTGATCAATAGCACACACCTCACTTGGGTGTTACCATTCACATAGGTTTCAGATGGTGTCTGGTCAATAGCACACGCCTCTCTTGGGTGTTGCCATCTACTTGGATTTCAGGTGGCGTCTGGTCAATAACACATACCTGGCTGGGGCTTTACCATCCACATGGGTTTCTGGTGGTGTCTGGCCTTGGAAGAAGAAGAGGCTGGGTGCTCTAATCTTCACTTAGTTCCTGCCATTTGGAGCCACAGCCTATTTTCTGTTACTTCCCAAGATGAAAGCCACCCCTCCAATGCTAGTATTTTTTTCTCTGGGTGCAACAGCTTTTTCTGCTTCTTTTGAAGAGGAACTGTGACATTATTGTCTTAGAAATTTGGTCCCCAGATTGCCTAGACATATTCCTTAACCACCCAACATGGGTGTCCCAGTTCCAGGGAAATACTATCTTTTCCCAGCTCTCTCCCAGATTGAAGACAGGGGTCTTCATTTATCCCACCTCACCAGGACTTGAAACAAACTCTCCCCGGCTTTTCCAATCAGTCTTGTTCCCAGCACATCATGCCACATCCGTGCATCTTAAAGGGTCTCATGTTCAGTGTAACTGAAGTTTGAGAACAGTGAGTTGTCTGAGACCAAACAAACATGTTATGTTTAGGCAGCCTGTGGCCAGACCTCCTTTTTGGAACATCATCAAGTCCACCATCAAGGCAGAAGCCCAAGACAGCCCGTGCCCCAAGAAAGTCAGAGGAAAACTACACGACCATTACTGAAACACAACAACTACTTGCATTTCTGCCTCCCCTTCCCACCTCAGGCACATGCGAAATCCATTGTCCTTTTTAAAAATGATCTGCAACTTACAACATTATTGAACCCAACAGTTCTTTTGTTTCACTTGCATCCTTTTCCCAAATATAGTCCTGAGGGCAGAACATCTATCAACAACTTTTTCACAGTCTAAATCCTTTCCTTAACCATGGCAAATCTTCTCAGGATATTAGCCAGCCTTTCTTTTGCTGTCCTTTCTTTTTTTTTTTTTTTTCCTTTGATTTTTAAAATCCATCACTGTTCTCATTGAACTGAGTTTCTCAGTGCTGTCCTCACCAACTCTGAAAATCATGACCTCTCTGCTGACCTCATCCCTATCTCTGACCACATCATGGGAGCCTGGGACCGAGAATCCACTTTGAACAGCCATGTCTTCTTCTCACTCTCTGGCCAAGCCCACCCCATGGAGTGCCGATGACTGGCAGCCCCATTGAGAGCTTCCCTCTTGTGTGCGAGGAGAGCATCGGTGAGACAGGAGGGAGCCCGCTTATGCCCACCTGATACAGTCACATCCATTTCAAAGATGCTGACCCTAAAGCCCAGGGAGGCTGCATGGCTTCGCCAGGGACAATGGCTGGAAGTGGCCGTAGCCAGGTCTTCACCCATGTCCTATAGCAACTCCAAGACATCATCTCAGCACCTCCTCCTAACCAGCCCCCTGGTGGCCGGGGTGGACAGGGGGCGGCTGTGCTTCCTGAGTCACATGTTAAGTTGCTCTCTTGGTCTCACATACACGGTACCTGATCCAGCCCCTAAACAGAGCCCAGAGCAGCTTCCCTCAGCTTCCACAACACACCGAGCTCTCATGTACTAAAGGGATCTGGGTGTCCCTGATCCTGCAGGAGGCCTGAAACCTCTGTGAATCAAAGGGGAACTGAGCCCAGAATGTGTACCTGTGAGCCTCCAGCGCCTGCTTCCTGCAGCCTTTCACAGGCACACAGGCAAGCTGGGCACCCAGGGACTGCAAGGTCACAGGACATTGCTCACCCCCACACCTCATCTGATGGTTGAAGGAGGTGCCACCAGGAGGCATGAGTGATGCTGAGTGACACCAAATCACCAGATGAAGACCCAGGCCTCACGTCATCCAGGTCTGCAAGTGGACAGCTGGTGACCATGGCCCTGAGATCAGAGCGATCATCCTGGACTTGTCAGGAAAATGAATCCCAGTGAGGCCACCTCATTTGGGAACTTCTGCTCTACAGTGTTACGGTATTAAGATGATGGGTTGGGACTGGGCACTGTGGCTCACACCTGTAATCCCAACACTTTGAGAGACTGAGGCCGGCGGATCATGAGGTCAGGAGATCGAGACCATCCTGGCCAACACGGTGAAACCCCGTCTCCACTAAAAATACAAAAATCAGCTGGGAGTGGTAGTGTGCACCTGTAGTCCCAGGTACTTGGGATGGTGAGGCAGGAGAATCACTTGAACCTGGGAAGCGGAGGTTGCAGTGAGCCGAGATGGCATCATTGCACTCCAGCCTGGATGACAGAGTGAGATTCCATCTAAAAAAATATATATATACACACACACATATATATATGAGAATACATATATATATGAGAATATATATATGAGAATACACATATATGAGAATATATATATGAGAATACATATATATGAGAATACATATATATATGAGAATATATATATGAGGATACATATATATATGAGAATATATATATGAGGATACATATATATATGAGAATATATATATGAGATGGGTTATGTTGGGAGGCACTGCTGACCATCTAAAGGGGGCACCAGTGTCTCCCAAGAGACATAGAGCCTCCTCCTTCTGTTAAGTGGGTACTTCAGGGAGCTGAGGGCTTGACCCAGGCTCTAGGGGGACCATGAACGGCTGGGCAGTTGTCAAAGGGGCATCACAGTCACAGTCTAGTACTGTGCCCCTGGCTTCATCCCAGAAGGTGCGGGGCAGTTCGAGTGGCCCTGATTTGCCTTCTCTGATACAATTGTCTTGCTTTTGCGGAGCTGAGTTTCTCTCTAGGTTTGCCTCAGCACAGCTCTTAAAATAGCAGCCAGTTAGGTTGGCCAGCCTGGAATTTCCTGAACCGCCCAACATGGGGCAGTAGGCACTCAGGCCCTCCCCACCTATCTATCCAGGGGCTGCCTGACCCATGGCTCTTTTCCTGCTTCCGATGCCGTCCCACCCTTTGAATTGGTCAAGAGGGTTTGGTGCTGAATCTATCCAGGAGATTCCACCACCACTCCCCTCCCCAACCCAGGGTGTAACTGGATAAAAAAGTATTTTGGGGGTTTCCATGGCAGGCAGGCTGTGGGCACATGGGCACGGGGCCAGAGATGGGGGCCTGGGCATGACATTGTCTGAGGCCAGAGGCTCAGCAGCATTCTCTCCATATGTGAAATTTTTTCTATTAAATTGCGCTTTCTCACTTTTTGAAAATGATTCAGAAATTCTCTCAAAGTTATGCTTTGCCAGTGAACTCACTGACATTTGAATAAAGGCATGGAGATTACTCCAGGCCCTTCCCAGTGAGTAGAGCTGACACAGCCGGCCTCTCCTTGGGATGTGTGGGGAGTCTCATCTTGCCACGCTAAGGAGTTTATGTTTTTCATGAAGGATTTCTTCTTGTTCATATTGAGGAAACCAGTTCACCTAAAACAAAAGAACCACTACGACAAAAGTCAGTCAGACAGACAGAGAGACAGATACAAATAGACAGTGGTGCCAGCGTGAGTGCTGGGTCCTGAACACAGAGGAATGCAGGGCTCTGGGGATCTGGTATCTGCCACTCTCCACTCCCCTCTGTTAGGCAGGACAGGGAAAGTCAGAGAATTAGAACAGGACTCTCTGGCACTGATGTCTGTTAACATTAAAGTAAGGTGGTGCAACATGAAGATGTTCCTGCTCCCTGCTCCCTGCCCCTGCGGGGTCAAACCCTTTCCACACGGAACCCTGTCCCCTTGATACACACTCCACATTCTGAGTTTGTCATAAGTGCCCAGCCAGGGGTAACCCCAGGACACAGCTGTGAGCTAGACAGACCTGCCCAGGCGGTCAGGAGGCCGTGTCTTGCCCCATCCTTCCCTGGCCACGTGGCCTCTCTCAGCCTGTGGGGCACGTTCTGCAGGCCTGGTCCTGTCTATGCCTTCTTGGTGCCTTTGTACATCCACTGACCTGTTAGGTGTTGCTTTTATATAATGCAAACTTTGGGCATGATTAATTTGAGGATTTTGGGATCTTCTCTTTGCTGCAGAAAACATTCATTTCCCTTGGTTAACACAGTTTGATAATACAAAGAGTGCTCCATTATCGTATGATTTGACAATAGATAAAAGACATCCTTCCACGGTGCTCACTCTTGGGTTCCTGAAAAGCCAGGAGTATACCTCATATAGAGAGAAGGAGGGATGGAGACATAGACACAGAGAGACATTGCTGTCTGGCACTGGAATAAAGGGCTCTGCTCAACCAGCTGAAACCAAGGGGCTGGTTATTGACTGAGGCTTATTAATGCTCCTGCTTCCCACCCAGCCAGGGCTTCCCAGATGGAAAGAACAGCTTGCCAGGGCAGAAGGAGAGTGTCGTGCAGCACCAAGCGGGAGAATGAGCTGCTTTTGCTTGCTTTGATTCCAGCCAGCCCAGTCCCTCTGGGAGTTCTACTCCCAGAGAAAAGATTTCTCAGGAAAGGGTTTCTCAGGAAAGACCCATCTGAGACCTCATTCTTGCAGCAAAAGTTCACTGCAGAGCTGCAGCCTAGCAGTGACAGGGGTACATAGGAAAGCCATTGGTAGGGATTTATGAGGAGTGGCTAAAGCAAAATCAGTCCTGTGAATGGAACCAACAGCCCTGATGGTCGCTTGGTGTCCATCTCTCCTCTTTGACCCCAAGAGGTATGTGGAAGACACCAGTGTTTCTTCAACTTTTACATAGCATCATCTCATTTAATCCTTACAATGGAACTATGTGGTGGAGCGAACACTGATGTGCTGAATCCCCTTGTCCTGCATGGAAAGTTTGCCACTTTCCTTATAGCACGGAGGATGGTGGTCAGCTCTTCCCATGTTTGAACTCTCATGGGTCTCCACCTAATGTCCTACCACAACTGCCTATTGGGCACCATGCTCACTCTTTGGGTAATGGGTTCAATGGAAGCCCAAACTCCAGCATTATACATTACACCCATGTAACACACCTGCACGTGCACCCCGGAATCAAAAAACAAAAACAGAAACCCTCAGGTGTCTGCAGAAAAGCTCTGCAAACTCAAAATGCCAGGCAGGTATGGATGAAAACAAGCTTCAAGCATCTTCAAATTAAAAAAAAGAATGAGTTAATGTCCTTTGCAGGGACATGGATGAAGCTGGAAGCCATCATTCTCATCAAATTAACATGGGAACAGAAAACCACACACAACATATTCTTACTCATAAGTGGGAGTTGAACAATGACAACACATGGACACAGGGAGGGGAACATCATACACGGGGGCCTTTCAGGGGGTGGGGGGCAAGGGGAGGGAGAGCATTAGGACAAATACCTAATGCATGCGGGGCTTAAAGCCTAGAAAACAGGTTGATAGGTTCAGCAAACCACCATGGCACATGTATACCTATGTAATAAGCCTGCACATTCTGCACATGTATCTCAGAACTTAAAGTTTAAAAAAAATACTTTTTAAAACATCCTTCCCCAAGAAAAGGACCCAGCCCCATGGTGTGATGAGTGGATTCTCAGAGGCTCTGGACCCCAGCCTGACCCTCACTGGCTTTGTAACTTTGGGAAAATCACTTACCCTTCCTAACCTTGAGTTTCCTCATTTGTAAAACTGTCTTTAGGAACCACAACATTGAAATAATAAACCCATGAGCACTGTGGAAACTCAAGCATGCTATGTAAATGTAAGCTTTTATTATGCACGGTCCAGTTTTTATGAACTGCGAAAGAAAAATTTGGCTGAACAGCCCTTCCTTGTTCTCAGCCAATTTAAGAAGCCAAGACAACTCACTGCTTTATGAGAAACCACCCTCATCCTTCAACTGGGTTTGAATTTTTCTAACACTTGGAGTCATTTTGTTGAGCTCTTCAAGCAGCAGATCAAATTGAGCCTGGAAATAAAGCCCTCGCACCCCTTTGAAATCACGTGTTGCAACCACACAAAAAACAGGGCTCTGACCTTTCCAATTGCCCGGAGTGATGACTGGGTTTTCACATTCAAGGGATTTCAGGAGGTTAAAAGGATCTTTGCTTTTCCTGCTTGTGGATCATAACCTGGTCACGTAGGGCAGGCATCTGGGCCTGTCCATTCACGATTCTGGTAATACCAACCAAAGCCATCCAGCAAACCTGAGACGTAACTGAGAAGACTGTTCTGCCAGAGGGCTTTGGAGGAGCAGCCTTGTGTCCTTCAGCAGAAAGGTGAGTTGGAAAAGCTGGAAAACAATACCAGAGTCATCAGAGCTGCTCCCTTGAGGTGGGTGTCCATTGGCATGTGAGCAGTGAGCCCAGGACCACTTGAGAGGAGAAAGGCAGAGCTCTCAATCCTTGGCATGGCCTTCTCCACCCATCCTGACGCCCAAGGGGCAGAGACAGAGGTGGAGGGAACTGAGAAGCAGGAGCAGCCAGCCAGCTCTGCGGAGCTCAGTTCACAGCCAGAGCCAACCTGGCTCTGTTGCCTGGGTGGGTCCCAAATCCTTGGGCTCAGCCCTTTAAACCCATGAGCTCCAGAGGTTTACAGATGGGCGGGATCGCTCTTCTTCCAGGCCTTCCCGTCTCTCTTTGCACTGCGAGACTGGGCTAATTTTGTTTAGTGGCTTTAAGAAGAGTTGGAAAGATGTTCTGCACCATTTTTCAAACTGAAAATTCGACTACAAGGAATTTCTAGAGACCAAACCCCTGCAGAGCCTTAACCACAAGTGATTGACAGCTGCGGGCTCTGGCTCCTCTGGCTGCGAATGGTACCCGAGCGCCTGATTTTCCCTGTGAATGGCAGCAAAGTGAAAACCAGGGCACGGAACAAATAGGTCTGCCCTGGCCACTGCTCCCCTTTGGAATTCTCGGTTCTCTTGTGTCACCTTCAATATATCCATGGAATGTCTAAGTTGTTTCCTTTGGAAAACAAACGTAGAAAGAAACGGAATCAAATATTTAGGGGGCCGGAGAGTGGATACTGATAGTCATTGGAGCCAGTCACAAACACTGTGGATTTCCTTCTGGGCACATAGGGAGGGAAGACCTGAGTGCCCTTTTTGCATTAGAGAAGACCACGTGGTTTGCTTTACTGATTGAAATGTGAACAGAATATCACATGTCACTCCTGGTTGGCAGATTTAAGGATTAACACATGAGTAACTGTGCCTCTTCCCTATCTCTGCAGAAACATCTGTTGAGATGAAGCCTCTGTCTTTCTAGGAGATGAAACCGCTGTCCGCTTAGGTCTTTACATACCTCCGATGGGCAGAAACCCCCACCTCATGCTGACCTGTGGTAGTCATACATTGTGGGCAAGAAACAGCCTTTGTTATTTGAAGCCCTGAAATCTTGAGGTGGTCTTCACAGCATGGCCTCACTTGTCTCCCCTGAAACAACAACAAAATACCAAGTACAGTACTGTGGGTCCTTCTCATCATGTCTTACCTCCTGGGGAAAGAGTGAGGAACCAACACCATCCGAGTGCAGCCGTGGACCTGCCTCCATTCAAACCCAGTCTTATTCTACGCTATGGGCATAAACGTTTGTGGCCCAGAATGATGTGAATTGAATACTAACTTCCCCAGTTCTGAACACTTTTTGTTACTCTCTGTGAGTTTTCTGTCTGTTAGTTACTTGAATGACAGTCCTCAACTAGTGACTTCTGGGGAGATTTTCCTTTCCTCCCATAAACTTAGAGAGGATTTATCCACCACCTCCATCCCTGATACTGGTGTCTCCACTTCCAGGGCACTTTGGTATCCATCATCTGGCTCTCTGTTTTCTGAAAGCATTGCTTTCCCTGGCCAGCAGCCTCTGAGTTTTTTTCTCATTGTTTGCATGCCTTGAGGCATAGTTAATGCTGATGGTCTTTCAATGAGAAAGGTAACCTCCAGTGTGATGTCTAGCCGAGTATGTACTTTCTTTTAGCATTCGGACATTGTCATTAGGCAGCCCATGGCCCTCCCACTGCCCTGCCTTCCAACACCTTTTCCCTGTGCCTCTCATTGTGGCGTCAGATAGAGAGGCCTAGAAGAACTCAGATGACTAGCTTCAAGATTTAGTTCTATTCAGCAAGGGCACAGGCTTCACCATCAATACATAAAGCTCAGTTGTATTTCTAGAAACTTACAGTGGACAATCCAAAAATCAAATTTAAAAAATAATTGCATTTATACTACTATCAAAATGAATAAAATATTTTGGAATAAATTTCACAAAAGAAGTGCAAAACTTATAAAGTAAAAGGAGAATTTAGAATGCTAATGCTACACATAGTCTTAACTCACCTCTTGCCCCTGAATGCCTTCTTAAAATAAGGAACCTCATTTTTTAAATGAGGGAATTCGGATGTCTTAATTAATCGTGCTTGTCCTGTCAATAAACTGGAAGTTGATAGACAAATACTGTCAAAACTGCTTCTATATTGTTGGTGACAGAGGATGGAGCAGGAGGTAGTTCACTCAGGAAGTTCTTAGCTTTTGCAATTAATAAAAATTACTAATTGTATAAAGTTAGTATCAAACATAAAGTTATACCAAACCATTGTCATCAGTTTTAATGACTACTCTTGGCTTAATCCTTACTTGCAAATCACTCTGATGCTGGTCAAACCCCACTCAGATCCCTTACTGGCCAGTGTGCGCAGCCCTCAGCTGCCAAGGAAATCAGCTGCCTCAGCTTCTAGCTACCCCCATTTTGGAAAATTGTCATTGGATCATGGAAGCATCTTTCCAGAAGATTACAGCCCATCCACCCATCTCCAATAACCAGTGACTGGCTCAGGGTACAAACCCAGCCCCTCACAAGGTGAGACTGCAGTGCAGTTTGTTCTGAAGCTCCCCCAGGGATCAGGGTAAAGCCAGACTGCAGCTCAGACCTGCTCCTGCTCAGCTCCTTCCTGTCCCTCTTCCTTCCCTCGCTGCCCTTCTTCGGAGAACCCTGCCCCAACATCACTTGAAGATGGATCCCCATTTGACAAAAGCATAAAGGCCCTGGGGAAATTGGACCTCTTCTTCATCTGGCCTGAGTGGTGTGATTTTCCAGGCCCTCCAGCTACCTGTCAGCCCATCTCCTCTGGAGGCCATGTTTACTCATATAAGCCGTTCAGATTTTATGTCTACTTACCTTGAGATCACAGGGAAATGCCGGCATGAATCACCCAAAGTGGGTTATTGGCAAGCTCGATCTATCAGTCAATAAATATTCTAAGTGCCAGTGCACCGGGTACAGGGAAATACCAGGCTGGGTTGTGGCACTGGATTAGGCATCCTATTTACATGTGAGGGCATGCCTGAATATCTGCGGCTAAGTACATGTCAATCCACCACACACATATGCACACAGACACACACAGACACCTCATATACAGGTACATGCACCTGCATGCACACAAGCACACCCCTGAAGCCAGGGAAAGGGGCATTACTCAACTTTCCTGCTTGTCGAGAGCCACCTTGCTTCTGTTCTGTGGCTGGGCAAGAGGCTGCAGAGGGAATCCACCACTGACTGTTGACATGGTCATCCCAAAGGGGCCCACAGGAGCAAAGCCTCTGGGGAAGGCTTTCATTGTGCTCTGAGCCTCGCTGTGGCTCCCCTACATGGCACCATGAAGGGTGAGGTGCTCAGATGGACAGTCAAAGTGGACCACCACCCCAGCACCGTGATGGCCTTGGCCCGTGACCGCAGGACCTCTACTGCATCATGGGTGTGGAGGCTGAGCGCTGCCCGATCGGACCTCAGCCCACTCCTCCAGGTACATTCCAGGAGCCCACAGGATTTCCCACCTCTGTGGGGTTCAGAGTGTGGAGCAGGATTCTGGGGCTTGCTCTATTTGCCTCTGTGTGACTAAAAGCCTTTGCAATGCTTGCTAGTGTGGAACAGAGGAGAAAAGGATCTCAATAAACATGGAGGCAAGAAGGGATGGTGTTTTTACCTATGGTTTTTACATAATCAATGGCTCTCGACAAGCGGAAAAGTTGAGTAATGCCCCTTTCCCTGGCTTCAGGGGTGTGCTTGTGTGCATGCATGTGCATGTACCTGTATATGAGGGTGTCTGTGTGTGTCTGTGCATATGTGTGTGGTGGATTGACATGTACTTAGCCACAGATGTTCAGGTGCTCAGGCTCAAAATCAATGTTCATCTGTTTATACACATGTGGATATAGATATCAACACATATACAAAGGAAGTATTATATGTATCTGTCTGTCTGTCTACCTGTCTATCACCTATTAGGGGATTTTAATAGTTAAGAGGGAACGTATGTTTTCAGATAGACTCCTGTTCAAATTCAAACTCCAGCACTTACTAGTGTTGAAGTGTTTCCTGATGGTGGTGGACAAATTGTTTGACCTCCCCATCCTCAGTTTCCCCATGTGTAAAACTGGCCCTTGGTTCAAGGGGCTATTGAAACCATTAGAGGAAGCATATGTATTTGTCTTCTTTCCATGGTGCCTGGCACATGGTGTGTCCTTTAGAGTGGAAGTTATTCCCAAGGTTACTCCTTTCCTCCATGCACACAGACACACCCATTACATGTGAATGCAGGTTATTTTGATGCTGTCAGATGCCCATGAATGCCTTCATACACATCGGCTCTCGGGTGTTCGCACTCCAAGTGCATCCCAGTTAGAGGCCATCCTCAGGCTGCTGGAGAGCAGCTCTGGGGTGTGACTTGCGAGCTCCCTGCTGGTGGAGCTGCTGCTTCCCTGCAGGGACTTGTCCCTGCTTATCCTCCTTCCCTCTGCAGTCCCACTCGCTCTTGTCCTGCTGACTTTTCCTGGCAACGCCATCTAGCCAAACATGTTTCCACAAATCCTCCTCAAGCTCTGCTTCTGGAGGACCTTCTAGGGCAGAAAGGGCAGAATATCTTTCTCAAAACAACCGTTGGCTCTGTGGCCAAAGTACTGGCCTGAACCAAAGGCACTTGTCATTTTTAGGTATTTCCCCAAAATGGCAGTGATTTGGAAATCCTTTCCTTTCTCTAGATGCACAACTTTCCCCAAGAGAGTTAGGTTAATACTCAAAACAAAATTCCCTACTATTTTGAAAATAAGTGGTATCTACGAGGAAAAGTAACTTTAAGCAAAATTATTCTACGTCCATATTCAGACCTGAAATCATTATCACTATTTATTTATTTATTTATTTTGTTATTGTTGTTGTTGGGATGAAATCTTGCTCTGTTGCCCAGGCTGAAGTACTCGCTGCAACCTCCGCTTCCCGGGTTCAACTGATTCCTCTGCCTCAGCCTTCTGAGTAGCTGGGACTACATGTGTACACCACTATGCCTGGTTAATTTTTGTATTTTTAGGAAAGAGGAGTTTTTTTCATCATGTTGGCCAGGCTGGTTTTGAACTCCTGACCTCAAGTGATCTGCCTGCCTTAGCCTCCTAAAGTGCTGGGATTATAGGCATGAGTATCATTATTTTTAAAAACTAATAAAGATCCATGTTGCAGGCAATTCTGAGTAGAACATTATAGCATAAGTGTGTGAACCTAGATGTTTGCCCTTCGCCAGGACTCATTCAGGGTGGAAGGATGGCAGCACTGGTGGCTTACATTGCAGATGAGCTCATGCGACTCCCATTCCAACCCCTTTCTAGCACTTTCCAGTGCCATGGAGGCTCGAAAGATGAACACCTCACTTCTCAGCATTCCCTGACACTAAGGCTCCCTGTGTGACCTGCTACAGCCTACAACAACAGGAGGTGGAGGCCCTGTACACTGGGATGGAGTAGCTGTGCTGGAGCTTCAGCTGTCCAGGCCCTAACGTCATAGGTGCTGAGTGGCAGGAGATGGCATTTCGCTGAGGTTGTTCAGAGGTTTCCTTGCATCTCTGGCTGCTCTGTTCATGGCTGAGTTGCATCCACACCTAATTACATGACTTCCCAGAGGTCTGTGAGCATCCCAATACCTTTTACTGAATCCTTTTCCACTCAGATTTACTAGAGGGTACACTGCTGTCTGCAACTAAGAATCTGACTGAAAAGGTGTCTGGCGTTCATCCATGAGAGTCTAGGCAAATAAATGCAGGCACACTTGCTGAGCAACCGCAGCCTGCATCAACATTACCCCAAACTAGATTCATGTGACTGTTTATGAGCACTTGACCTGTGCTTAGCACTTCCCATCTATTATCTTATTTGATCTTCACAACAGTTCTCCATGATAGGCAGACAAACTGAACCTGAAAGAGTCTCAGTGACTTACCCCCAGCTCAGCAGATGTGAAATGTTGCAGTGGGATTTGAAGGAAGTCTCTCAGATTTCAAAGTCCATGCTCTTTCCCATCCCACACTGCCTTGTTACAAGCACTATACCAGATACATACCTATACAAGAGCAAATATATAACAGCAAAGCAAAATAAGGTTTATTTAATACCCTCTTTTAAAGATGTGAAAACTTGGCCTTAGAAAGGCCAAGTGACTTTCCCAGGGCTCAATGTCTGAGGCCTAAGAAACCAAGTGAGACCCTGAACCCTGGTCCTGTGACTTTCACTCCAGGGCAGGTATTTCTACCTACACCACACTGCCCGGACAGAGACTCCCTTGGTGGAGAGATAGTGCAAGTTTACAAACCAGGGAGCTGAGACAAACCTACACAATGCAGAGGTGGGACAGTCCATGGACTTCAAGATGGGACCTTGAGCAAAAAGAGAATCCAAGTCTCTCCTTACATGGGTGCATATAACAGAGAGAAATTTCTGTAGTTTTCGTTAAAAAATCATCGTCACCATGCCCAATGACTTCAATAAACTTCTTGAGTGTAAACAAGCAGAACATTTTTCTCAGCACTGTAGATTCTTTACCATTGACCCCGAGCTACAGTCTAAATTCTTTAAGGTTGACGATGAGGTCAGCTGCTACTTGGGAATGATTTCGGAATTCTAGTTAGCGTAGTAAGGATTTTGGGGTCAGAGCTGGTCCAGTTCCCATTGCCCTCCAGAACCCAGCACTGTTGCAGACTGATTTTCTCACTCCATATGTCTTTTTCTTTATGTTAAAATATTTGCCTTTGTTGTGTAGGTTCAATGCAGTGCTGATACTCATTTGACCTCATGAGTCTGGATGTAGGGGAGAAGCTACATGCTAGAGGGCACATTTCAACATCCCCGGAGGTGTTTGGAGGGGTGCTCCTGGGCCTGAATTTTACCTTTGAATTAAGTGCAAGGGTTTGGGGGAGAGTGGGCTTCTCTGTCATGACAGTGGTGTTGCTCATATTAAAGAAGAAATGTTTTGTTTTGTTTTGTTTTTGTAAGCCCTATTCAGAAAGTTCCATTTGAAGGTAGTAGCGCTATAGATCCCATAATGTAACAATAATGTCTGAGGCCTTTTAGCAAACAGACCTCTCTTAAGCTAAGTCAGCCAAGGACTCCAGATGGCCGGGAGAGCCTGGCCTCGGAGACACAGGAGGTGGCTCTCAAAGCCTCCCAGGATCTGTTTCCCTCAACTCCCTGACCCCACCCGCAGTGCTTCCCGGCAATCAGCATTGCAGTTGCTTGAACTCCTTCCCTTCCCTTAGACAGGCCAGCTATGTCTTGCCTCTGAGCCTTCTCACATGTTGCATCTTCTCTTGGAACCTAGTCCCTTTCCTTCTACTTCTCCTGTTAATCTGCGTTAGGTGGGGTTATGCCTGGGGACTCATCCATCCTGTTCTGGTCTTCTCAGTTGGAGCATTAGTGGTTAGTGGTCCACTCAGTTCCCCGGGCCTTCTGAGCGCCCTTCACAGCAGCCTGATGGCTAATAAATCTGAAGACTATCTGGCGGCCAGAGCCCATGTACTCCAAACTGAAAGTGCTAGGAAAGTAGTAACTGCCCCCCATACACACACACAGCAGATCTCCTCAATAGCTGGCAGGCATGGTGGACAAGTTTCCCAGCTCCGTTGTTGCTTGGTGGGATTACTGCCATGACTCATGGTATCCGGGGCACCAGGTGGCCTCCCTCAGTGGTCACTGCTGGATAGCACACCTGTGCCAGCTGCCTTCCCTTTCCTTTCACTTCCTCATTCACTTACCAGGGTTTCCTTAATCATCTTCTAAACAAACTTAATGCAACAAATTCTTGTTTCAGGGTCTGCTTCTGGGGGAAATCAGGCTAAGACACCCATCACAACAGCACAGCTACCTGTCTAAACTGAGTGCACCTTGCCGCTAATTCTAAGCTCAAGGTGGGCCTGAATGAGTTGCTCTTGTTCACAGTAGAGCCCCAGTGCCTGATTCATGATTAGTGTTCAATATATATATTTTTCATAAATGGAAAAATTGCAGTACAGCCTGTGGAAGAGCTTAAGCCTCTGGCAGGGAAGACGTCACAGGCAAATGAATAACTCGGAGAAAGAAGGGGAGCACTCGAAGTATGTCCAGAGGGAACACAGAAGGGGGGTGATCCATGGTGTGCGAGGCAGAGTCAGAGCAAGGGTTCTCCTTTATTTAAATGACTAAATAGGAAAGAAATTTGAGGAGAAAACAAAGTAGAGACTAGGCATGGTGGGTGCGCAGATCTGCTGCCCAGACCCCCCTTCAAGTTAGGACTCACTTCCACCTGCAGAGTATGGCCGTCGGATGCCACTGGCTCCTCTAGGCTGGCATGAGCTGCTGAGAGCTGCCTGGCACAGTCAGGCCATTCCTGATGTGGTTTGTACACCATCCCTGGTATGCTTTGCACACCATTCCCAGGGTGATTGAGCTAGGCAGGGGCATAAGGGCAGACTTTTTTGACCTAATTCTGACCACCCCAATGGGGGACAGTGGCTCCAGAGCTCCCTATGGAGTGGCCAGGACTTTGCCAGCCCTACATTATGACCAAGTTCTTCCCTGGCCGAATTCTACTTCCTCCCTCTACCCTTCACATATATTGATCCCTAGTCAGAGCTGCCAGATTTAGCAAATAAAAATACAGAGTGCCCAGTTAAATTTAAATTTCAGATACACAATACATCATTTTTGGCATTAATTATATTCCAGCTGTTGTATGGGACATACTTATATTTTAAAGAGTTATTATTTGTTGATATGAAATTCAATATAACTAGGTATGCTATATTTTCTCTGAACATGCTATCCCTAATAAATAGCTTTCACCCCAAACTCCATATCAGTATCTGCTTCTGGAGAGCCCTGGATGCAACCATAGGGCAGAAGAAACTGGGAGTAGCCTGGGTCCTATAGCGGTTCCTGTGGCTGAGGTGAAGTGGAGAGGTGAGGGACAGAGTGACAGAAGGTAGCCCTGAAGAGGACGGGTCTTAAAGGCTTTCATCCTAACAAATATGAATCTTATCCTCCAGGATGGCGATGGGAACCAGTGGGAGGCCCTAAGCAGGGAAAGTAGTGAAGGCTCTAAGCAAATGGCTGGGTTTGCATTTCAGAAAGACCCCTGTTGTGAATGTATGTGGGAGGGCCTGGAGAGAGAGAAGGCAGACCTAGGAGCTCTGCTTTATTTTCTGGGTCTGCAATGGCCTAAGTTAATAACGCCGAGTGGATGAGCTAAGGGAGGGGCGTGATAATGAAAAGGTGATAAGGGACTTGCGAGTTGTTTGGGAATTGGGCAAGAAGTCATTTGATGGCTGACAGGATGAGAGGAGCATAAGAAAAGAGAAGCCTAGGGTGTTCCCCAGGTTTCTGGCTGAGACCGCTTTGTAATTGGGGTGCATTTGGTTTAGTTAAGTAATCAGTGTCTGCTTGTTCAGGAGTGTGGGCTCAGCTTACAAACCAGGCTTAATGGGTAGTGCAGTTCTGGTACAGCCAGAGTGAGAAGAGAAAGCAAAGGGAGGCCAGGGAGAGAAACACGAGAAAAGTAGTGGATTGCTGGGTGGATCAAGAACACCTCATTAGTCAGGCACGGTGGCTCACCCCTGTAATCCCAGCACTTTGGGAGGCTGAGGCGGGTGGATCACGAGGCCAGGAATTCAAGACCAGCCTGGCCAGTATGGTGAAACCCCGTCTCTACTAAAAATACAAAAAAATTAGGCAAGTATGGTAGTGCATCCCTGTAGTCCCAGCTACTCAGGAGGCTGAGACAGGAGAATCGCTTGAACCTGGGAGGTGGAGGTTGCAGTGAGCCAAGATTCAGCCACTGCACTCCAACCTTGGTGACAGAGTGAGACTCACCTCAAAAATAAAAATAAAAATAAAAATAACACCTCATTGCTCATCACAAAGAGCAACTTCTGGACAAGCTAGGTGGAAGCACCTTGTCTCAAGATGGACTTTGAGGGCAGGAAGTGGGAGAAGTTCATTTTGTGACTCCTTCCTACTTCCTTTCTCTCACTGTTCAAGTTCCTTTCCATGGGCATTAACTGTCTCACTCCTCTAAGTTATGTTACCTGGTTCCTTCAGGAAGCCACTGGGAAATCAAACCCTCTATCATGTCGTACAGTCTGAGTCCCTGAGCTCCATCTGAGTCCAGTGATTGGAGTAGAACTGCAGGGTATCTGAGTAGATTGAGCTTGGGTGACAGGGGAACTGTAATTCTTCATGGTGCATGCAACAGAGTCTATACAAAAGCCCAGTCCAGGAGAGCCCAAGAGAGCTGTCAGCTTTAGGAGATGAGACAACAGCAGATGTAGTTGGCTGGGGTAAATGAGTGGTCTCCACTGAGCAAGTGGTCAAGGACTAGGATGGAAAGAGTAGCTAAGGCCCTTGAGTCCTAAAACTCACCTCCACACAGTCAGTTTGTTGAGCAGGATAATGAGGTCTGCTCTGACCAACCAGAGGGCTCTAGGAGCTATCCCATAGGCCTAGAATATCCCATACTTCATGGGGAAGTTGTTTTGTGGGTTATCCATTAGCAATGCAGGTGTAGCAGTGATGATCTGGGCTATGGTCAAGAAGAGAAAAGCAATGCAATAAGAAGTACAGCATCCATAGAGCTCGGAAAGCACTGACATGCAAGATGCATGAGATTCAGTCAATAGAACCAAGAAGGAATGTTCAGCAGACACCTCAACCCCCCAAAAAGGAGATGGCACAAGGTGGTGAAGCTCAGGTCTGGAGGGGCAGATGGGCAACCAGGTGAAGACTCAGGAAGGTCGAGGAGCCAGATGAGAAGGAGAAATTCTCATGGGGTTTGGCATGGAGATAGTCAGTGACCTACATCAGCATAATACATTCAAAGAATAGAGTTGGTATTTCTATCTAAGACTTTCCGTCACTAACTGAAAACAAGCAAAATGAGCTACAATTGAAGCCACAGCTGCTGAAGTTCAAAGAATCTCTTCCCTCTCTCTCGTTTTATACTTTTTGCCAGTTAAGCAACAAAAGATCTTGAGACAGAAAAATCTCTCAGTCTTACAGCAAAGCAAAGAATGCAGCAATGCTCTTTGGATTTAGTGTCTCTGACAGTGTTGGGGGATTTAAAGACAGCCTTCATTTTTCAGAAATGAAACCAAGAAAAATAAAGGGAGAGAAGTGCCTGGGGTCTTTGAATAGCCCTAGGAAATGTTATCTGAAACCACCCCGGTCTTCAGGGCTTTCTCTGTAAACAAGTTCATCTATTTCTGAAACTTTTTTATCATCCTCATAGGCATCAGAAAGACGAAGACTTGCCAGGATTGAGACAAAATCCTTTCTTCTTTCACATATTTGTGCGAGCATTTCCAAAAATAGAAAAGGTTTTCCCCTTGCTTCAAGAGGTGGAGGGCTGGAGGAGACAAGCGGAGTTGAGGGACGCTCAGGGAGAGACAGGCTATGATACACCTGACCTCAGAAGGGGCACTCTCAGCAGCCTCCGGGCTGCACCACAGCTCCTGGTGCCGTCTTGGATTCCAGAATCGAATGACATTTCTTTGTATCATGTCTTTTTTTTTGAGACGGAGTCTTGCTCTGTTCCCCGGGCTGGAGTGCAGTGGCACGATCTCAGTTCACTGCAAGCTCTACCTCCCAGGTTCACACCATTCTCCTGCCTCAGCCTCCCGAGTAGCTGGGATTACAGGTGCCCACCACCACACCTGGCTAACTTTTTATATTTTTAGTAAAGATAGGGTTTCACCATGTTAGCCAGAATGGTCTCGATCTCCTGACCTCGTGATCCACCTGCCTCGGCCCTCCAAAGTGCTGGGATTACAGGGGTGAGCCACTGCGCCCCACCCAGTATCACGTCTTCTATGTACATCCTACTCAAGATCCCAGGATGGTGTCCAATTCTTTATATTTTAACCTCTGAGTATCATATTCAAAATCTTTATAGAAGCAATGACTTATGAATTACAAAATACAGTCAAATTAAATCTTTCACTTCAGCTGATTTCTAAGTGTATGGAACAAGGGTCCAGATTGACCCAAACTCAGTTCACACTGGGATTCAGGGATTTATAAGCATCTCTAGTGCACTGGGACACTGCCAAGAGCTATTCATGTGAGACCCTAGTAAAGCCCTGGGCAGGACATCCTGGAAAGACAAATTTGCTTCAGGGTGATTCTAATTGCCCTCCTCTTGGCTCCTTTCCAGTCCATCTCACATGACTTACTTCTGAGTCCTAGGAGGAGGTGGGGGATGCACAAATATCAAGGGAGCACTGGAGAGAGCAAAGCCTGGGCAGCACAGTCATTGGTGATGTCGGCAAAGAACCTGTGATTCAGCAAACCACCCTGGTGACACTGGGGCCTGGCCTTGCTAGCACCAGCAGCTCTGAAGGGCATCATCCAATGTGATAGGCATGGTTGCACTGGGAGGTATTCACAGCACAGGTGACACCACCACCCTTTGCTGGAGTTTGGGTAGATGTTACATGGCAGCCACTTCAGGTGGGTATATAACAGGGAAAAATGGCAGACTCAAAGTGGGTTATTGAAGAGAGTTTAATACACGTACTACTGAGAAATGTGAGAACAGAAGGTTGAAAAAGCACAAGACATTCTAAACCCAGACCAGTGTACCCTGGGTGCAATAATAGTGGGGATCCATCACTCTTTCCACTCTCCCCAGGCCTCAAGAAGCAGAGGAGTAGACCTGACTGAGTGTATATATTGCATTCAGAATTAGTTGTCTAATTTGGAGTAACAAACAACTCTAAAGCTTAGCATATTAAAACAAAGACATTTATTACCTCACACAATTTCTGAGGGTCAGAAGTTTGAGAGTTGTTTAGTAGGGTCATGCTGGCACATGGTCTCTCAAGAAGATTCAGTGAAGATATTGGTTGGGGCTACTGTCATCTGAAGGCTTGACTGGGGCTAAAGGATCGGCTTCCAAGATGACACATTCCCATGGCTGCTAGCTGGAGGCCTTAGTTCTTTGTTGTCTTTTGGACTGAGAGTTCATTTCTGTGCCATGGGGACCTCTCCACAGGGATGCTTGAGTGTCTTCACAATATGGCAGCTGGCATCCTCCAGCATGAATGATCCAAGAGAAAGTACAGCTCAGGAAACACAATGTCTTTTATGACCTAGCATTATAAGTGACACCTCTATGCATGCCTTAATTTATTTGTTAAAAATGAGTCATTAAGTTTACCCACACTTAAGAAAAGTGAAAATGTATTCTACCCTTTGAAGGAAAGAGTATTAAAGAATTCGTAGATACACATTAAAATCATCACACTCCAAAGTCTTTGTCAACTATGTAGGTAGATTTAAAATTTGAAATTATTCACTAATACAGATTTTAAAATACCAAGACAAAGTCTGCAATCAGGATGAGACCCGAATCTTTCCTTGTATTGGGATTATGAAGGGTTCCAGTTGAGTGTTGGTGGCCTTCTTATTGTAACAACTTAATCCCAGTTAGCTTTTTCTAAGGATCATTGCACTGTGTGGATTCTGGAAAGGTTCCAGTTGATGTAGATGGTGGTCAGCTCTTGCTTCTGAATGAAAATAAGAATGAGAACACATTTATACCTGGTAAATAAGAATGGACAGGGGTGGAACTCACATTCAGATTCTCTGACTTCTAGTGGATGTGGTTTTCCTCATAGATTTGATAACTCAACCCGGACCTAAAGGGCCCACATCTCACCTTACCTACTCATTAATATATCTAACCTATTCATGTAGGAAAACCGCTCAGGGTCAAGGTTTCTGACCGGAAGTCAGAGAATTGACTGTGAGTCCCACCTCGTCCCTGCCTGTGAATTGACCAGGTTTAAATTATGTTCTCATCCTTATTTTCCTCACTGGTCAAATGAAAATAATACATAGATTCACCTTCAGAGTCACAGAACATGAGAACAAGGTGACATATTACCAGTATCACTATTATTGTTCCTAAAGTCTTCAAAGTTCAAGAAACTTCATGAAAAAAAGTGGCAATTATCATTAACTTCATCACCCAAAAGCCACCAGAGTTTTCCAAAATTTATTCTATCTGAAAAAAAAAAGAAGCTGATGAACAAGTATCAGATACCATTTTAGGGCTGTAGGCTAGTGTTAAGGCCAATGCATTGTAGATAACTAGAGTCGTGGGGGGAAGGCTTGGGAAACATTTTCTTTTTATAACTCCCGATATTACTCAGTAAGATAAAATAATGACAACTTCATTTACTAATCATTGCTTGATAAGCAGTATTGCACAATTTGTGAAAGGATAAAAACAATTACAAACAAGTCTAAGGAACCAAGGCAGATTACAGGTACCTGTGGAAGGTTTCCTTTGATGCAGCTTCCATTACAGATGAGTGGGGATGTCATCCAAACCCAACCCGTTCCAATCAGCACTCCACCACTGGCATGACTTCAGGCTCTTTGGCACCTATGAGATATAAGTGGATCTTTCTGCATTCACTCCTATAAACACTTTCATAAAAGTTTTATTTGCATCTAATAAAGTGCAATGTAATATCCAGAATAAGTAACCCGTGGCATTCAGCCAGGGAATGAATTCCTGCCTCAAATAACGGAAAAGCACAGAGCAAGTTTTGCTTATGACATTCCTGTCTCTGTGCAGAATCTCACATGCCTTTCCAGGGAGAAGAAGGTGATGAACCTGCAGCTGGGAAGTTCTTGGAATGCCAAGCAGTGGCAGCTCTGATGCCCACGCTGAGAAACACTCATGCCATCTGAGAATTGTGAGCATCTCTCCAATCTGCTAGTTTAGCAATGTTGCAAAATCAGTTTCTGGAGAACGTAATAAATTACCTTTTGTTCTGTTTAAATATGCACAAAAGTCACTGTTAATATGTAAAACTAACTTTTTATGGACAAACAGGCATACTATCAAGATTTATTTGATCTTTAACGTGGAGGAATCATCTTAACTCTTAGTCACTTGCAAATGCTAGTCTAGACTTGCTGTTTGTGATATGGTCTTGCACCTCTTTTAACACCAAAATCTAAGTTACCACTTGAAATTGAAATTGTCAGTGAGTTTTATGAGTTATGGCACTGGAAATTTATTATTTTTGCTAATTTAAATATGCTTTCTTATTAACTATTGTCACCATGCTGTGCAATAGACTCCAAAATCATATTTTTCCTTCTAACAGAAAGTTTGAACCCTTTGATCAATATCTCCTCATTCCTCCTCCCAGCCCCCAACCTCTGGTAGCTACTATTCTATTCTCTGTTGCTTTGAGTTAGACATTTTTAGATTCTGCATGTAAGTGGGATCATGTAGAATTTGTCTTTCTGTGCCTGGCTTATTTCACTTAGCACAATGTCCTCCAGGTTCATCTACATTGTCACAAATGACTGAAATTCCCTCTTTTTAAAGGCCAAATAATATTTCAAAAAAAGTGATGGTACTACAGTCTTCCTATTTTGGGGGATGGTGTAATGTGCAAAGAGTCAAGGGTTGTAGACTCTCACATTGTTCCTGCCACTCTCTGAGCAATTTGGGGCAAGTCATTCCACTGTGTCATCCATCTATTCAGTCAGAGCCATTTATTGAGCACACACTGTGTGCCAGACAGGTTTCTCAGCATCAAAAATACAGCAGTGAAGAAGGCCAACAGTAATGGAAAAAGTGTGTGTGTGTGTGTGTGTGTGTGTGTGTGTGTGTGTGTGAGAGAGAGAGAGAGAGAGAGAGAGAAAAGAAAGAGAGAGAGAGAATGAGGGGATGAAAAAGGCTATCCAGAAACTTTAGATGGAGCAAATGGCCATGTTTGGGCAGCAACTCTGGACAGATTACATTTTGGGTGATTTTACACTTAATCTAAGATCTGAGCACCAAGAAGAAGCCTACTCTGCAAAGATCAAGGTCAATGGCATTCCTTGATGAGGAAATAACTAGTGCTAAGCCTGGAAACAAGCATGGGCTTGTGGAGGTGTAGGCAACTGAAGCTGCATCTTGGAGACAAGACCAGAAGGGGGGACAAGGGTGAGACCAAGTAGGGTAAGTGAACCCAGATAAGTGCTTGGACTGTATTGTAAGCAATGAGACATGGTCATTAGAAAGTCTGAAATAAGAATGTAATGTGATCCATGCTTTAAAAAAATCTCCTTGTGTCTCTGTGGGATTAAAACATACAGAACAATGACTGAATCAGGATATGCCTTAGGAGACTACAGACTCTTCCAGTGTTCTAGAAGCTTGGACTAAGGTAGTGAGAATTCACAGAAGTGAAGGATTCAGGATATTTATTTATGTAAGGAAACAAAGACTTGCTGGTGTGAGGGAAGAAGAGAATTCAGAGAGGTTGCATAGACTTTCGGCTTTAGCAAAAACTGAAACAATTTTGAATATTGTTTGCAGAAATGAAATGATAAATATTCTAGGTAGATTGGGGGAATACACCTGGAGTTCTGTTTGGGCCATTACAGACATGTTCCCTATAGAAATCCATGAAAAGTTGGGTTTATGGGTTTAGGTGAGAGGAGCAGGTGGAAATTTTGGAGTCTTTTCATGTAGAGGATTTGAAGTCTCAGGCCTAAATGTTGTCACTCAGAGAGAGTTTGCAGATAGAGAAGGAAAGGGTGCCCAGGAAAGAGCACTTCAGCACTTGGAGGATGAGCAGAGGAGAGTATATGGAAAAAGTACTCAGGGAGGTAGGGGATCTACCAAGGGAAGAAAGTATTACATGAAGAGGGCAGTGGTTGCTGAGTGGTTGCTCAATTGTTGCTAAGAATATGTGGAATAATAGAAAGTGGCTGTTGAATTTAGAAACACAAAGATCCTGGTGTCCATGAAGAATCTTTTCTTTCTTTCTTTCTTTCTTTTTTCTTTTTGTGGAGATGGAATCTTGCTCTGTCACCCAGGCTGTAGTGCAGTGGTGCAATCTTGGCTCGCCACAACCTCTGCCTCCCGGGTTCAAGCAATTATCCTGTCTCAGCCTCCCGAGTAGCTGGGATTACAGGCGCATGCCACTGCGTTGTCCGACTATTTTTTGTTGTTGTTGTATTTTTTTAAGAGAGACAGGGTTTCACCATGTTGGCCAGGCAGGTCTGGAACTCCTGACCTCAGGTGGTCTTTCTGCCTCGGTCTCCCAAAGTGCTGGGATTACAGGTGTGAGCCACTGCACCCGGCCTCCATGTAGAGAGTCTCAATGGAGTGATGGAGTGAGCTGACAAGAGAATGAGAGGTGAGTATGAACAGATGAAACCCTTGAGAAGCTATAACATAGACAGTGAAGAACCAACTCTGGCACAGGAGCAATATGAGACCAGGAAAAAAGCTTCTCTGCATGGAAGATACTAGAACATGTTTACCTGCCGATGGGGATGGTCTAGTAAAGAAAAGAGGGCATTGTTTCAGGAGAAAGGGAACAACTACAGGAAGGAGGTCCTAAGGCTATGAGAATAGATGTAGTTCAGGCCATTTCAGAAGGGGCTGGCTTCCAGGAGACTATCCCAAGAACAGAAGAAGAAAAAAGGTCCTGGCCCAGATGCCAGCAGACATATGGGTGGTACCTTGAGGCTATTACCAACTGAGGAGTTGCTTCCAGTTTCTCAGCACAATATGAGGCTGTTATTAGCCAGCAGTTGCCCTATACTTAAAATGAGAGGGCTGAGACATTATTTTTTTAACAAACTTTATTTTTTAGAGAAGTTTAAGGTACACTGAAAAATTAATAGACAAGCACAGAGTTCCTATACACCCCTCACCCCCACATCTGTGCAGCCTCTTCCACTATCAACATCCCCCACCAGAGCGGTACATTTGTTACAATCCAGGAACCTACACTGATATACCATTATCACCCAAAGTCCATAGTTTACATTAGGGTTCACTCTTGGTGCTGTACATTCAATAGATTTGTATTCAATAGACATATATCCAACATTGTAGTATTCTACAGATTAGTTTTCACTGCCCTAAAAATTATCTGTGGTTCATCTATTCATCCCTCCCTCCTCCCAACCCCTGGCAACCACTGATCTTTTCATTATCTACATAGTTTTACCTTTTTCAGAACATCATGTAGTTGGAATCATCTAGTATGTAACCCTTTCAGATTGGCTTCTTTCACTTAGCTATATACATTTAAGATTCCTTCATGTCTTTTCACAGCTCATTTTTTAAGTGCTAAATATTATTCCATTGTCTGAATGTTTCACAATTTATTTATCCATTCACTTGCTGAAGGACATCTTGGTTCCTTCAAAGTTTTGGCCATTATGAATAAAGCTGCCATAAACATCTGTGTGAAGGTTTTAGTGTGGACATAAGTTTTCAACTCATTTGGGCAAATACCTAGGATCACAATTGCTGAATCCTATGTTAAGAGTATATTTAATTTTGTGAGTAATCACCAAACCATCTTCCAAAGTAGTTGTACCATTCTGCATTCTCAGCAGCAGTGAATGAGGGTTTCTGTTGCTCAACATCCTCGCCATATTTGGTGGTGTCAGTGTTCTGGATTTTTATTCTCATGAATAGTGATGTCTCATTATTTTTTTTATAATACCATAATAACATATGGTGTGCAGTATCTTTTCATATTCTTGTTTGTCATCTGTATATCTTTGGCAAAGTGTCTGTTTCAGTCTTTGGCTTATTTTTAAAATGAGTTGTTTGTTTCCCTACTGTTGAGTTTAAGGGTTCTTTGCATATTTTGGATAACAATCCTTTCTCACATGTGTCTTTTGCACATATTCTCTCTCAATCTGCAGCTTGTCTTCATTTTCTTAACTGTGTCTTTTACCAAGCAGAAATTTTTAATTTTAATATAATCCAGATTATTATTTTTACGGATTTTGCCTCTGGTGTTATATTGCCATACCCAAGTCATTGATTTTCTTCTGTTATTTTCTGGGAGGTTTATAGTTCTGCATTTTATATTTAGGTCTATGCTCTATTGGGTTAATTTTTGTGTAGGATGTAAGGTTTGATCTAGATTCATTTTTTTTTACACAGAAATGTCCAGTTGTTCCAGTACCATTCATTGAAAATACAACATTTCTCCATTGCATCACCTTTGCTCCTGTATCAAAGAGTAATTGACTATATTAATGTGGGTCTATACTTTAGCTCTCTGTTCTATTCCTTTGAACTATTTGTTTATTCTTTCATCAATACCTCACCATCTTGATTACTGTAGCTTTCAGTAAGCCTTGTAGTTGGTTAGTGTAAGTATTCTGACTTTCTTCTCTTTCAATATTGAGTTGGTTATTCTGGGTCTTTTTCCTCTCCATACAAACATAGAATCAAGACCGTCGGCAAAGCCTGAGTACTGTCCTCTGACTCTCCTCCTCGGACAGCATGAGCTTCACCACTCGCTCCACATTCTCCACCAACTACTAGTCCCTGGGCTCTGTCCAGGCACCAAGCTACAGTGCCCTGCTGGTCAGCAGCAAGGCCAGCGTCTATGCAGGTGCTGGAGCTCTGGTTCCCTGATCTCCATGTCCCGCTCCACCAGCTTCCGGGGCGGCATGGTGTCTGGAGCCCTGGCTGCAGGGATGGCCGGGAGTCTGGCAGGAATAAAGGCATCCAGAACAAGAAGGAGACCAGGCAAAGTCTGAATGACCACCTGATGTTCTACCTGGACAGAGTGAGGAGCCTGGAGACAAAGAAGCAGAGGCTAGAGAGCAAAATCCGTGAGCAATTGGAGAAGAAGGGACCCCAGGTCAGAGCCTGGGGGCATTACTTCAAGACCATCAAGGACCTGAGGGCTCTGATCTTCGCAAATGCTGTGGACAATGCCCGCATCATTCTGCAGATCGACAATGCCCATCTTGCTGCTGATGACTTTAGAGTCAAGTATGAGACAGAGCTGGCCTTTTTGGATTTTAGTAGAGACAGGGTTTCACTGTGTTAGCCAGGATGGTCTCGATCTCCTGAACTCGTGATCCGCCCGTCTCGGCCTCCCAAAGTGCTGGGATTACAGGCTTGAGCCACCGCGCCCGGCATCTTTTTTTTTTTTTTTTTTTGAGACGGAGTCTCGCTCTGTCGCCCAGGCTGGAGTGCAGCGGCTCCATCTCTGCTCACCGCAAGCTCCGCCTCCCGGGTTCACGCCATTCTCCTGCCTCAGCCTCCCGAGTAGCTGGGACTACAGGAGCCCGCCACACACCTGGCTAATTGTTTGTATTTTTAGTAGAGACGGGGTTTCATCACGTTAGCCAGGATGGTCTCCATCTCCTGACCTCGTGATCCACCCACCTCTGCCTCCCAAAGTGCTGGGACTACAGGCTGAGCCAACGCGCCCAGCCTCTGTCACTATATCTAAATCCTCTCCACTCATTTTAACTGCTTCCTAGTAGGGTAGAGTATAACTAGCCCACAATTGATTCAGCTCTTCCATTGCTGAGCATTGAGTGTTCCTAGCTTCACTGTAGCTACTGCAGGGAACACCCCAGAGCACACCCCAATCCTAAAACGATACTTGGTTTGATGATCTCCCTCACATGAACACAGGCTCCTTGATTTTGGGGACCTGCATGTCATGAGTCCACAGTTCTAAGCCCAGCACCTGGGCTATGGGAGTATTCAATAAGGATTGTGGGATAAAACAACGATGAGCAATGAAATAAAGGAATGGTCATTAAACTAATTCAGGTAAGCAATAAAAAGGTTTGAATGCTCTTTTCTTATTTACATAGTCCGTGGAAAAGGAAAAGGAGTAAGATCAAAGATACAAGAAAGGATAGTAAACTTATGAGTATAGCTCTAACAAAACATCATAGAGGAAAAATTAACAAATAGCCCTGCCAGCTGGATTGCCAAATGAATTAAGTGATGCCACAGATGTTTTAAAAATCAAATTTAAAATGGCCCAGTGCAATGGCTCATGCCTATAATCCCAACACTTTGGGAGGCTGAGGCGGGCAGATCACCTGAGATCAGGAATTCAAGACCAGCCTGACCAACATGGTGAAACCAATCTCTACTAAAAATACAAAAATTAGCTGGGCATGGTGGCGGGCACCTGTAATCCCAGCTACTCGGGAGGCTGAGATAGGAGAATCACTTGAACCCAGGAGGCAGAGATTGCAGTGAGCAGAGGAGGCAGAGGTGCAGTGAGCACCATTGCACTCCAGCCTGGGCAACAAAGAGTGAAACTCCGTCTCAAAAAAAAAAAAAAAATCAAATTTTAAAAAGACAGTGGCTCATCCATTTTATCCAGTATTGTTTACCCACTTACCTTTGTTGACGTGAAGCCCCAGGCAGGTATCACTGCCTCCTGGCGCTTTCAACAGGCCAGTACTGGCTCCAGATCTACTGGGACTGACCCTCACCTCCTGCCCTGATGTCTCCGGGAGGGGCCGCCAAGCCAACTGGACAGAGGTGTGAGCTCTGAGAACTGGACTTGACCTCTGCCACAGGGAAGCCAGGCAGGTGAGAGGGGCTTCCCCAAAACAAAATCCTCCGTAAAGAAGGCATCTGCATCATTCTTTAGCTGCTGCCCAACCTACATACTGAGCGCTCAATGGAGTCTCCCATTCACTGAGCACCATTTTTTTCTCAGACAGAGTTTCTCTCTGTTGCCCAGGCTAGAGTGCAGTGGCATGATCTTGGCTTACTACAACCTCTGCCTCCCAGGTTCTAGTGATTCTTCTGCCTCAGCCTCCCAAGTAGCTGGGATTACAGGCGTGCACCACCACGCCCAGCTAATTTTTGTATTTTTAGTAGAGACGGGGTTTCACTATGTTGGCCAGTATGGTCTCAATCTCCTGACCTCATGATCCACCCACCTCAGCCTCCCAAAGTGCTGGGATTACAGGCTTAAGCCACTGCGCCCCGCCTAAGCACCTTCTTTGAGGCAGACAATTATAGCTGGGCAGCTGGGATTCAGCCTGCAATGATTCAGCTCATGAGCACAGCACAAATGGAAGCTGATCTGCAGATGTTAAACATGTTGCCTTCGGAGGGGGCGGAGCAAGATGGCCGAATAGGAGCAGCTCCAGTCTCCAACTCCCAGCGCGAGCGACACAGAAGACCGGTGATTTCTGCATTTTCAACTGAGGTACTGGGTTCATCTCACTGGGGAGTGCCAGACGATCGGTGCTGGTCAGCTGCTGCAGCCCGACCAGCGAGAGCTGAAGCAGGGCGAGGCATTGCCTCACCTGGGAAGCGCAAGGGGGAAGGGAGTCCCTTTTCCTAGCCAGGGGAACTGAGACACACAACACCTGGAAAATCGGGTAACTCCCACCCCAATACTGCGCTTTAAGCAAACAGGCACACCAGGAGATCATATCCCACACCTGGCCGGGAGGGTCCCACACCCACGGAGCCTCCCTCATTGCTAGCGCAGCAGTCTGTGATCTACCGGCAAGGCAGCAGCGAGGCTGGGGGAGGGGCGCCCGCCATTGCTGAGGCTTAAGTAGGTAAACAAAGCTGCTGGGAAGCTCGAACTGGGTGGAGCTCACAGCAGCTCAAGGAAACCTGCCTGTCTCTGTAGACTCCACCTCTGGGGACAGGGCACAGTAAACTAAACAAACGCACCTCTGCAGATGCAAACGACTCTGTCTGACAGCTTTGAAGAGAGCAGTGGATCTCCCAACACGGAGGTTGAGATCTGAGAAGGGACAGACTCCCTGCTCAAGTGGGTCCCTGACCCCTGAGTAGCCTAACTGGGAGACATCCCCCACTAGGGGCAGTCTGACACCCCACACCTCACAGGGAGGAGTACACCCCTGAGAGGAAGCTTCCAAAGCAAGAATCAGACAGGTACACTCGCTGTTCAGAAATATTCTATCTTCTGCAGCCTCTGCTGCTGATACCCAGGCAAACAGGGTCTGGAGTGGACCTCAAGCAATCTCCAACAGACCTACAGCTGAGGGTCCTGACTGTTAGAAGGAAAACTATCAAACAGGAAGGACACCTACACCAAAACCCCATCAGTACATCACCATCATCAAAGACCAGAGGCAGATAAAACCACAAAGATGGGGAAAAAGCAGGGCAGAAAAGCTGGAAATTCAAAAAATAAGAGCGCATCTCCCCTGGCAAAGGAGCGCAGCTCATCGCCAGCAACAGATCAAAGCTGGATGGAGAATGACTTTGACGAGATGAGAGAAGAAGGCTTCAGTCCATTAAATTTCTCAGAGCTAAAGGAGGAATTACGTACCCAGCGCAAAGAAACTAAAAATCTTGAAAAAAAAGTGGAAGAATTGATGGCTAGAGTAATTAATGCAGAGAAGGTCATAAACAAAATGAAAGAGATGAAAACCATGACACGAGAAATACGTGACAAATGCACAAGCTTCAGTAACCGACTCGATCAACTGGAAGAAAGAGTATCAGCGATTGAGGATCAAATGAATGAAATGAAGCGAGAAGAGAAACCAAAAGAAAAAAGAAGAAAAAGAAATGAACAAAGCCTGCAAGAAGTATGGGATTATGTAAAAAGACCAAATCTACGTCTGATTGGGGTGCCTGAAAGTGAGGGGGAAAATGGAACCAAGTTGGAAAACACTCTTCAGGATATCATCCAGGAGAACTTCCCCAACCTAGTAGGGCAGGCCAACATTCAAATCCAGGAAATACAGAGAACGCCACAAAGATACTCCTCGAGAAGAGCAACTCCAAGACACATAATTGCCAGATTCACCAAAGTTGAAATGAAGGAAAAAATCTTAAGGGCAGCCAGAGAGAAAGGTCAGGTTACCCACAAAGGGAAGCCCATCAGACTAACAGCAGATCTCTCAGCAGAAACTCTACAAGCCAGAAGAGAGTGGGGGCCAATATTCAACATTCTTAAAGAAAAGAATTTTAAACCCAGAATTTCATATCCAGCCAAACTAAGTTTCATAAGTGAAGGAGAAATAAAATCCTTTACAGATAAGCAAATGCTTAGAGATTTTGTCACCACTAGGCCTGCCTTACAAGAGACCCTGAAGGAAGCACTAAACATGGAAAGGAACAACCGGTACCAGCCATTGCAAAAACATGCCAAAATGTAAAGACCATCGAGGCTAGGAAGAAACTGCATTAACTAACGAGCAAAATAACCAGTTAATATCATAATGGCAGGATCAAGTTCACACATAACAATATTAACCTTAAATGTAAATGGACTAAATGATCCAATTAAAAGACACAGACTGGCAAACTGGATAAAGAGTCAAGACCCATCAGTCTGCTGTATTCAGGAGACCCATCTCACATGCAGAGACATACATAGGCTCAAAATAAAGGGATGGAGGAAGATTTACCAAGCAAATGGAGAACAAAAAAAAAGCAGGGGTTGCAATACTAGTCTCTGATAAAACAGACTTTAAACCATCAAAGATCAAAAGAGACAAAGAAGGCCATTACATAATGGTAAAGGGATCAATTCAACAGGAAGAGCTAACTATCCTAAATATATATGCACCCAATACAGGAGCACCCAGATTCATAAAGCAAGTCCTCAGAGACTTACAAAGAGACTTAGACTCCCATACAATAATAATGGGAGACTTCAACACTCCACTGTCAACATTAGACAGATCAACGAGACAGAAAGTTAACAAGGATATCCAGGAATTGAACTCATCTCTGCAGCAAGCAGACCTAATAGACATCTATAGAACTCTCCACCCCAAATCAACAGAATATACATTCTTCTCAGCACCACATCATACTTACTCCAAAATTGACCACGTAATTGGAAGTAAAGCACTCCTCAGCAAATGTACAAGAACAGAAATTATAACAAACTGTCTCTCAGACCACAGTGCAATCAAACTAGAACTCAGGACTAAGAAACTCAATCAAAACCGCTCAACTACATGGAAACTGAACAACCTGCTCCTGAATGACTACTGGGTACATAATGAAATGAAGGCAGAAATAAAGATGTTCTTTGAAACCAATGAGAACAAAGATACAACATACCAGAATCTCTGGGACACATTTAAAGCAGTGTGTAGAGGGAAATTTATAGCACTAAATGCCCACAAGAGAAAGCAGGAAAGATCTAAAATTGACACTCTAACATCGCAATTAAAATAACTAGAGAAGCAAGAGCAAACACATTCGAAAGCTAGCAGAAGGCAAGAAATAACTAAGATCAGAGCAGAACTGAAGGAGATAGAGACACAAAAAACCCTCCAAAAAATCAATGAATCCAGGAGTTGGTTTTTTGAAAAGATCAACAAAATTGACAGACCACTAGCCAGACTAATAAAGAAGAAAAGAGAGAAGAATCAAATCGACGCAATTAAAAATGATAAAGGGGATATCACCACCGACCCCACAGAAATATGAACTACCATCAGAGAATATTATAAACACCTCTACGCAAATAAACTGGAAAATCTAGAAGAAATGGATAATTTCCTGGACACTTACACTCTTCCAAGACTAAACCAGGAAGAAGTTGAATCCCTGAATAGACCAATAGCAGGCTCTGAAATTGAGGCAATAATTAATAGCCTACCAACCAAAAAAAGTCCAGGACCAGATGGATTCACAGCTGAATTCTACCAGAGGTACAAGGAGGAGTTGGTACCATTCCTTCTGAAACTATTCCAATCAATAGAAAAAGAGGGAATCCTCCCTAACTCATTTTATGAGGCCAACATCATCCTGATACCAAAGCCTGGCAGAGACACAACAAAAAAAGAGAATTTTAGACCAAAATCCCTGATGAACATCGATGCAAAAATCCTCAATAAAATACTGGCAAACCGGATTCAGCAACACATCAAAAAGCTTATCCACCATGATCAAGTGGGCTTCATCCCTGGGATGCAAGGCTGGTTCAACATTCGCAAATCAATAAACATAATCCAGCATATAAACAGAACCAAAGACAAGAACCACATGATTATCTCAATTGATGCAGAAAAGGCTTTTGACAAAATTCAACAGCCCTTCATGCTAAAAACGCTCAATAAATTCGGTATTGATGGAACGTACCTCAAAATAATAAGAGCTATTTATGACAAACCCACAGCCAATATCATACTGAATGGGCAAAAACTGGAAAAATTCCCTTTGAAAACTGGCACAAGACAGGGATGCACTCTCTCACCACTCCTATTCAACATAGTGTTGGAAGTTCTGGCTAGGGCAATCAGGCAAGAGAAAGAAATCAAGGGTATTCAGTTAGGAAAAGAAGAAGTCAAATTGTCCCTGTTTGCAGATGACATGATTGTATATTTAGAAAACCCCATTGTCTCAGCCCAAAATCTCCTTAAGCTGATAAGCAACTTCAGCAAAGTCTCAGGATACAAAATTAATGTGCAAAAATCACAAGCATTCTTATACACCAGTAACAGACAAACAGAGAGCCAAATCAGGAATGAACTTCCATTCACAATTGCTTCAAAGAGAATAAAATACCTAGGAATCCAACTTACAAGGGATGTAAAGGACCTCTTCAAGGAGAACTACAAACCACTGCTCAGTGAAATAAAAGAGGACACAAACAAATGGAAGAACATACCATGCTCATGGATAGGAAGAATCAATATCGTGAAAATGGCCATACTGCCCAAGGTAATTTATAGATTCAATGCCATCCCCATCAAGCTACCAATGAGTTTCTTCACAGAATTGGAAAAAAACTGCTTTAAAGTTCATATGGAACCAAAAAAGAGCCCGCATCTCCAAGACAATCCTAAGTCAAAAGAACAAAGCTGGAGGCATCACGCTACCTGACTTCAAACTATACTACAAGGCTACAGTAACCAAAACAGCATGGTACTGGTGCCAAAACAGAGATATAGACCAATGGAACAGAACAGAGTCCTCAGAAATAATACCACACATCTACAGCCATTTGATCTTTGACAAACCTGAGAGAAACAAGAAATGGGGAAAGGATTCCCTATTTAATAAATGGTGCTGGGAAAATTGGCTAGCCATAAGTAGAAAGCTGAAACTGGATCCTTTCCTTACTCCTTATACGAAAATTAATTCAAGATGGATTAGAGACTTAAATGTTAGACCTAATACCATAAAAATCCTAGAGGAAAACCTAGGTAGTACCATTCAGGACATAGGCATGGGCAAAGACTTCATGTCTAAAACACCAAAAGCAACGGCAGCAAAAGCCAAAATTGACAAATGGGATCTCATTAAACTAAAGAGCTTCTGCACAGCAAAAGACACTACCATCAGAGTGAACAGGCAACCTACAGAATGGGAGAAAATTTTTGCAATCTACTCATCTGACAAAGGGTTAATATCCAGAACCTACAAAGAACTCAAACAAATTTACAAGAAAAAAACAAACAACCCCATCAAAAAGTGGGCAAAGGATATGAACAGACATTTCTCAAAAGAAGACATTCATACAGCCAACAGACATATGAAAAAATGCTCATCATCACTGGCCATCAGAGAAATGCAAATCAAAACCACAATGAGATACCATCTCACACCAGTTAGAATGGCAATCATTAAAAAGTCAGGAAACAACAGGTGCTGGAGAGGATGTGGAGAAATAGGAACACTTTTACACTGTTGGTGGGATTGTAAACTAGTTCAACCATTATGGAAAACAGTATGGCGATTCCTCAAGGATCTAGAACTAGATGTACCATATGACCCAGCCATCCCATTACTGGGTATATACCCAAAGGATTATAAATTATGCTGCTATAAAGACACATGCACACGTATGTTTATTGCAGCACTATTCACAATAGCAAAGACTTGGAATCAACCCAAATGTCCATCAGTGACAGATTGGATTAAGAAAATGTGGCACATATACACCATGGAATACTATGCAGCCATAAAAAAGGATGAGTTTGAGTCCTTTGTAGGGACTTGGATGCAGCTGGAATCCATCATTCTTAGCAAACTATCACAAGAACAGAAAACCAAACACCGCATGTTCTCACTCATAGGTGGGAACTGAACAATGAGATCACTCGGACTCAGGAAGGGGAACATCACACACCGGGGCCTATCATGGGGAGGGGGGGGGGGGGGAGGGATTGCATTGGGAGTTATACCTGATGTAAATGACGAGTTGATGGGTGCAGCACAGCAACATGGCACAAGTATACATATGTAACAAACCTGCACGTTATGCACATGTACCCTACAACTTAAAGTATAATAATAATAAATAAATTTAAAAAAAAAAAAATCTTGCCTTCATTACTCTAAGTGAAGTAACTCTGGAATGGAAAACCAAATACCGCATGTTCTCACCACAAGTGGGAGCCAAGCTTTGAGTACACAGAAGCACACAGAGTGGTGTAACGGACTTCGAATACTCAGAAGAGAACCAGTGGGAGGGGATGAGGGATAAGAAAACTATATATTGGGTACAATGTGCACTACTAGGGGTGATGGGTGCACGAAAACCTCAGACTTCCTCACTCTACAATTCATCCATGTAAGCAAAAACCACTTGTACCCCCAAAGTTATTGAAATAAAGAAAGATTTAAATAATCAAACAAAAAATTTTGCTTAGGGTCACATGGCCCAGTAAAGAGTCTATCTGATCCCAAAGCCCATGCTCTGCTGGCACCTGTGTTCTGTTTCAGCAGATCTCAGCAAGGCAGCCCTGGACCCAGCACACCGGTTCTGACCCCAAAGGAAAGGCTGCTTCCCCATGGTCCAATGATTGGTGGATGAGACACATCACTGTGGACTCTCTTTGTGTTCACATGACTTCTCTTTCGTGTCCTGAACACTTTCTCCTTTCTTATCCCATTTCTCTTCTTTCCATGCCCTTCAAACCGCTCTGAAGCACCCACCCCAGTATGGGGGACTGGAACAGGCTGGCTGAGCAGGTGCCCTGTAGACTCCATGGCCAAGCCCCTGGCAGCCCTGCTCTGCTGGTGGGCCGCCACTTGGTGAGGTCGGTACTCAGCTGCTGGGGGGACTGAGTTGCAACTGCCCTGGGATGACTGTGGCTGCAATGGCTCGGTGGCTGGACTGTCCCCATCAGAAGCCTTCCCAGCAGTGCCTCACCCCCATCATGGATGTCCCTGGGAGTGGGCCTCTCCACTAGCTCTGAGTTCCTCTTCCTTCCCCTTGGGACAGCCTCACTTTTCCTTCAGGAAAGGCAAGGCCCTTGGGCAGGAAGTCCCACACCCAATGGAACAAGCCCTTGAGGGGCCCCTTGACCGGGCTGTCAGCCTCAAAAGGAGACAGAGATGGATTACAGCAGGAACATGTGGGAATGGGCCATGTCAGCCTAAGAAGACATAAGCTTAAGGAAGTGATCACTTGACATTTTATATACAAAAAGGTCATTATTAAAGAGAATCATGAGGACTTCCATAAATATTGAAAACCCACTGGATAAAATATGACTATTTTATGTCATGTATTTTTGTGAGCCTTAGCATGGTGTAGAAAGAGTGGACTATTCTAGGAAGAGTTTTACATAGAAATCATAATCTTCCTTCTCCAAACTTTTACTCCTTTTATTTGCTTTCTATTATTATACTTTAGTATAATGTTTTTCCAATAATCATCATTTTCCATCATTCATATAAGTCACAAAGTCATTTTTGTTTCATTACTTTTATGCTTATCTTGCTCCCAAGAAACGGATTTCTTTTGGAAGACAAGAAAAGACCCATTGCATAATCCCATCCTTTCTAAATCCTCGAAAGAGACCAACATTTTTATCATTTTCATTATACTTAGGCTCTATTCTTTCACTCTTAAACTGTCCATGCCTAATCTGTTCTATTCTAATCCTCTGTGGATAATTTGTTCTTCACATACTGTTTTAGGAGGGAAAGAAACTATTATATAAAACACTTAAGAAACAGACAACTCAACTTAAAAGAAAATGAGCAGAGGAAACTTAATAGATATTTCATGAAAGAAGATATCCAAATACATGTGAAAAGATGTTCAACCTCTTCAGCCAACAGGAAAATGGAAAGTAAAGCCTTGATGAGCTATTGTTACCGTCAAAGATAAACAGCCTGACACTAGGTGAAGGGGTAAAGACCGATTTTAGAAATAACTGGTGAAATAGGGAAAAGAGCCCTGCATGAAATGAACTAAACTTCCATTTGTACACAGGAAAACTGGCATTTTAAAGCAAGAATGAAGAAGCAGGAACGGGGAAGGTGGGGCAGAAAAGTTAACATTCACAAAACGTCAGCCAGTGTAAAGGGGCCCAGGATGACAATCCTCAGTGTTAGGGTCCCATCCCATCCTCCTGAGACTGGAGCTAGGAGACAGAAGTCCTATCCTCAGGTATTGGCTAGAACAAACAGTACATTCTTTTAACAGCTTTAAGTTTTCCCAGGAAGGCAGTTTAAATGAGGGCTAGCATCCCCATGTGGCCTTGTACTGTTAGAAACTCTGTTTGTGCTTGTTCAAGGATTTATTGGCCAAAGTTGAGGTCTATTAAAAGGAGAACTCACGGGGTCTGCCTTAAATTTAATCAAGGAGATAATCTTTTTACTGTATATCAAAATGGGCTTTAAAAAAAAAGATAACACAATGTTCATAAGGATGTGTGATGAGTGGAATTCATACACTTAGGAAAATTACATGGGGACATTTCCAAAAGCTGAACTGTACCTACCCTGAAGTCCAAGTATTTCATAGGGGAGTGCCACGTTACCAGAAAACATGGGCAAAAATGTTCATAATAGCATTTTAGTACTAGCCAAAGCATAGAAACAACCCATATCAATACAGACAGCAAAATAAATCCACATTCACCAATGAAATACTACAAAAAAAATGACAACTGCAACATTTGCAAAATCATGGCGGAGTCTACAGGCAAGAACCTGAGCAAAAGAAATCAGACAGGAAAGAGCACACACTGTGTGGAAGATTCTATGAAGTTTAAGAACAGGCTAAAGGTGGACTGCTGCACAGCCAGAAAAAAAGAACGAGATCATGATCTTTGCAGCAACAAGAATGGAGCTGGAGGTCATTATCCTAAGTGAACTAACACGGGAAGAGAAAACCGAATACCACATGTTCTCACTTAGAAGTGGGAGTTAAACATTGAGTACACATGGACACAAAGAAGGAAACAATAGACACCTGGGACCCCTCGAGGGTGGAGGGTGGGAGGAGACTGAGGACTGAAAAACTACCTGCTGAGTACCATGCTTATCCGCCGGGTGACAGCATAAGCTGTACACCAAAACCCCAAGACACATTGTTTACCTGTACAACAAACCTGCACAGGTACCCTTGAAACTAACATTAAAGGATTTAAAAAAAAAAAAAAAAAAAAAAAAAAAAACAGGCTAAAGGGTTTGTGTTGAGAGAAGCCAGAACACAGATTCCCTCTGGGGGGTGGGTGCTGACTGGAAGGAGCCAGAGGAGTGGGGAGTTGGGAATGTCATATCTTGATCTGAGCAGTGCGACGTGACTCTAGATAGGCATATTAAACATTCATGAAGCTATGCAATTAAATCACTGGACAGTATGCCAGGCATTTTAAGCCTCAGTTGTGGTTTTGTTTTTTGGGTTTTTTTGGTTTTTTTTTTTTTTTTTTTTTTTTTTTTTTTAAAAAAAAAAAAAAAGAGATAGGGAGAGAAACTTAGGGCATGTCAGTTAAATATAACATGCAGAACTTGTTTGGATCCTGTTTGAACAAAATCCCGTTAAAAAGCATTTATGAAACAATGAGGAAATGGCAATCTCACTTGAAACTTACTATATAAGTTTAAGTGATGATATTTTTGTATGCTCATGGTATCACAGTATGCGTTTATATTCCGTGATCTGTTAGAATACATGCTGAAGGATGCAATTATATGATATTTGGATTTGCCTCAAAATAGTCCAGTGGGGCCTTGCAGGAGGGCTGGATGTTACAGAGGACACAGGTCAGGAGTACCTTAGCGATGAGTACATGGGCGTTGATGCATGCACTTGCAGGAAATTTTCCATAATAAAATAATTTCTTTTGAATCTGTCTTTGGGGAAGGCCATAAGAGAAAAAAATATCTAAAATAAAAATTTTATTTTAAAACAAAGTCTAATTTTGCTTTATCATGTTGTGAGGCGTACTGCAGGAGATCTGAAATAATGTCAGGGTGCCCCGTCCCATCCCGCTTTTCCCTCCTTCGCAGCATGTGGGATCACCCCACAGGGCCAGGAGAAAGCAAAGTCTCAGACCTCTTCCCAGCAGGAGGACCCCCCGAGGCAGGCAGGAAGCGTTTCTCCCCAAGGCTCCGGGGAGCTAAGCCTTCCTCTGAGGGACCGCCCTGGGATTGTTTTATATTTACCTTAGCTCAGCACAGTCTCCACCCTGGCTTCCCTTGTCCTTGAAAAGGAGACAGAGGAATATCCTTAGCTCATTAGCCCTGTGTGTACCCCACGCTTCCGGAGCATCTCTGCAACTGGGGCCTCTGTGCTATGCTTTTTCCAGATGAGTATGTTTGCAAGGCTTCTGCTTGAACCAGGAAGCTGCAGGCCCTCATGGGAGCTCTGCCCATAGACCACACTTCCCTCACTGCAGCTCTGCTCCAAGAGCAAGTTTGAGAAACAAGATTTCCCATGCATGTAACCATATTGAGAGCTCTGAGAAGACCTAGAATAAAGCAGAATAAAACAAAGAAAGCATTGACGGAGGAGCACCAGGGAGCATCCCTCAAGTCCTCCTCTGAATGACCTCTTGGGGAACAGTGCCCAGAAGTGTGGCCCTTAGAGCAGTTGTTCTGAACCAGGATCCACTCTGGGTTCTGGAAATCATGAACTTCCTAAGTCACATTTCGTGCCTTCTTTATGCAACAAGAAGGCACGAAACAAAATATCTATATGTCCATGCATCATGAGGCTCACAAAGGGATCCTGGACCCTAAAAGAAGACAGAACAACTGCACTTGGTGGGTTTTCCTAAGGGACAGTCTAATGTATTCTTGATGAGTGTTAAATTTGAATGCATAATATCATCTCTTCATGTATTTATGTTTCAGTGTTGTCTCTCATTTTAAAGATCTTACCTCACAAATTATAAGACAGACTAAATTCCCATTTTAAATCCGGGCACAAAGGAATCTTGAAAAGCAAGTGGCTAAATCGAGAACACATAGAGAGAGACACAGTGGTCTACCCTTCACGCGCATGTTGCCAACCTGCAGGAGCTTGTAATTTTAAAGATTCACATTCAGCATGTCTTTCCACTTGGCTCTCTCATCTACTCAGGATGCTGCAGAAGGTTGAACATACTGTCCTTGTTCCACTGTGTATCTCAGAGGAAGGTCAGCTAGCAACTCCAGATTACATGGGTGCAGTGCCTGCTGCATAACCCAAGCAAACATGTCATCACTGAAAAGAAGAACCAAGTCTTAAAAATTACTGCCCCGCAGTTCAGACTGAGGGCGCTATTCTGGTCTGAGGCCAAAGGGAAGGGCTTAGTGTCTTATAAAAAGAAGTTTAGGCTTTATATACGTACATTGTTTGTTTTTCAGCTTGGCCTTGCATTTGTATTATTTATTTTATATATTTCATTTTATTCATTTATATTATTTACAGCTCATTTATAACTCATTGGTATTTTCTTTGCTGTTTAGCACACTTTCTATACACAAAATTGTAGCATGCGTAATAATAAAATATTTGGTTTTCTTATTAAATAATTAATAATACATGCCATGGTGAAAATTGGAAACTAAGAATCACCATCATTCAAACATCTCAGAGATAACTATGGTTTACACAGAGCTTTGAAGAGGCAGCTCTTCTGCCCTTTCTGGAGTCTTAAGTCCTGTGTCCATTCTTCCCTGTATTAGAGAGAGAGATCTACACTATACATCTCAACCTGCCTGAAGTGCCTGCGAGTTTAATACATAGGCGTAGAGCATAAATGTTCAGTTCTCCAGACTTGAGCAAAATATACTGGGAAATTGTCCTTTTACGATACATTACCAGGAAATATCCCTGTAACAACTGCGGAAGGGCGTGTAACCATGGCTATTCCACACTTCAGCGCTGCGTCCACCCAGTTCTGAGTCACTGAATTCCCTCCTTATCAGCCTCCTGACCTTCAGAGTTCTGCTCCTGACCCCATCTGCACCCTCCCCTCCTCATTCAGCACTGACTTCACCCAGTCCTGTAAATCCTCCAGCTTCTGACCGAATTGCATTTGAGGACAAGGAAAAGGGACAAACAGAGTATGGATTTCAAATGTAGATAATGAAACTTTAGCTGAACTGATCAAGGAAAAAGGAGACAACTCTAATTTCTAATATCAGGAATGCAAGAGGAAGCAACAGTGTAGATTTTGGAGACATCAAAAGAATGGTCAGAGTACATTATGGTCAGCTTGATGCCAGTAAATTGCACAACTTAGTTGATATGGACAAATTCCTTGAAAAATATAACTTAAGAAATGTATTAAAAAGGAAAAAATACTTGAAATATGAATCATCCCAGTCAAGGTTCCAGAGCTTAGAAATAAGTCCAACAGCTTCAGGGGAAAATATGAGGAGAGTGAAGAGCGGCTCTAGATGGAAAGGAAATAGCAAATGTCTCCAAACTGTGTTTGGTGTAGTTTCCAGAATCAACAAAGCAGAGGCAGTTGAGTGTGTTACATATTTTAGATTTGGGGAACGTAATGTCTGACCTTCATGACTCTCACCTGTGAAGGCTGAACATCGTCTGTTTTGGTAAGTGAAACTCAGCTGGAGGAGAGTGCAGAATGAGGAAGAAAAGCAAGCAGCCAGAGACCACGGTGATGGTGGGGTGGAGTGGAAGCCGGGCACCACACAGTGCCCGCTGAAGGACCCACCTGCCCATGGTCTCCAGCCAAGGCAGGTGGAGTAGTCACAGCTTTCCTTCCTTCTGCAAAGCAAAAACTACAAAAGCTACTTATATCTTCTAAGTTCTGCATAATTATTTGCCTAAAGTATTTGCAGTTATTCAGGCATTGAATAGTTTCTACAGGAGTTTCTTAGAAACTCTAACTTCTACTTATTCCCTTTTATTCCTCCCATTTCTTCAGTCTGTTTCTGTATATCTGGATTCTGGTGTTACCGCCACTGGAGATCATCTGTATTTCAAGGATCTTCATACTTTCATTGCCTTCCATCTTCTCTTACCCAGGCCCTGTGAATCTTGGGGAGTGTATGATACCTGCTTTTGTGGTAATAACCTTGACAACCTATGTAAAGAAAGAGTTTGGGCTATGATCATTGGCATATAGTTTGGTAGAATGTACAAATGCCTTTTTGTTTCTATTTTATAGACTAAATATGAAAATACATGAGGCTCATTTAATTTGTAAAGGCCTCATAGTGGATCAGGAGTTTCACTTTTGGACTGAAATGACATTTTAAGAATTTGCTGGGCAATGAAACATCTTTCAACTTCTCCTTCATATACATTTAGTTTCCAAACCTGGAATTTATTTTCGTTCCTCTAATTCCTCTGCATAGGAGAGTTTAATGAGATTTGACATTCCAAAGTTCTGCCACATAACTTTGCTTTGTCCTCCACATTGCTTTGCACATGATTTTTCTCTAGAAAAAAGGACATAACTATGAGAATGAATTAGTATTTTGGGCAGGAATAAGTATGGACAGAGAATTTTTAGAGGAGCCTCTATATCCACAAGTGAGGTAATCATATACCTTATTACTCTAATTGTGGTATTTAAAAATTATATTTTGAAGCAACTTTAAACATACAGAAAAGCTATAAGTACTTCTACAAGTTACAAAAACTTACAAGTACAGAACTTTTTTTTCCCTTGAAGCCGTTTAAGAGTAAGTTGCTAAGGCATTGTCCCATCACTTCTGAATATGATAACATATATTTCCTACAAACAAGGTCATTCTCCTACATAACCAAAATAGAACCATCATAATCAGGAAATTAACACTGATGCATTACCCCATCTAGTCCTGAGATTTCATTCGGGTTTTATCAATTACTTCAGTAATTTTTTTGTAGAAAAAGAATACAGCGGCTGGGTGCGGTGGCTCACACCTGTAATCCCAGCACTTTGGGAGGCCGAGGTGGGTGGATCACGAGGTCAGGAGATCGAGACCATCCTGGCTAATACAGTGAAACCCAGTCTCTACTAAAAACACAAAAAATTAGCTGGGCATGGTGGCAGATGCCTGTAGTCCCAGCTACTCGGGAGGCTGAGGCAGGAGAATGGCGTGAACCCAGGAGGCGGAGCTTGCAGCGAGCAGAGATTGCCCCACTGTAATACTCCAGCCTGGGTGACAGAGCTAGACTCTGTCTCAAAAAAAAAAAAAAAAAAAAAAAAAAAAAGATACAGCTCGGAATCACAGGTTGCATTTATTCATCATGCGTTTTTAATTGCCTACAATCTGGAAGAGTCCCTTGATCTCCCATTGACTTTCGTGACTCCAACATTTTGAAGAGTACAGGCTATAGCATGTCCCTTAATTTTATTAGTCTAATGTTCTTTCATAATTAAATGCAGGATATCCATCTCCAGCAGGAATATCACATACACGATGCTGTGTTCTTCTCATTGCATCCTGTCAAGTTGCACATGCTTTTGACTTGTCCTATGGCTGGTGATGTTAGTTTTCATCATCAAATTCAGGTGATGTCTGCCATACTTCTCCACTGTAAAGCTACCTTTTTCCCCTTTGCAATAAATATGTATACTAAGGGGAGTATTTTTTGACTATGTAAATATTCTTTATTTTTTCAAGCGTGCTTGGCCCTACCTTATGGCTTAGAGTTTTAATTGTATAGACATTAGAGGGAAAGGAAGAAAAGAGAAACAGAGAAAGAAGAAACCTAACCGGGACAAATATTTAAAGGCATAGATTGAGACTGTGTTGGGAAAATAAACAAGTGGTCATTGTGGCAGGTAGCCTCTAAAATGGCACTTGCTGATGCCTGCCTCCTGATTTTCTCATCCCTGGGTAATTTCCTTCCCACGAGTGGGTGTTGGATCTAGTCACTTCCTTCTAATGAATAGAATATGGAAGAAGTGGTAGGGCATTACTTTCTAGTGTGTGTTGTAAAAAGGCTGTGGCTTTCATTCCCCTTGAAAACTGACACAAGACAAGGATGCCCTCTCTCAACACTCCTATTCAACATAGTATTGGAAGTTCTGGCCAGGGCAATCAGGCAAGAGAAAGAAAGAAAGGGTATTCAAATAGGAAGAGATGAAGCCAAATTGTGTTTGTTTGCAAATGACGTGATCCTATGTCTAGAAAACCCCATTGTCTCAGCCCAAAAGCTTCTTAAGTTGATAAGCAACGTCAGCAAAGTCTAAGGATACAAAATCAATGTGCAAAAGTCACAAGCATGCCTGTACACCAACAGCACACAAGCAGAGAGCCAAATCATGAATGAACTCCCATTCACAATTGCTACAAAGAGAATAAAACGCCTAGGAATACACCTAACAAGGGATGTGAAGGACTTCTTCAAGGAGAACTACAAACCATTGCTCACGGAAATCAGAGAAAATACAAACAAATAGAAAAACTTTCCATGCTTGTGGATAGGAAGAATCAATATCATAAAAATGGCCATACTGCCCAAGCAAATTTATAAATTCAATGCTATTCCCATCAAACTACCATTAACATTCTTCACAGAATTAGAAGAAACTATTTTAAAATTCATTTGGAATCAAAGAAGAGCTTGTATAGGCAAGACAATCCTAAGCAAAAAGAACAAAGTTGGAGGCATCACACTACCAGATTTCAAACTATACTACAAAGTTACAGTAACGAAAACAGCATTGTACTAGTACAAAAACCGACACATAGACCAATGGAGCAGAATAGAAAACTCATAAATAAAACCACACATCTACAACCATCTGATCTTTGACAGACCTGACAAAAATAAGCAATGGAGAAAGAATTCCCTATTTAATAAATGGTGCTGGGAAAACTGGCTAGCCATATGCAGAAAATTGAACCTGGACCTTTTCATTACACCTTACACAAAAATTAACTCAAGATGAATTAAAGACTTAAATGTAAAACCTAAAACTATAAAAACCCTAGAAGAGAACTTAGGCAATACCATTCAGAACACAGGCATGGGCAAAGATTTAATGACAAATTGCAAAATGCAATTGCAACAAAAGCAAAAATTGACAAATGGGAACTAATCAAACTAAAGAGCCTCTGCACAGCAAAAGAAACTATCATCAGAGTGAACAGGCAACCTACAGAGTGGGAGAAAGTTTTGCAATCTATCCATCTGACAAAGGTCTAATATTCAGAATCTACAAGGAACTTAAACAAGTTTACAAGAAAAAAACAGACCAGTCCATCAAAAATTGGCAAAGGATATGAACAAACACTTCTCAAAAGGAGACATTCATGCAGCCAACAAACATATTTTAAAAACTCAATATCATTGATCATTAGAGAAATGCAAATCAAAACCACAATAAGATACCATCTCATGCCAGTCAGAATGGTAATTATGAAAAAGTCAAGAAACAACAGATGCCAGCAAAGTTGCATAGAAATAGGAACACTTTTACACTGTTTGTGGGCGTGTAAATTAGTTCAACCATTGTGAAAGACGGTGTGGTGATTCCTCAAAGATCTAGAATCAGAAACACCAATTGCCCCAATAATCCCATTACCAAATATATACCCAAAGGAATATAAATCCTTCTGCTACAAAAATACATGCACACGTATGTTCATTGCAACACTATTCACAATAGCAAAGACATGGAATCAACCAAATGCCCAGTCAATTATAAACTGGATAAAGTCAATGATAGACTGGAATCAACCCAAATGCTCAGTCAATGATAGACTGGATATAGAAAATGTAATACATATACACCATAGAATACTATGAAGCCATAAAAAGGAACAAGATCATGACCTTTGCTGAGTCATGAATAGAGCTGGAAGCCATTATCCTCAGCAAGCTAATACAGGAACAGTAAACCAAACACCACATGTTCTCACTTATAAGTGGGAGCTGAACAACGAGAACCCATGGACACAGGGAGGGGAACAACACACACTGGAGCCTGTAGAGGGGGTGGGGAGGTGGGAGAGAGAGCATTAGGAAAAGTGGCTAATGAATACTGGGCTTAATACCTAGGTGATGGGTTGATAGGTGCAGCAAACCACCCTGATACACATTTACCTATGTAACAAACCTGCACATTCACCACATGTACCCGGGAACTTAAAAATAATCTTTTTTTAAAAAAAAGGACTGTGGCTTCTGTCTTGAACACTCTCTCTCTCTCTCTCTCTCTCTCTCTCTCTCGCCCCTCATCTCTCTCTTCCCTCTCTTGGTTTGCTCACCCCGGGGCAGCAGGTAGTAAGTCAGTCCTGTAGAGTCAGCCTATATAGCAAGGAGCCGAGCCTGCCAACAGCCACATGAGTGAGCTTCACCCACTCCCAGCTCATCAGATCTTCAAATGACATTGCAACCCTGGCCCACAATTTGAAGCTTCATGAGAGCCCTTGAATCAGATGCACACAGATAAGCCACAAATGGATTCCTGGCCCACAAAGATAATAAATATTTATTGTATTAATCACCTAAATTTTGGAGTAATTTGTTATACAACATAGATAGCAAATATAGTCATCCTATCTAGAAGTCACTTCTTATTATTCAAAGAAGCTAGGGTCAGGGTTAGTGGGCTTCATTTCTTGCCTACAGCATTTCCACCAGACCCTGCCCCAAACACCATGAATGGGTCTTGGGGGTCAGAGATCTAAAGAACACCTCCTACAAGCGGTGTGACCACATTTAACCTTGTTTAACCTCTAAACCTGTTTTTCATCTTTAAAGTGGTATCTGGTCCATTGATCTAAACCTTTTTCCTCATCTTTGAAATGGGATCTAGCCCATTAATCCCTGAGGATGATTAAAGGAGATAGAGTGCATGAAAGTCCTAACAGTCTCTGGCACATGGTGGACATTCAGTAAACATTCCCTCTCATCCCCATATCAAGCACTATAACAGCCACTCACAGAGCAAATTAGCTTCCAACAAATGGCTGATCACAGTTTAAAGTGTATTGCAACCATTTTGTGGTATCTCTGAGAAACAACTAGAGAGAAGGCATGGAGTCTACTCATACCCTAATGTCTAAAGACCTGCATCACAGACGTATCTCTGTTACTAATCAGGTGGCCATAGGCAAGCCAGCCTCTCTGCGCTGTGACTTTCTCCACTTACAACAATGCTGACTCCCACTTCGCAGTCCAGCATGTAAGGAGCTTGGAAGCTGTCACTCTGTCCTCACAACAAGCAAGAAGCTGAACAAACTACAAAATCAGTAACTTTTTATAGACTCTTCAGAGAAGTAAGATCACAAGGAAAACTGTTGCCTTTAAAACTGTAAAGACGGTGGTACAGCGAATCACAACTTAGCATGGAAGAAACCCAAAGCAGACACCTCCGTAGGAACACGTGCTGTGGTAGGAAGACCTGACCCATAACTGACAAATTGCTGGAGGTTCAGCGTGGACAAGCCAGCAAGATGAAAACAGGGTGGGAGAGTGCAGTTACAGGGAAACCTTAACACTCTGGTGAGTTTTACCTCCAGGAGCCCAACCTGCTTCACAACAAAGATGGGAGAAAAATTTCTTCATGCTTCTGAAGAGAGGAGGGAAATAGAAACCATTAAGAAATACGCCAGAGCACTCCGTTCTTTTTAACACGATTTGCCCTTAGGAGAAACTATTTAGCCAGAATCTAACCTAAGGTTAAGTTTTATCAGATTCTACCCTACCTGGGAGAAGCAAAATTCCCAACTCCAGCGGCTCTACCCTTCCACATAGAAGAGAAATACACAATTCCTGACTTCTCTATCCATCTTGTCCCACCTAAGAAGTGGGGAGACGGAAAAGCACTTACAAAGTTTACAGCCCAGAGTCACAGACTCTCTGAAAGACTGAAAACTAATCACAGGACTATGGAACATTTCCCCTTCCCCCACACCTTACCACCACATTATTAAAGGCCTGTTTAAAGGCATTCCTTTTACACAGTATATCATATGCAAGTATCTAGAAGAAAATACAAGGAATATTAAAAGGCAAAAAACAAACAGAGTTTGAAGGCACTGAGTAAACATCAAAACCAGAGTCAGATAGGGCAGAAATGTTGAAATTGTAAGGCCAGGGATTTTCCTAAAACTATAATTAGTATGCTAAGGGCCCTAAATGACAAAAGAAGCAATACACAAGAACAGAGGGTAATGTGAGTAGAGATGGAAATTCTGGAAAGAAACAAGAAGAAACTATAAATATTAAAAACATTGTAACAGAAATAATAAATGCCTTTGATAAGCTCATTAGTAGACTGGGCATGGCTGAGGAACGAATCTCTAAGCTTGAGAATATGTCTGTAAAAACTTCCAAAACTGAAAAGCAAAGAGAAGAAGACTGAAAAAATAAAACGGAATATCCGAGAACTATGGAACAGCTACAAAAGAGGTTATATATGGGTAATGGGAATACCAGAAGGAGGAGAAGAAAAAGGAGCAGCTGTGGTTTGAGTGTGTTTCCCTAATTTCAGATGTTAGAAATTCAATCACGAAATTCACATGTTGATTAGAGGTGGAACCTTCGGGAGGATTAGATAAGGTCATCAGGTCCCCATGATGGGACTGGTGGTTTTACAGGAAGAGAAGAAAGACCTAGGCTTATTCACACGCTCTTGCCCTCTCACGATAAAATGATCTTCACCTTGTTGTGTCTCAGCAAGTAGGCCCTCATCAGATGCTGACACCTTCATATCGGACTTCCCAGGCTCCAGAACTGTAAGAAATACATTTCTTTTCTTTATAAATTGCACAATCTGCGGCATTTTGTTATAGCAACAACAATTAAAAAAAAAAAAATTAAGGCTAGACGCAGTAGCTAACACCTGTAATCCCAGCACTTTGGGAGGCAGAGGCGGGCAGATCACAAGGTCAGGAGATCCAGACCATCCTGGCTAACACAGTGAAACCCCGTCTCTACTAAAAATACAAAAAAAATTAGCTGGGCCTGGTGGCAAGCACCTGTAGTCCCAGCTACTTGGGAGGCTGACGCAGGAAAAAGGCGTGAACCCAGGAGGCGGAGCTTGCAGTAAGCCAAGATTATGTCACTGCACTCCAGCTTGGGCGACAGAGCAAGACTCTGTCTCAAAAAAAAAAAAAAAAAAAAAAAAAAAAAAAAAATTAAGACAGAAACAGAAGATACATTTGTAGCAAAAATAACAGAATTACATCAATTTTTTTTGTGAGACACCAAACCACAGATCCACAAAGCTCAAAGAATACCAACCAGCATAAATGCCAGAAAAATGACTCCTAGGCCTACCATATTCAAACTGCAGAAAATAAAAAATAAAGAAAAACATCTCAAAAGAAGTCAGAAGGAAAAAACACCTGATCTATAGAGGAGCAAAAATAAGAATCACATCTGACTTCTCAAACCACGCAAGCAAGAAGAAGATAGAATGAAATATCTAAAATATTGAGAAACAATTACCCCCACTCATATAAATTTCCTATAGTCTGTGAAATTATTATCCATTAGTTAAGGTGAAATAAAGGTTTTCTCGGACAAACAAAAAATGAGATAATTTGTTGCCAGTAGAATTGCTTTGCAAAAAAAGTTTCAGAGAAGGAAAATGATACAGGCCAGAAACCAGAATCTAGCTCTTGATGAGGTTCTAGATGATTCGAACTACTCAAATTCCACCTGTGTCCCCAGGGGTTCTGATCAACCATTGTGGGGACCACCTGGGAAGATGTCCTGGGTCCAGAAACATGGTCCAGGGAGAATGAGGAGGAGGCCAGCAACCCACTGCTGACATCAGCTAGTGGCCATTTTTATTGGACATTGGGATGGTTAAGGTGAGATGATGTTGAGAGGGTAAGGGGAACAGGTTCTGGAGCACAGTCCAACACTCTTCCACAGTAGCAACCTTGGCCTGAGGCAGCTCCAGCCATCTATATCCATTCAACCTATGGGAAATGGGCCAGACTGCAGTCTCCCTCTTCCCTCCTTTGCCCTCCCCCTCCATAGCCCGGAAAACTCCACTCTGGCTGGGTGAACCCTTTTATTCTTTTATCAGTATTATTTCTTTCTAACTTTTGCAAATAGATACTCTTCCGCCTAGGTTTTAAAAATGCAAAGTGTATGATAGCTTCACCCTGGGCCCCAATATATTTTTATCAGTAAGTAAACTTCTGCCTCGCACCCACATCCTGGGCCTGAGAAAGTTCCATGGGGACCACCCCTAGCAGTCATGCACCCAGACAAGCCAAGATGTCGTGAGATTGTATCCTGGGCCTGAGAAACAGCCATATAGGCCGCTCTCTGCAGACATGTCCCCAGGCTAACTGTGCCATTGTGCAGTCATGTTTCAGGCCTGAAAAACAGCCCTGTGGAACCCCAGGCCAGACAAGCAGCTGTGCACCCATATACTGGAGCTGAGAAAAAGCCCCACAGGCCACCACTAGCAGAAACATACTCAGGTCAGCCAAGAAGCCATGAGATTGTGTCCTGGGCCTGAGAAACATCCCTGTGGGCTTCCTCTGGAAAACAGACCCCAGGTTAGCTGAGTAACCACATGGCCATGGTCCCAGCCAGAGTAACAGCTCCATGTCCCCAACCCTAGTGAGCCAGACCCCAAGTTGGCTGACCCAGTGTGTACACACACATGCTTCCTCTGAGAAATAGCCCTGCCAGTCCACTCCTTGCAAAGCTGTCTGTCTCAGCCTGGGCCACTAAGACACTTCAAACATCGCTGGTGTGGATTACAGTTAAAGAAACTACCTGGAGACTACACCACTGCATCCACCTAGAGCCAAGGCCAACACACCCATCAAACTGACAATCCAAGACCCATTCAAATGAATAATTTTTCCCTAAGAAATCTACTTCATAAAATTGGAAGAAGCAACTTTTCCATCAGTTACATATAAATCAATGTAGGAACACATCAACCATGAAAAAGCAAGGAAACATAACATTTCCAAAGGAAAACAATAATTCTCAAGTAACAGACCCTAATCATAAAGAAAAAGAATTCAAAATAATAATGTTTTTAAAACTTGGTGAGGTACAAGAGAATACAGACAGACAATTTAACTATATCAGGATAACAATTCATGATTTGAATGAGAATTTCAACAAAAAGATATGTATTATTTTTTTAAAAAGAACCAAACAGAAATCCTACAACTAAAGAGTTCAATGAATGAAACGGAGATACAATTGAGAGGTTCAACAACAAACTAAACCAAGCAGAAGAAATAATTTCTGAACTTGAAGACAGATCTTTTGAAATAACACAGGCAGAGAAAAATAAAAGATTAAAAATATGAACAAAGTCTACAAGATTTCTAGGACCCGTTAAGTAAATAAGTATTTGTATTATGGATATTCCAGAAGGAGAAGAGAAGGGAAAAAGGGGTAGAAAACATATTTAATAAAATAATAGCTGAAAACTTCCCAAGTCATAGAATAGAGATAGACAAACAGGTTCAGGAAGCTCAAATAACCTCAAATAGATTCAACTTATACAGGTCCTCTCTGAGGCATAGTATAATCAAATTATCAAGATTCAAAGACAAAGAAAGAATTCTAGAAATAGTAAGAGAAAAGCATAAGGTCACATATAAAGAAATTCACAGTCAACTAACAGCAAATGTATTGGCAGAAATCATACAAACAAGGAAGAGTGGGATAATATGTTCCAAGTACTGAAAAAAAAGGCTGACAGTAAAAAAAAAAAAAAAAAAAAAAAAAAAAAAAAATATATATATATATATATATATATATATATATACACTAAACACACCTACCCTTCAGAAATGGAGAAATTGAATATCTCACAAACAAGCAAAAACAAAGGGAATTCAATACCACTAGACTTACAAGAAATGCTCAAGAGAGTCTTATATGTGGAAGTAAAGAGACAATAACCATCATCAGAAAACATGGAAAACTGTGAAACTCACTGGTAGAGCTGATACACAAAGGAGGAAGAGAAGGAAATCAAACCATATCACTATGGAGAACCACCCAAACTGCAAAAATAAACAATAAGAGTGAAAGTAAGGAATAAAGGATATATAAAACAACCAGAAAACAATCAATAAAATGACAGGAGTAAGTCCTCACTTATCAATAATAACCTTGAATGTGAACAGGATAAATTCCCCCATATAAAAGAGGTAGACAAACTGAATGATTAAAAAACCAAGACCCATCTATATGCTACCTACAAGAAACTCATCTTTTCTGTAAAGATACATTTAGCCTGAAAGTAAAGGGATAAAAATGTGTCCCAAAAATATATCCCTTTTGGTTTTTTAGATAAAACCAAAAGCAAGGAGTAGCTATACTTATATCAGATAAAACAGACTTCAAGTCACAAGCTGTCAAAAAAGACAAAGAAGGACATTATATAGTAACAAAGGAATCAATTCAGCCAGAGACTATAACAATGATAAATATATATGCACCTAATACTGGAGTAACCAGATATATAAAGCAAATATTATTAGATCTAAAGGAGAAGCTATCATAATAGTTAGGGACTTGAACACCCCACTTTCAGCATTGTACAGACCATCTAGACAGTAAATTAACAATGACAACTAAAACAGCAACAACACTGGATTTAAACTGCACTATAGACCAAGTGGACCTAACAGATATTTGTAGAACATTTCACCCAATAGCTGGAGAATACACATTCTTTTCATCAGTGCATGGAAAATTCTCTAGGATTGACCATATGTTAGAATACAAAACAAGTTTAAAAATAATTTTTATAAATAAAATTATATCAAGTACCTTACTGACTACAATGAAATAAAACTAGACATCAATAGCAAGAATATTCAAAATAATGTAAATATATGGAAATTAAACAGCATGCTCCTGAAAGACCAATGGGTGAAGGAATAAATCAACAATGGTAGTTAAAAATTCCTTGAAACAAATAAAAATAGAAACACAACATAGCAAAACCTGTAGGTCATGGCAAAAGCAGTATTAAGAGGCAAGTTTATAGCAATAAATGCCTACATCAAAAAATTAGAAAGATGGCCAGGCGCAGTGGCTCAAGCCTGTAATCCCAGCACTTTGGGAGGCCGAGACAGGTGGATCACGAGGTCAGGAGATCGAGACCATCCTGGCTAACATGGTGAAACCCCATCTCTACTATAAAAATACAAAAAACTAGCCGGGCGAGGTGGCAGGCGCCTGTAGTCCCAGCTACTCGGGAGGCTGAGGCAGGAGAATGGCGTAAACCTGGGAGACGGAGCTTGCAGTGAGCTGAGATCTGGCCACTGCACTCCAGCCCGGGCGACAGAGTGAGACTCCATCTCAAAAAAAAAAAAAAAAAAAAAAAAATTAGAAAGATTTCAAATAAATAGACTCATGATGCACCTCATGAAATTGGAAAAGCAAGAACAAACCAAACGCCAAATTAGTAGAAGAGAAATAATAAAGATCAAGGCCAGGCATGGTGGCTCATGCCAGTAATCCCAGCATTTTGGGAGGCCAAGAAGGGAGGATCATTTGAGGTTAGGAGTTCAATATCAGCCTTGGCAACATAGTGAGACCCTGTCTCTACAAATAATTTAAAATAAAATTAGCCAGAAGTGGTGATTCATGCCTCTAGTCTTAGCTACTTAGGTGGCTGAGGTGGGAGGATTTTTTGAGGCTAAGTTCAAGACTGCAGTGAACTTTGATAATACAACTGCACTCCAGCCTGTGACAGAGTGAAGCTCTGTCTCAAAAAAAAAAAAAAAAAAAAAAAAAAAAAAAAAAAGCAAAAATACACTTTAAAAAGCAAAAGATAAATGAAATAAAAAAATTGATTTTTCTGAAATGAAAAATTGGCAAACCATTAGCTAGACTAAGAAAGAAAAGAGAACAGGCTCAAATACATGAAATCAAAAATGGAAAAGGATACATCATAATGGATACCACAGAAATAAAAAGGAGCCTTAAAAACTACTATAAACAACTATATGCCAATACATTAAAAAACTTAGAGGAAGTGGATAAGTTTCTGGACACATACATCCTATCAAAATTGAACCAAGAAGAAATAGAAAACCTGAATAGACCAATATTGGGCAAAAATATTGACTAAGTAATAAAAAGTCTCCCAGTAAAGATAAGTCTAAGACCAGATGACTTCACTGCTGAATTCTATCAAATCTTTAAAGAAAAATATATACTAATTCTTCTCAAACTATTCCAAAAAACTGAAGAGGAGTGAGTTCTTCCTAACTCATTTTACAAAGCCAGCATAACACTGATACCAAAACCAGAAAATGACACAACAAAAAAAGAAAATAAAATATCAAAATAGTTATGATATTTTTGACAAAGTAGAAAAAAATCTAAACTACATAAAAGACCATAAATACTCAAAGCAATCTTGAGCAGAAAGAACAAAACTGGAGGCATCACGTTACCAGACTACAAAATAGACCACAAAGCTATAGTAACCAAAACAGCATGGTACTGGCATAAAAACAGACACAAATACCAATTGTACAGTACAGTGGACCCAGAAGTTAATCCACATATCTACAGCCAACTAATTTTCAACAGACATGCCTAGGATACTCACTGAGGGAGAGGACTGTCTCTTCAATAAGTGGTCTTTAGAAAACTGAATACTCATATGCAGATGAATAAAACTAGACTCTCACTCTACAAAAATAAACTTAAAATGGATCCCAGACCTAATTGTCAGACCTGAAACTATGAAATTTCTAGAAGAAAACAGGGAAAATGCTTCATTACTTTGGTCTGGAAAATATTTTAAGAATAAGACCTCAAAAGCACAGGTAACACAAGCAAAAATAAACAAATGGAATTACATCAAACTACAGAGCCTCTGCACAGCAAAGGAAACAATTAACTGAGTAAAACAACAGCCTGAAGAAGGGGAAAACATATTTGCAAACCATTCATCTCAAAGGGGATTAATACTGAGAATATGCAAGAAACTCAAACATCTCAATAGCAAAAATATATATATACATATCCAATTGAAAAATGGGCAAATCATATAAAAACAGACATTCTCAAAAGAAGACATACAAATAGCCCGCAAATATATGAAAAAAAAATGCTGAATATCACTAATCAACAGGGAAATGCAATTCAAACCACAAGGAGTATCATCTCACCCTGACCCCAGTTGGGATGGCTATTATCAATAAGATAACAATAAATAATAAATAACAAACACTGACAAAAAAAGATATATGGATGACAAGTAAAGCATATGAAAACATGTGTGACATCATATGCCTTAAAACAAATGCAAATTAAAATGAGATACCACCACACACCTATTAAAATATCCAAAATCCAAAACACTGACAACACCAAATGCTTACAAGGATGTGGAGCAACAGGAGCTCATTCATTGCTGGTAGGAATGCAAGCTGGTAAAGCTATCTTGGAAGAGAGTTTCACTGTTTCTTACCAAACTAAACATACTCTTACCATACAATTTAACAAATGTGTTCTTTGATATTTACCCAAGTGAGTTGAAAACTTTTGTCAACACTAAAACCTGCACATAAATGTTTATAGCAGGTTCCTTTATAATTGCCAAAACTTGGAAGCAACCAGGATGTCCTTTAGTAGATGAACGGGTGAATAACTGTGATAGAGCTAGAAAATGAAATATTCTTCAGTGGTGAAGATGAGTTATTCAACCATGACAAGACATGGAGGAACCTTAAATACATACTACTAAATTTTAAAAATCCAATCTAAAAAGGCTACACATTGTATGAGTCCCACTATTTGACATTTTGGAAAAGACAAGACTATGGAGTCAGTAAAAAAAGTAAAAAGTGCTTTCCTGTGGGTCAGGGGAGGAGGATTAATGGTGGAGTATGGAGAATTTTCAGGGCAGTGAGACTATTTTGTAAGATACTACAATAGTGGATAGATACCATTATATGTTCGTTAAAACCCACAGAATGTACAGCTCCAAGAATGAGCCCTAATGTAAATTATGGACTTTGAGTGATAATGAGGTGTCAGTGTAGATCCATTGATTGTGACAATGAGCCACTCAGTTGTGGCAATGTTGACAGTGGAGGAGGCTTACATGTGTGAGGCCAGGGGATATATGGAAACTGTATTTTTAGCTAAATTTTTCTGTGAGCCCGAAGCTGCTCAGAAAATAAAGTCTGGCCAGGCACAATGGCCCACACCTGTAATCCCAGGACTTCGAGATCCCGAGGCAGGGGGATCACTTTAGGCCAGAAGTCTGAGAGCAGCTTAAACAACATAGTGAGACTCTATTGCTACAAAAAAAATTTTTTTTTTAATTAGCCAGGAATCATGGTGTATACCTGTAGTCCCAGCTGCTTGGGAGGCTGAGGACCAATTAACCCTAGGAGTTCGAGACTGCAGTGAACTATGATCACACCACAGCACTCCAACATGGGTGATAGGGTGAGACCCTGTCTCTAAAAAATATAAATTAATACACAAAAACAAAGTCAATTTTTTTTTTTAAAGTTTAAAAATGTCAGTGCTTGTGGTCAAAGTGATCATCAGGACCCGGCCATCCCTGAGGGCTAAAATGGTTCCACAAGAACATCTTGCAATAGTCTGAGATGTGATACTTCTGAGAAATAGAGGAAAGAAGCAAGTAAATGTCAAGCTTGCCGGGGAGACTCACTCAGTTAGTATGAGTGGCCACTGCCATGCATGTCATGGACTGGGAGCTGGATTTAGAAGGAATTCAACTCAATGTGACCAACCCCTTCTATGCATGGAGTCAGTAAAAACCCTTCTGTTAGAGGTGTGGTGTTTGAGGGGAGAATCAAGGAATCCCAGTGTAATGAGAACAAGCAGGTTTCAAGGTGGGATTGATGCTGGTGTGAGAGGCAGAGAGCTGAGATAACCACCTGGAGGAGCCAGACTGTTAAATGGCATTAATACATGTACATGTTCCAGAGTGTCCACAGTTATGAACAAAGCAGGGAAGACAAGGGGCATGAGGAGGAGAATAAGCCAGGGGAGTTGGCAACAAGGAGGCCATCAATCACTGCAAGATTCTTGAAAGCAGAAGGTCTACCTGATGCTGCTCATGCCAGAGCATGCAGTCTTTCTTACACTATCCAATGATTCATGTGAGAGCTGTTGATGAAGAAACATACTGCATGCCAGGCCCAGGATATTCAACAAGGAGCAGGAAAGGCAGGTTCTTGCCTTTGGCATGAACAGCATAGCAGAGAGGAGACAAGACTCCACTTGTTCATGTGAGCAGGACATAATGGCACAGCATGGTGAATGCTGTGATACGGGAAGTTTAGGGCAATGTGGAGAACCCACTGTGAAGCAGCATCCCATCTAGGTTTGAAGTCAGGAAGGTAGGAAGGGCTTCCTGGAGAAAGTTATGCCCAAGTTGGGACCAATGCTGGACATACATTAGTCAGAGCAACTAACACCAGCTGCTGTAACAAATGAGCTCCAAATTATAAACACTGTTACAGGTTGAACTGCGTTCCCGAAGAGTAAAGATATACTCCTAATTCCTGGTACCTGTGAATGTGACTTTATTTGGAAACAGGATCCTTGAAAATATAATCAACTGAGGAGGGAGTCATGCTGGCTTAAGCTGGGCCCTGAGTCATGTCTGGTGTCCGTATAAGAAAGCAAAATGTGGACATGTGCAAACACAGAAGGACAGCACCACGTGTGGACACAGTCAGTGACTGGAGTTGAGCCTCTATGGGCCAAGGAGTGCCAAGGATTCCCAGCAACCACAAAGGCAAGGAAGAGGAAGGAAGGATCCTTCGCTGGAGCCTTGACAGCAAACATGGCCCAGGGCAGGCTCGGGGAATGTGAGAAAATACCTTTCTCTTGTCTTAAGGCACCCAGCCTGCTGCGGTACTTTGTTCTGGAGGCTTAGCACACTAGGGAGGTTACTCCTTGTTTGCCCTGACTTTGGCTCAGAGGAGTAGCTGGGGTAGAGGTGGGAGTGGCTCTGCTCCACAGAGTCACTAAGGGACCCAGGGTCCTTCTCTCTTGTTCCTCCACCCTCCTTTAGGACCTCTGCAAGAGAAGCAATGATGGAGTAGAGAGAACACAGAGACCCCATGGCAGGCTTTAGGATTGAGCTACCTCACTGCACCCATATTTATTGACCAGAACAGAGTCAGATTCCCTACCCTCAACCACAAGGGAGATGGAAATGCCCTCTTTCTGTATATCTAGGGGGAAAATAAAGTATTTTTTGGTGAAAACATAGCATTTCACTGTTTCTGCCCCAAAACGCAAGCTGTTTTTTGAACTATAAGTACAGAGCTCCTTTGAAGCTTCCTGGGATGATTCCTAGTGCCATCATTCTGGGCTGTGGGAATAACCATTTTCATTATCTATACCATCTACAATTCCAGTGTAATTCCAGATCCATTTGTGCAGACCAAGGTGTCCAAATCTTTCCAGTCTGCTGTTGAGAGAGCCTCTCCATTATCCCGGCTGTGGACAAGCTCTTCCCTTCCTGGGCCTCCTAACTCAGCTGCATTCATTTCTGGGTAAAGCAAACAGACCTCTTCGAGTTCCTCCGATAGGGTGCTCTTGTTTTCAGGTGGGAAGCTGTTTGCTTTGCCCTACGGTGCCCTTATTGATGAAGCTGAGTAGAGCTACCATAGAGCTCTGCTGCAAACTGTTGAGGCCTTTGGAGTGTTTCTCTGGGAAAGATGCCTGAACTCCTCCAACCCCCTGGGGAACTGAATGCCAGTAAAGCATGACAGGCTCTGGGCCCAGCTAGGAATACAAGGAGCAAGATAGACAGATCTGTGTTCATTTCTTTTCCATTATCATCCTATTGTATCTGGAGCCCAGGAGAGGAGATGAAAGTGCTAGCAATTAATCTGGGACTGGATGGCTCGGCCAATCCCATCCCACTCTCTGTGCTGTGGGGTCATTTCCATTTCCCTTTTATTTTGACAAGCATATTAATCAGTAAAGGTGAGCGGCATTATTAAAGCAGCTGCTGGTGCCAGCACTCTCTCCCCCAACTCTGCCACACTCAGTTTCAAGTAGTTCTCTCTAGTAAAGTGGGAGGCTTCTGCCCAGCTCATCGGGAGTAATTACTGCCTTACTCTTTACAGGTAGCTCAGCACACACATGCGCACACATGCACACATACATGGATGTACATGCACATGCATCACACGCATGAAACAAACACTACTGTGCCTATCAGAGGATGCCTGCATGAGTGAGGAGCTGGACTTGCCCACTGCACACTGAATAGAGACAGAGCAGGTCTTACTGCCATTTCTTTCTCTGTACTTGTCCAGACATGTTGGGGTCCAGTCTTCAACACAGAGAAAGAATATTTAAAATACCATTGATTCCCAAGCCTCCCACAGCCAACCTGCCCATGGATAAATTACACAGCTATTTAAATTTGACAGCATTCTGAATTCCTCTGGCAAGGAGAGAATAGATTGAACCTCCTAAGTCATAAGATAGGAAAAGAGAATTACGGCAAGGAGAAGAGGAGAGGGGTTGTTGTGGCAAAGACTTTGAGCACAATTGCAGGGCATTGTTTTCATAATTGTGTACATTTACATTAAACCACTGAAGATGCTGTGGCTGCTGAATTGGCCACCACCAGTTCATTCTGCAATGTTCCTCATTGGTGCTGGATGTCAGGGATGCCCTGGGTCTAGGGGCTACAAACTTGCATCAGAGAATCTTATTGCAATGTCGCCCACAGCCTCACAGGGGCAGGTTCACGTGTAATAGTTGCATCCATGGATAATGGGGTGGAGCAGAGCAAGTGAAAGCTTTGGATTCCTAGGTCTCACCCATGAGGCACAGAGGGGAGCCATTTGATACTGCACTTGCACTCAGCAAATGACAGTGGAAACACCAAGTGTGTGGCTCAGATCTAGAAACACAACTCATTTCCATTAACCATCAAGTGAAGCTGAGCAGAGAGTTGGGAGACTGAGCTTAATTGAAAGCACTGAGGTCATCAGATTGTGTGCTCAATTGGCACGACTCTGTCTCAGAGCCCTAACTGGGGATGAGGCTGCCCACTCGCACTCCATGGCCTGAAAGGAAGAGAGCAGGTAAACAATCAGTGCACAGTTACCACCACTACAGGAGGAGAGCAGAGACTTGTCATCACAATGGACAGGGGCACTTGTGACATCTTTGTCCAAAAGAGAAGCACACTGTCCTGCCTGGTCTTAAACCCAGCCTCTTTGGCATAAACTTTTTAAGGTAAAATAGTTCCATGGTCCAAAATTGTTGAAACAGCATTCTCTGCCTCCTCACTTTGATATTTTTTATCCAGGTCAGATCAGATTAAAATGAACAGCAGGAAATTCCAAGATGGATGAAAAAAAGCACACAAACTTAGACAAGAGAATTGTGAAATTCAATTAATATTTAACAGATATTTATTAAAGATTCACATGTGCTGACACTGTTCTAGGTACTTGAAAACATCAATGAGCAAAACAATGCTGGCCCTCCTTGAACTTGCTTGCATCCCAGCAGTTGGAAACAAGTAAAACAGAGTAATAAGCAAGAAAAGTATCTAGGAAATGGTAAAGAGTACAGCAGAATTGAGTCAGAGTAGAGAGGGCGGGGCAGTTACAGAATTAAACCAAGTGGTCAGGGAGGCCTCATTGAAAAGGTGGCATTTGAGAAAGACTTGGAGGAAGTGCAGAAGTGAGTCAAACTGATATATGGAGGAAGAGTGTTCACATTTCAGAGATTACAGGGGCCGGCGTGGCTGCAACAAAATGAGCAAAAGGAAATATCCCAGGAGCTGATGTCAGGAAGTAACAGGACCCGCATCCATGGGACTTCCAGGCCATGGCAAGGTGTTTGTCTTTTATACTAAATAAAATGGAGGCCCTGAAGGTTATTAGCACAGGATTCATATCAGGTTACTCAAGTTTTCTAAGGATTACTTAAACCTGGTTGCCATGCTGGGAATAGATTACAAGGAAACAGGAACAGAGACAAGAAAACAAATTAGATGATGGTGTTTAGACCAAGGTAGTAGCAGAAAAGAGAGTGAGAATTGGTCAGGTTCTCAGAGTATTCTGAAGACAGAGCCAATGGGTTTTATAACAGGTTTGATATAGGTATAAGTGAAAAAGTGAGGTCGAGGATACCACCAAGATGTGCCCTAAGCTGTTGGGATGGTGGAGTTTCTATTAACTGGCATGGAAAGGCGGCAGTAGAACAGGTTCAGGCTAAAACACAAGAGTTCTGTGTTAGCTATGATCACCTTGAGATGTTCTTAAACATCTAAGTGGAAAGGTTGAGTAGGCAGTTGGGTATATAAATCTGGAATTTAGGAAAAGATTTAGGCTAAAGATATAAACATGGAAGTCATATTATACTGATGGCATTTAAAGCTATGAGACAAAATGGGGTCATCAAAGGGGAGTGTCTTTATCAAGAAGACAAAGAGCTGACATGACAAAGTCATGGACAAAGGAGAAACCGGCAAAGGTAGCAGAGAAAACAAAGCAGTGTGGTGTCCTAGAAGCCAAACGCAGAAAATGTTTCAAGGAGATGGAAGCACTCAACAAATCTTTTCCAATGCTGCTGAAGGCTCAAGTCGGATGAGGACTAAGAATGGACCTTTGGCTTCAGCAACACATAGGTCATGGTGATCTTGACAAGAGCGGTCAGTTGAGTTCAGGGATCCAAGCCTGATGAGAGCAGAATCAACAGAAAGTGGGAAGCAATGAATTAATGACAGCAAGTGACATCTTTCAGAGTTTTGTCTCAAATAGAAAGCAAAGAAATGTACATAAACTGGAGGAAAAGGGTCATGGGAGTGATCTTCAGATGAGAGAAATGATATAAGTTTGTTGAGTGACAGGAATGACCCAATACAAAGCCAGCAGCTGGCAAGGTAGGAGACAGAGGGTAGAATCCCTAACAAAGCTGAGACCTCGTGCACTAGAGAGAAAGGTGGTGTTAATTTGTGAAAGAGGCACGAAGGCAGAAGTGAAGGTGCAAAGAAAGGCAGATGAGTAAAGGTAGCAGTGACTGTCTTTGGAACTTATCTGGTTACTGTTTTTTCCAGTAAAGATAGAAGCTGAGAGAGAGAATGGGGTAAGAGATATGGGGAATTGGGAAGGGAAGGGAAGAGAAGGGAAGGGAAGGGAAGGGAAGGGAAGGGAAGGGAAGGGAAGGGAAGGGAAGGGAAGGGAAGAGAAGGTGTGACATGGCCATTTAGAGAATATGAGAGGGGAGGGACATACAACGGCATTGCCAGGCAGCATGAAGGGCCTCAGGTTTTCTCAGCCATGAAGTAGAAACTAGACATGCGGCCATGGTGTGTGCTTCCCTGCAGGCATGTTCAGCTGCACCGAAGCCGGCAAGCAGTAGGCAGCATTGATTTCACCAGGGTTGTGGGTTGCCAGGCTAGGAGGAGAGAGGAGCAAGGTGGTGCTGATAGTGACTGACCACGAGATTGGAGCTGGGAAAGTGGGGGTGAGGAACAGTAGAAAGGAGGATTTCTGCTTCCAATAAAGATGGAGTAAGAGAATCAGAGCTACCCTCCCATCTTAAACAACTAAAAACCTGGTTCTCTCTCTCTCTCTCTCTCTCTCTCTCTCTCTCTCTCTCTCTCTCCCCCCCTCCCCCATTCTGTGTGTGTGTGTGTGTGTGTGTGTGTGTGTGTGTACACGTATGTACGGGACCCAGTGATCTCCCTGAGTTTAGAAGATGGAGCTGGAAATGTGGGGAGGCTACAGCGGTAGAATCCCGGAGAGGTCCACTGCACAGATAGAGAACTCTAGAAGACTGCAGAGAGGTACAGAGAGCTAGAGGGCCACAGAGGGCCACAGAGTGCCAGAGATCCACAGAGGGGCACAGAGAGCCACACAGATCCACAGAGGGGTGCAGAGGGCCTCAGAGGGCCGCAGAGGGCTACAGAGGGACACAGAGGGCTGCAGAGAGTAATAAAGGGTTACAGAGGGCTGCAGAGGGCCACAGAGGGCCTCAAGGAACTGCAGACAGCCGGAGAGGGCTGCAGAGATCCACAGACGGCAACAGAGGGCCCAGAGTCCTCTATAGGTCTCCAGCAGGGTGTACTTGAGTGTGAGGCAAGTGGGCAAGGCTGAAGAAGAACCATCAGAAAGGAGAGGAGGGGACAGCCTGCAGCACTCATGCAGCTCAGAAGAGTGAGTGTTTTACCAGCCACACTGCAAAGCCTCCTAACACACAGGCATCGATAGAGTACTCAGAAGGTTATTATCTCAACATGGCGGCAAAATCGGGCTACTCTGGCCTTATTGAGCGAAACTTAAAAGGAAGATCCTAAAGATCAAAAATTGTTTTCTTATTTGTTTTAAAGATAGGGTCTCACTTTGTTGCTTAGGCTGCATTTGAACTCCTGGGCCTAAGTGATCCACCTGTCTCAGCCTTACAAGTAGCTGGAATTACAGGCTCCCATCACAGCACCCAGCCTCTGTTCCCTTACCTATATCCCAGAACAAAGCTTTAATATTTTTTGTATTAAAATAATACAAAAATAGGCCAGGCACGGTGGCTCAAGCTGTAATCCCAGCACTTTGGGAGGCCGAGACGGGCGGATCACGAGGTCAGGAGATCGAGACCATCCTGACTAACATGGTGAAACCCCGTCTCTACTAAAAAAATACAAAAAACTAGCCAGGCATGGTGGTGGGCGCCTGTAGTCCTAGCTACTTGGGAGGCTGAGGCAGGAGAATGGCGTAAACCTGGGAGGCGGAGCTTGCAGTGAGCTGAGATCCGGCCACTGCACTCCAGCCTGGGCGACAGAGCGAGATTCCGTCTCAAAAAAAAAAAAAATACAAAAATATTCAGGACCAACGAGGTGAAATGTTGTAGGACCAATGGGATGAACATCCTAGTAGGCTTGCAGGATTGCTGGCCTTAGAATTCTAGAGAAAGTAAGCTAGAAATATGATCAGAAAGGGAAGTCCTTAAAAGTAAGATAGTAGCAGAGCTGTAGTTATTGCTAATGACATCTCAAATAAATGATAAAAGTGAGTGGAGGACAGAATGGGTGAAGGATCAGGGTTCAAGAACTGAGAGGCCAGGCTGTACAAATAATCATGTGTGCACACACTGAAACTTAAGAGTTAAGATAGATGCAATACTGGAGAGAATGATAGCAAGCCAGGATCTTTAATCATCTAGAACAGCATCATCCATTACGACAGTCATTAGCTGTGCATGGCTATTTCCATTTTACTTTTCAAACTTTAACTGCTGTTAAATAAAGTTTAAAAAAATGCTTCCTTAGTTGCAGCAGCTGGATTTCAAGTGCTCAGTAGCCACACGAGGCAGATGGCTATCATTTTGCACGAGCAGTTATGGAATATTTCTATCATAGCAGGAAGTTCTGTTGAATAGCACTAGCCAATGTCTGGGGAAATAAGTTGGAAGAGGACAGCCAGGCAGCAACAATTGAGGAGACCCTCTTTGGGATCAGTGTGGGCCACAGGCTTGGGCTTAAAACAACAAATCCTCTCCTTTTCTCCTCCTGTTGCCTATCTAGTCCCCACAGCAGCAAGAAATGAAGCTGGAGGTCAGATGTGGTCAATCCAGAAATAGCTCCCTTCTTGAATATGTTGGTGGGATTATCCCAGCCTGAACCTTTCATTTATTTTGAGCTTGAGCTGCCTTAGACTGTGCCATTTTTAATGGAATATTTCTTGGGCTTCAAATCTTTAAGCAACTCAATTGCTCTATATTTCCGGTGTACTTTTGAACCAGCTTTGCTCTCTCCCAGTTTAGGAAGGAGTGAGTGTTAAACAGTCCTGGCTTTATTGGAGGGGCTAAGGCAACCTTCACTCTGCACCGTGGGCATTATGGTGACATAAAGACTATGAAGTTAAAACCCAGGGTGGCTGCCATCCAAGATCCCTGTGAAACGATGGTGCTAGGAGGGAACCAAAGATTGAGCAATTTGAACAATTGAAATTAGATTGAACAATTTAACTCAGGAGTTAATTTTCTTAAATGAAGGAAGAGAGGATGGCTTAGAGATAAATTTGGAATTATTTTGCAAAGAGAAAGACAGACCATGGTTGCTGCCAGAGAGAGGCATCCAGCATGGAGCGTCATTCGTTGGAGCTGAGACTGGCAGAGCGGAAGGACCAGAACCCCCAGCCTCCTACTTAGGACTCCCCTAGCATCCTTCCCTCGGGTTCTGTGGACCACCTCCACATATGACCTCTGAGGAGCAGACTTCGGCCCAAGGAATGCTTTGAGTTCCCTAAGAAATAGAAGTTTTAAAAAATATTACGTTGAATATTATGTCAAAAAAAAAAACAACATAAAAGCTGCCCCTCATCCTCACAGATAGCACCAACTTTAGTTCTACACCTGAGAACCACAACTTGGGGAGGTGGAAGTGCTTCCTGGGTCCAGAACCAAGAAATAGGGCATAAGCAGAATTGAGCTAGTGGGGTTAGTACACTGGGCAACAACAGGGTTATGAGGATATCCAGGTAAAAGATGGGACATCTGACCCCCAGAACATGCTGGACAACACAACCGACACTGAGGCTGACTTTACTGAGCTGGGAGCTGCTGACTGATATTCTCGTGGCCTGGGAAGAGCGCTCCCAGTGCCTGGGGAAGAGCCAGGCCTGAGGATGGCAGTTCAGCAGGTGGGTGATGCAGGTGTGGGGACCAGGCAGACCTTCCTTTCAGACAGAGGGATAGATGGATAAACTCTAGGGAGGGGTGGCTGTCTGAATAAAAATATCAAACCGGAATGGGTAAGAAATTAGCTTAGGTTCACATGGAATCAACCCAAATGCCCGTCAATTACAGACTGGATAAAAAAAAATGTGGTGCATATACACCATGGAATAGTATGCAGCCATAAAGAGGAATGAGATCGTGTCCTTTGCAGGGATGTGGATGGAACTAGAAGCCATCATCCTCAGCAAATTAACACAAGACCAGAAAACCACACGCGGCATGTTCTCATCCATAAGTGGGAGCTGCCTTTCTACCCTGAATGCAAGAGACCCTCATAGTTAGACAGGAATATCATCACCCCTATTCAGCCTGAAGAAGTTACAGAAGATGGATCTTTGTCCCTCTGCGACACTTAGGATTAAGGATTCTCTTACAAAAGGGAGGGGGGGAAATGTCAGAGGCGTGTGAACCAGAGCAACTTCATCTTAAACAGGAGCTGGGTAAAATGAAGCTGCAACCTACTGGGCTGCATTCCCAGACAGTTAAGGCATCCTAAGTCACAGGATGAGATAGGAGGTCAGCACAAAATACAGATTATAAAGACCTTGCTTATAAAACAGTTTGCAGTAAAGGAGCCAGCCAAAACCCACCAAAACCAAAATGGTGACGAGAGTGACCTCTGGTCATCCTCACTGCTACACTCCCACCAGCACCATGACAGTTTACAAATGCCATGGCAACGTCAGGAAGTTGCCCTATATGGTCTAAAAAGGGGAGGCATGAATAATCCACCCCTTCTTTAGCAGATTATCAAGAAACAATCATAAAAAAGAGCAACCAGCAGCTCTCGGGGCTGTTCTGTTTATGGAGTAGCCATTCCTTTATTCCTTTATTTTATTTGATTTTTCTGAGTCTCATTCTGTTGTCCAGGCTGGAGTGCAGTGGCATGATCTCAGCTCACTGCAACCTCTGCCTCCTAGGTTCAAGCAATTCTCTGCCTCGCCTCCTGAGTAACTGGGATTACAGGCGCATGCCACCATGCCCAGCTAATTTTTCTTTTTTTCTTTTTTTTTTTTTTTTTTTTTTGTATTTTTAGTGGAGACCCGGTTTTGCCATGCTAGCCAGGCTGGTCTTGAACTCCTGACCTCGTGATCCACCCCCCTCAGCCTCCCAAACTGCTGGTATTACAGGCATGCGCCCAGCCTACTCTCTTAATAAACTTGCTTTCACTTTGCAAAAAAAAAAAAAATAGTACGTGGGAGCTGAACAGTGAGAATGAACACATGAACACAGGGAGTGGTACAACACACACTGGGGCTTGTCGTGGGGCAGGGGTAGGGACAGCATCAGGGTAACTAGCTAATGAATGCAGTGCTAAATACCTAGGTGATAGGTTGATAGGTGCAGTAAACAACCACGGCACATGTTTACCTATGTAATAAACCTGCACATCCTGCACATGCATCCCGGAACTTATAATAAAATTTTAAAAAAAGAAAATAGCTTGGGTTCATCGGTGGTTTCTATAAGGAAGCAGAGTCCCACTGTCCTTGTGTGGATCACTTAGGAGCCTGGATACTCAGAGCTAGGGCAGCAGCATCTTTAGAAACAAAAAACAAGGAAGAGGGCTCAAAATGTGATTCACTTTTTTCCCCAGGCCCTTTCTCCTCTCCAAGAGCTTGCATTTTACCTCCATCTTTTCTCTTCCCCATTGTTGGATATTTTCATAGTGCTCATCTCAGCACTGAGGGGGTGAGGAAGGAAGAAGGGCTGTCTGGTCAGGCCCAGCCATCCCCACCCAGAGAGGATGCCCAAGGAGGAAGTTTCCAGGCAAGTTATCTGGGAGCTGGAGGAATTAGAAGATGAGGTTCTTCATCTTCATATGTTCTCTGCGGGCTCAAGGTACCGCTCGCTGGTTGCAGGAGGGACAGGGAAGCCTGAACACCACGATAACACCAACACCAGTTGGGGACACCAGTTGGGGTTATCAGGCAGCTGCCCCACACCCTGGACATGTGGACAAGGAAAAGAAACACCACGAACGTGTCTCCCCTTAGTCCTGCCTCTGACCTAACCTGCTGTCGGTCAGAGTTAGAGGCTGTGCACATAACCAGCTTCTCCATCAGGCCTGAGCTGGGGATCGCTTGAGACTTATCCAGCTCATTGCTTGCACCTTCGCGGAGCTGGCCATTGTGAGCTCTGCCAGGGCCTCCAGCTGGGGCCGAGTTGGGAGGCAGCTTGTGCCTGGGCGGTCGAATGAACCATGAAACGGCATCCTCTGCTGCCCTCTACTGTCGCATAGGCTTAATTGCAGACGGCCTAAAAGGCTGCTTCAAAAGGGAACTAGAAGAGCATCCTGCATTCAGACGTGATTTCGCTTCCACCTGCTTTTATGAATTTTACCTCATTTTATTGGCATAGATAACCTAACTGACAATATTTTAATTAAGGAAACCTCAATGATATTCCCTAGGAATAGGGCTTGCCTTTGACCCAGGACACAAACGTCTTCCTTTTCAGTGTCTGGCGGAGGGTCTATCAGCAGCAGGCCTGGCTGATGGTGCGCTGTGAAGCTTTCGCTGATGTGCTTAGTAAGGGCCGGGGCACACATTCTCCTTTGCAGCGCCTGTAAATCTACGCAATAGAAAAACACATCCAATGACCAGAAAACATGTGAGCCCTGATCTGAACGTAGGTCTCCTTCAAGGGCTTCCAGTTTTTTTTTGTGCAGAGTCGCTGGACTCATCTGGAGTGCTACATGATTAAAGTTTGGGGATGTCTGATCCTCCCAGAAAGCAGATCAACCACGAATTGAGGCTTCAGGCTCTATGGACCACGGGCACCACCGCTCCCTCCTTACCAGGTGGTGGGTGGCTAGGCAGACCCACTCCACCACACTTATGTGGGACTACCAGCCTAGCATTTGGTCGCTTGGCCCAAATATCAGGGCTTGTTTCATCCACAAAGACACACTGCAGCCCTGCTACATGCCAGGCACTTCTCTGGGCACAGGGATGGGACAGCAGTCAAAGACACTTGAACTCTACCCCCTAGGGTGCTGGCAGTTTTCTCACCAGCTCTTCAGATGTTTCCGTATGGTGGGAACACATAGCTCTCAGCTTGGCCGTCAGGTGGTTTATCTATAGCCCTAAAGAGAAAAAGACACCCATTGTCCACAGAGCTCACTACAGACAGTCCAGGAAGTGCTCCCTGGCATGCGTGCTTTCTGTGCAGTTTGTACAGTTGATCCCGTTCCCCTCAGGTGGAGAAGCTTCAGGGTCTAGGGGAATGGGGCAGAGCAACAGTGGAAGGTCAGGGGACAATAAAGTGGGGTCACTCCCAGGTCCTGAGCTCTGGCCGCCACTGGCACCAGGAGGACAGACAGTAAAATAAGTGATATTTCCCAAGCATACAGAGAGTTATTAATTAGAGTTAGCTATTTGCCAGCTAAGTGCTGAAAGGGTCTATGGTAATTAAAAGAGCTAATCAGATTTTCAAAGGGCACCGATACCATGTAAACACAAGGAGATTCTACGTGCTGTTCTCAGCATGTCATTGGAAGCTGTTGGGGTGAGGGCTTGTGGCTGTTGACTCCTCTAGTACAGAAAGCACCACCCTGTTGGCTGCTCACCCCTACAGAAGGATGGAGGGGCCTAGAATTAATGCCAGGGCCTCCAAAAAGGTGCTGCATACACGTTTGCACTATTGTTTGTAAGTATATACAGCTCTTCTAGCTTCTGATTTTGTTTTAGCTTTAATCATCCAAAGTGCTACTAAGTTAATATCAGTGTTTTTCTATTGCCTTTTTCTCTGTCAGTGGTTATGAAACATGTGTCCATCACGTGTTGTTTGCCTTCAGATCCATTTCACAATTGCCCCGTGCAAACGCTATTTTCCAGGCTCTCTTGCCTACTGGCTTCCCTTTAGGTTTGGCCAATGGGAAGTGATGTCAAGAGATGGAGGTGAGAGGAAGAGGGAAGTGAGAGCATTTCTCTCCTCACCCTGACCCCTCACCTCTGATTGGAGTCCCTGGTGGGAGCTGCCCCTCCAGGACCGGCTGGGTGTCAGCTCCAGCTCTAGCCAGGTGACCCTTCCTTACACCCAGTTGTCACTGCGAAACTCAACTCCAGGTTCTATCTTGGCTTCTGCAGATCTAATCTTAAGAGCAGCTGCTGCTAGTTTCTGAGGTTTGAAAGTAACAGTAATTCACATGAGAAGGTTAATGAAATACAGAAAATTTATCACTTTGTAAATTCTTACAGTGTCTTATTTTGGGATTCCCTAGAAGCAGAATCTGAGACAAGTCTTTGTGTGAAGCTTTATTAGAAAGTGTTCCCAGAACAACAACAACAAAAAGAAGCAGAAGAGTGGAAAGGTGAGACTGGGGAGTGAAAAAAGTGAGCCAGGAGACTGTGCTGCTGGCTTCCTCCTGCTGGGGAGTTCTGAGACAGAGTCAGGACTGGTCACACCCCAGAGAGGCCGCACTGGCGATGCAAGAGCTGGAGTATTCATATCCTGCAAGCAGTAAAGGGTTAACCTTGCCCAAAGAAAGGTGTGGCCCTGGCACAGCTCCTGGGAGGGAGCCTGTAAGTCCTCTAATGTCCTGCCTGATAAGTGTCTGTTTACCAAGGCCTTGGGCCACACCAGGTAGTTGATGCTAAGGATGGGATTCACAGTGGAGGCCTTGTATCAGCTTGATCTGTTAAGGGACTGGAGACCAGGTCAGCTGCGTAGATCATCCATCATGTTTACGTGACCAAGCCTTCAATAAAATCCCTGGAAGCCAAGGCTCATGTCAGTGTCCCTGGTTAGCAATATTCCATGCATGATGTTCCACATAATTACTGGGAGAACTAAGCGCTGCTGCACAGCCCCTATGGGAGAGGACACTGGAGCTCCACAGCTAGAGCTCTCCTGGGACCCACCCTAGGTGCATCTTCCCACTGCTGACTTCAACCTGCCGTGTAGTGTTGGAACCATGTGTAGTAAAGGTAATTGTGAATCTGCTGGCCTTTCTGGTTCCTATGAGTTCTCTTAAATCATTGAACCTGGGGGATGTCTTGAGGACCCTTGCATCTACCCATCACTGGGTAAGTACTGTCTCAGCCCCCCCATGCAAGCAGGGTGAGCACAAGGGCTCCAGCAGCCTTCGGACAGCTGCTCATGGAGAGAAGCTGGCACTGGTTGTGGGGGTCATAGCGGCACCCAGGAACAGCGTGCATGGAAGGGGAGAGGTACCCCAGGGATGCATGGGGCACTGACAGGGCTGGGGGTCAATGTGAGTGCTTCAGTTCCCAAAGCCCCTGTTCTTCCCAGCATCTGGGTGTGATATGAAGAATTACTTTGGCAAACTGATATGAAGATATTGGCAAACACGAGAACATCTCTCATCATTAATGAGTCATCATATGCTGCTACATAATCAGATCCCAACCCCCCTGACCAGTGGTTAGAAGCAGAACAAGCTGTTGTGAACTACACATCTAATGCTAATCAGTATGGCTTTAGAGCAGTGCGTCTAGGGCTGCAGCAAGCCCTGGATTCCCCTGGAGGGCTGTGGGCACACAAGGGTTTAGCAGGTCTGGGGCAGGGCCTGAGCATTTGCACTTCCAGCTCCTAGGTGACGCTGCTGGCAGCCGAGCATATGCTTGGAGAAGGCAACTTTAAAGATGCAGACATGGGGCAAGCTTGCCAGGGGTCAGTTCTCCATCCTGGTGAGGAAGACGGTGAGCAAAGGCTAGCAGGGAAGGTAAATGGCCAAGGGGGCAGGGAGGGCTCGAGGTGGGCATGGGTAGGGACAGGAGTAGAAGACAAAATGCCCACGTCTCCAACTGCCAAGGGGGACAATGCCCAGGTGTGGTTCACGTGGTTTCTCAGACTTTGGCAGGCTTAAGCCCCCATGCCCACACAGGCTTTTTTCGCAGAAGTGAATATTCATGTGGCACAAAGAGGAAGAGTTGCTAAGAAAAAGGGAATTGGGTTCTGCTTGGTGTGGATCTTCCCAAAGTGGATCCAGAGACAAGGGCTTGGGTGTAGGCAGCTTATGTAGAAGGTGGTCCCAGGAAACCCAAATAAGGGAGTAGGGAAATGAATGGAGGAGGCAAGGAAGAAGATATAGGAGGTGTCAAGGGCAGGTTACCCGTGTGGGCAAACAGACTCAATTCTCTGGGCTGGGGGTCTTGCCTGTGCTCCCCTTTCTAGGTAAGTACGTTCACAGCGAAGCAGCCTCCTGTGATGGGGAAGCCCTCAGGTAGAGAGAAGGGCTTGAATGGGAAGTTGTCAATTTACAGCGATCTGCCCCTCATGGCTGAAGATGAACACAGGTAGGCTGAGGGGATACAGGAAGGGGCACCAACATATTATCTTAGGGGTTTGATCAACATGTAATAAAGTGACAAGAATCATGTCTATGTTTTGCAATGAGATGCTTGTCACCCTCGAAGCACTGACAGAAGAGGGTGCCCACTGCCACCCAGACAGTGACTGCCCAGGATTCTGATGCAGAGAAAATCATGTGCTTAACAGCAGAAAAATGCCACCTACCATTTAAAACAGACCCTGACCCCATTCAGGAGGATGAGTGACAGTGAGCAAGGGCACATCCACTGGAAGAGGATATATTTGCAAACTCTAACACCCATGTCCCCTTGCCCAAAATTTAGCTCCAAAAATGATAAAGAAACATATTTTAAAACCACCTTAAGTTTGACCTTGTCATGAGTTCAAATTATGCAAACAAATAAATGAAATCATTGCAGATTGGGATACACGATGTTAAAGGAAGAGACAGGGCAACATGATAGAAAGTCAAGTAAATTGCAGTGAGGGTGGGGCGAGTGGGCTGCATTAGCTATGATTGTCAATGAGAGCCTCTGATAAAGTAACATTTGCTTTTTCTTCCCATGTTACCTGAGAGAGAGGGCAACATAAAATTTGAGGGATGAGAAAGTGGCAGCCACGTGGAGCTCCAGGGAAGGACCATTTAATGCAGAAGGAAAGTAAGTGCAAAGGCCCTGGGGTAAGAAAGAGGCGGGAGTCTTAGAACACCAAGGATACCAGGGAGTGGGATGCCTTGTGCAGGAGGGAAAGGGATATGGAATATGTTTGAAGGACTAGGCAAGATCTCCAAAATCCCAGAAACCACAGTAGGTATTTCAAGCAGAGAGAATTTAATATGGGAGTTCGTGGCACAGGTGAATGAAGAGTTGAGGAGTCAAACAAGAAGCAGTGACAAAATCCAGATATGAGCAACACCAGGAGACTGATCCCACCCCTAGGCCAGAGGGGCAAAGGGAGAATGCATGTGGGGCTCTCTGAGCCCAACGTCTCTGTGCCCTCCCAGCCAGGCACAACAGGAGCACAGAGAGGGACTGCCTTGTGCTGGAGCTGAACTCACGGATGAAGCCTAGCCAGGGCTGGAGATGTCATGTGAAACAGGAAGAAGGGGCAGGCACATCCAGGCTTCTCTCCTCCTCCCAGCAGCCAATCTCCTGCCAGTGACTCCCATTGGCTGACTCTACCAGGAAGCAAGGGCTCCTGGGAAATGTAGTTCCCTTCACTGCAGCACATAGGCACAGCTGGGGAGTGGTACCCTATGTGCCATTTAGCTGTCATTTCTGCTGTATTCCCCGAAGTTAGCCATCAGTGCTATGGTCAGATTAGGTGCTTAAGAAACCTTTGCTGAATTATCAACTACTCATGAAACAAGAAAATCCAAACAAGTGATGCTAAGGGCTTTAGTCCTATTACCCCAAATCCATATAAAGTTCTTCATCCTCAGCAAGACTACCCGATTGTAGGCAGTTTACCTGATTAATCAAAGTGTACTTATATCGCTGATGATGGAGAACCGTAAGCTTCTTCACAGCATTTCCTCAGTCACTTGCGTATAGATGGTATTCACATTTAGTCCTGCATGTCTAAAAGCTGGAAGAAGTTCCCCACAGCAACAGGACAAGGGATGGCACAGGTGCCCTCCAATCCAGCTGGTAAAGTCAGAACTAACTTCCTCAGTCCACACCGAGAAGATAAACTGGTCCAGGACCGGCTGGTTATCACATGGGGTTTGGAATCCATTAGTACTGAATGTTCTTATATTCCCTCCTCCCATCCTTCCTCCAGGCATTGCCCTCCATCTCTCTGACTGTTCATATGTGGTAGCCAGCGTGTACAGGATATGGCTTCATTTTCCTGCTGTGATCTCCTTTGTGATTTCAAAAAGGTTAATTCATTACTTGGTAGAAAATGTGAAATTCAACAAAAATATTGCCTTTCTTACTAAGCAAACTAAGCCTGGTCTAGCTGGGGATATGATGTAACAATTTTCTTGGTGGTCTGCCCTCAAACCGTCAGGTTTCCATAGCCTTAACAATGTAGCCGTGGACCATGGGGAGCTAGCATTGCCTCCAGGGTGATGTCACAGTTCCTGAATCCTTGCACTAGGTGGGGCCAGCCTCCTGTTGTGTAGACTCATCACTATACCAGTCCTCTGTTCCTGGTCTCTGGAGCTTTTATTCGGGAAAGTGACCCGTTAGCTTCTGAGGACCAGGGTGAGAGAGGACAAGCTTGAATGCCCTTCACAATGGAGAGATGTGTGCAGACCGGACAGGCATCAGTTCCTCTATCAGTGCACAGGTAGCTGCAATGTAAGTGGCTAGTGTGCAGGAACAGCCAGAGAGCTGGAGGATAAACACCTTGGCTTCCTTCTCCTGGAGGGGACAGTTCTGAGTCCTCATGTCCCCGCCCCCCTCCCTCAGAGACCACACCTCGGCTGCTCACAGCGATGGCTGCCCATCAACTCACCCTTCCATGCCCCCACCTCCACACTTCTGGTCCCTCTTCCTCGTGCCCTTACAGGTGATTCCTGGAATCCTCTCTCAGATAAACTGCTTGACTCCAAATCCTTGTCTTAGGCCTGCATGTGAGGAGATAAAACCCAGACAAAGAGGTAGACGTGAGCAGATGCGCTCCCCTGAACAGGAGATAAGTGGGCTGAGAGGTGAAGGAAGAGGACGAGGTAAGAGAGTGGGGATGGGGAGAGTGGTCTAGGCAGGAATGCACATGCAAGGGCTCTGAGCACGCACGGCCTCATGGAATCCCCAGGCCTGCCCGCTTCCGTTTGGAAGGAGGGCACGTCAGGGTTTCCAGTGCTGGGCGGCGCTGTTGGCATTCGAGGCTCACTCTTTGCCATGGGGGCTGTCCTGTCACTGTAGAGTGGTAAGAAGCATTCCTGGCCTCTACCCACTAGACACCAGAAAGATCCCCCAGTTGTGACAACCAGAAATGTCCCCAGACACTGTTAAATGTCCCCTAGGGGGCAATGTTGCTTCCTGTGGAACTGGGGTACAGGGCTCTGAAAAGATGAGGACGGAGAGTTGGCCGCTGCCAGTGTCCCCCTTCCTTTGCACATTCATGGACATGTCCCTTGCCAGGTCCTCCTTAAGGCCGTGACTGGCCAGGCTGCCTGCTGAGCGACAGGAGGGCTTGTTGGCTCAGTTGCTTTTCAGAGGCCTGACTGGTGGACATTCTTGCCTTTGTCCACTAGATGGACCCATTGCAATGCCGTACCCAGGAGATGAGGGGTGGCCAGAAAGGTTCCAGTTTCACTGAGATGGAGAATTTGGTATTTGAGGCATTTTCCAGTTGAATTCTCCTGACCCCTTCAAGTCCTGGAACCCAAAATGTTGTATTTCTCTCAAGTGCGTTTGTGGATGCAGCTGTGTGGAGAGGCAGCCAGGGCTTGGCCATGAGCTCCTGCAAGCTCACCCGGGACAGGTGTGAGTTCCAGCACCATCACTTCTTCCCTGTCTGTAAAGTCGGGGTAAACAAAACGCTTATTTCACAGGGCGGCCACAAACGCTAAATGAGACACGACTAGTCAAGTGTGGAGCCCAGGCCCATCTCCCAGAGGAGCTCAAAAAATATTAGCAGCCCTTACCATTGGAGCCTCTGCCTCCTAGACCTGCCCCAATATCTATGGAGGGTGGGAGCAGAGTCGCTTTTCCTCACTGGACCTCAGTTTACTCCTCAGAAAGACAGCAGTGATGATGCCCTCTCAAGATACCCTCTAACTCCACAATCCCTCTCTCTATGATCGTGTAGGATGAGGCAGTCCAAGTTAAACACTTTGTTCTTAGCATCTCATTTCATTTCCATAAAAGCCTTACAGGACACACGCTTTTCTTACCTGCATCTTACATAAAGGTAAACCAAGGCACAGAGGGCTCAGTGGGTGAGGAGGGATTCAAACCCGGCTGTCTAGACCCGGCGCCCACATGGCTAACCATCCCGTAACCTGCAAGGAAAAATGGTTGTTGTCATTCCTTCTGCAAAAGAAGGATGGCTGCTTGGTTCACAAAGGTTAAAGTTATTTAGCAAGGGGAGCTCAAAGGGCTTTGACTGCATTGCAGCCTGGGAGTCAGAGCAGGAATGGAAAACAACCACGAGCTGGCATTGTGTCCGGACCCTTCGAGGGGTTCCTTGAAAGGAGCTATTTTCCTTTTATTCCTATGCAGGGGTTGGCAAACTTTTTCTGTAAAAGACCAGAGAATAAATAGCTTAGACCCTGCAGGCCATATGGTCTCTGTCACAACTACTCAACTCTGTCAATGCAGCACAAAAGCAGTCATGGACAAAATGAAAACAAATGGGAGTGGCTGTGTACCAATAAAACTTTGTTTATCAAAGGCAGGCAGTGGCCTAGATTTGGCCTCCTGGCCACAGTTTGCCAGTCCCTGAGCGAATGCAGCACTTTACCCCAAACTTGTACTGAAGTTTTAGTTGCGCTTCATCTGGCCAAAAGCATTGCCCACCAAACGTGGACCGTGTCCCCAGTGTGGGATTCCTACGTGGCCAAAGATAAAAAGCATTTGGCTTTTATTGATAAGGTGTTTCTAAGTGGAATATGTCAGAATGGGTCAGGCTCTAATGAGTGTCTGGGAAACAGAGCCTAGGCAGGCACACGGGGAATGGGCTGGCTTCTCTCCTCTGGGTCTGTCCCAGAGAGCCTGCAGGCAGTCCACACAGCGGACATGGTTTCTCTGCCCAACTCTGAAAGTAGACGACATGAAACGTGTGAATGATACTTTCTCACATCACACTACGTCAACCTGCAGAAGCTTGCACTGCATGTGCATGTGCTGGTGCACGCCCGGGAAGGCAGCAGCTGACTGGGACCCACTTTCCCCTGTGCAGAGATGGGAAGGTCTGTCTAGAGTGCCTGCTTAGCTGCTTCTGGTGCCCCCCACACAGTCCCTGTCTATTCACTGCTAGGGAAGAATCCTGGTTCTGCTTCTGTGACAAGTTGCACGAATTGCCCCGATCCAGCCAACTGCAGTGTTAAGACTCAGCAGTGGGTAGCCAGAGGGGGATTCTGACTTGTAATGCTACATGAGTCCTCATCAAACCTGAGAAAGTATCAACTCCTTGTAAGGAAAAAGATATCAGAGAATTATCAACATATCTCATAAACCTATACAGCTCCAGGAAGAAACACCTAGTGAATGTAGCTCTTAACCAACAGCAGCATACATCTTTGCACATTTTTTAAACCCTATAAAACCAACAAATTCAAATTATCAGCATTAGTTTAACATGATCGATGGTGTTTTGAGTGAAACTAAATGGTCATGTTGAATAGTAGAAAGATGTCTTGGCTGCATGCTTTCCTGATGGAATGGCTTTGGTGACATCATCCTCACATTTTCAGTAATTTTCCTGAAAATAGTGAACTCATTTTAACTACACTTTCATTATGTCGATGGAGAAATCACTTCTAATTGTGCATTACAGACCAGAATACTCCAGAAAGCAAAAATCTACCACAGAATGATAAAAATTTTCTTTCATATTCTCTGTGTTGCAAGAGACCAGTTGCAAGGTGGCACATATACAGCCTGAGAAAGCTGTTGGCTCAGAAAAAGGTAGCATCTTAGCTGCTGCCAGCCACTTGGGAATTGATAAGCCACTGTGATTCAGTTCTTGCTGCTTCCCTCTTGTTGATGCATTATAAGGCTTCTCCACATAGGTGGCTCCCGGCCAGCTTGGTAACAAAGACATAAAGACCTTTGCAACTGGGCAGTTCTGCTGTTGGGCAACATTGCTAGCCAGTGTGTGCCATGTCTTCAGGAAAATGGAAATTTTTGAGATTCTCATTTGAACTTGGGGATCCCTAAGAGTACAATACATTTTGTCCTATGAGTACACAGGAAGGTGGGTTTTCCATGCAACAGGTTTCTTGCTTAAGCAGTAAGTGTTTTTTCTTAGATGCTTAGGTTGCCACTTGTAAAACTTTTACTTCACATTCATAGTTCGAGGAATGTTGACTAGTCTGCATTCTGATTTTCTACCATAGTTTTGTGTCAGCTTTTTTTCCTAAAAATGATTTTATAACATCTACAGGGCCAATTGTTTACCAAAGAAACAGTTTGCTGACTTTGTTATGTGAGTGGGAAATAATATTTAATGTGTAGAAATTAGGTTATTAATTTGTCCAGGAAGTATATTCTTTTTCAAAATTCACCTATGTCTGTAATTTTTGATTTTGTTTTTGTGCTTGTGTTCATCTTTGGGGTCATGGAAGCAAACAATTCTACGGGTAAAACCACATGGAATTATTATTTCTGTAGGTCAAACATAGAGGCAAATATATTAACATATGATTCAGTCTGATAGAATATAGTCATATCATCAGCTTTATCGATATGATGCACAGGCATTCTCATTTAAAAAAAAAAAAAATCCCCAAGCCAGATTTCAAATCTAAAAACTAAATGTGAAGCTTCTTATTCAGGAAACAAAATTGCAAAGCTGACAATGTGATGGGCCATGGGAAGAGATAGAGCTGGCAGGGTGATAGATAATTAGAGGCAGCTCAGGGTTCCCGAGACGGAGCTTCTTCCCCAGTGGATGATGAACGATGCCGGGAACAACACCTTTGGCGACTCCTGTTCTTATAACCATGTTTTTGGAAGATGTAGCGGAGAAAACTTGCCAGCATGATTTGGTTCTCTCACTTTCTAGCTTTAAGTTTGAGCATCAGCTGGAGCTTTGGTGGGAAGAGGTGAAGGGGACTCTGGGTCAAAATTTTCTCTGCTTTGCAATTTCCCTCAAGTGTGAACCTCTGAGCAGGTCGAGGGTCCATTATGGACGATGGCCGTACGCAGAGCTGACAGCAAGGAGAAAATGACCCAGCAGGGAAAGAATTAAAAGAATGTCACCGTTGTTTGCTCTGGCTCACTTTTTTAATACACCAGTCACCTTGACATTTCTAAAGGAATTTTTCAAGAGCCGACGTTTAAAAAGTATGCAACTTGTCCAAATAAAATGTTCAGAATCACCAGGTGGGCCCCCTAAATTTTGGCTGTGCTATTCCTCTCACAAAGGTGTGACTTGAATCTTGTTTAACCAAGAGTCACCTATACTTTTGCTGGTGAGAAAGTATTTTCCATTTCAGGTGACCGAGTCTGGGATACCCGGCCTTTGCTGAATGTCAACACTGTTTGGGGCTTCTGGTGGTTGCTCAGTGACCCTAGATAAGCACATTCATGCTTAGCAATTCCAAGGTTTTTACTTCCCAGCTTGGGACAATACAAATCATTAACATGTTCTAATCTCAAGAAAAGGACTTCTTCGTTTAACAAATAACATCAGATGTGAAAAGCAATGGAATCCCTCTTGGTCTTTCAGTATTGCATTTGTGTGTGTAGAGCTGGGTTTATTACACATTTGCCTGTTGCGAAATTCTATTAGACCGAACTCCATTAAAATATCCAACAGTGGCAGAACACAGCAAAGATTTATGTCCACAATTTCATTAATCGAGTGTGCAGGCATAATATAATTCAGACTGAGTATCCCTTATCTGAAATACTTGGGACCAGAAGTGTTTCAGATTTCACATTTTGGAATATACTTACTGGTTGTGTGTTGCAAATCCCAAAATCTAAACTCCAAAATCCCAAATCCAATGAGCATTTTTTTAAGGCATCATGTTGGCCTTCAATAGGGAGCATTTCAGAGATCAAATTTTCAGATCTGCAAATTCAACCTGTACTGAATTGAGAAATGGCTCATGAGGAAGCCAACATTGAGGAAGACTTTGAAGGATAGGTTAGATTTTGACATGAATTGGACTTTGGAGTCAAACTGCAGCTTCCAAATTCTGGGCTCAGATCCACAAAGAAATCTTCAGCTCAGTTCAAGATTCTGTTATTAAAAACTGTGCGACCTTAGGGGAGGTTAGGAACCATTAGGAGCCTCAGGTCCTCTCCCACAGGGCAACAATAAGAACCAACACTGCTGAAAATCCTGTAATTTGGGACTAACACTTGGTAAGTACTTTACAGTACGTGTGATTGCCTCTGCTACTACTGTGCTGTTTGCTATTGTTATCATCCTCACCACTTGTGGTAGGAGGCATTATTTGCCATAAATCTTCATCTCTCCTGCATCCACACCCTTGCCAAGGTAAGGTGCATGTGAACTATTTTTTTGCCCCTTTACTTTGGGCTGGAGCATTCAACTTTGTTTCACCAATAGCCTGTAGAAGAAGGGACTGTTTTCCAGTTTTGAGCCTAGAAATCAAGAAGCGTTTTATGTTTCCACATTCCCTCTTATTTTTCTTCCAATGACATGAGAAGAAGTCCTCCTGGGTCACTACTGTGCCTGCAGCCTTGGCTCAAAACAAGCACTGGTGGAGCTGAGCACCCCTTGCCCACCCACAGACCAGCACTGAGAGCAGAACCACCTGGGCCAAGGCAGCATGGAGCAGAACTGCCTGGCAAAGCCCAGCCCTGATCAGCTGAACCCAGAGAACACACAGGCACATGAGCAACAGTAAATGACTGCTGGATTATGCCATTGATATGAGGATGTTTTGTTATGCAGCTAAAGCTAACTGATACATTATTCCTGATAATTTCAATACCAGAGGCTGTTGAATAAGCAATAGTCTGATGGAGGGGCTATATAGGATGGAAACTGGAAACAGTGGGAAAACAGGGTATGGAAAACAGAACAGTGGGAACTAAGGATTAAAGAGCATGGAGATTACAGAGGTCCCTGAGGATAAAGCTAAGGAGCCCAGGCTTTACCCATTTTACAGAGGTATCCCCTGGAGGCTTTAAGGAGGTTGAGGTGAACAAGCAGAACGTTAGGAGAGGTGATAGGACAGCAGCTCCTTCTCATGCAGGCCATGCAGGATGGGGCTGGTCACCTGGCACCACAGCTCCCTGCACCCTCCTCCCATCAGGCATTGGAGAGGCTGTCCAGTTGGTGGTCTCCCTTCCTTTCCCTGTCCAGAGTGGCCTTGATCATCTTTTCCCCGGATTTTAGCATTGATAAATACACCAGGGGGCAGTGAGGTGGCAGCCCAGACCCTCTCTCCTTCCTGACAAATCCACTATCCTGGACATTGTCTAGACCTGGGACTATGGCTAAACAAGAGTAACAGACACTAAACCAATGATCTGCACTTTGTCCCTATATTGTCAGCAGCTCCAGCAGCCTAAGGGCTATCCTCTGAAGCAGAGTCACAGAGCCAAGTGTAGCAAGAAAAGGCTTGGTGATGCTGGGGGAGGAGGAACCGGCACAGAGGAATCCAAAGGAGCCTTGGCAGCATCACGGCAGACAAACCTGTGCCCGCTGACTGCCCTACTCAGACTTTGCCTGTCTGTGGTGGCCCACTGTCCTTGGGGTGGATCAGCCTGGGAGTTTCATTAAAGTGAAGGGGACAGGGGGATTGTGGGCAGTGTTGGGACCCAGCAAAGCCCTGGGCTTAATGGATCAGAACCAAAACCCCAGCTCCACATGGGCAGCCCTCAGTTTTAATGGGCCAGCCCCTTCTGAGAAACCCAGCCAGGGAGGAGCACAGGACCAGCAACAGGGGATGCTTCTAAACCCCTATCTCACTTGATAAGCTCAGCACCTTCCAAGCATCTGAAGAATGTTTATATTCCTATAAGTTTCTGAAGCCACGTTCAAATCGTAGCTCTACCACCAATGAGCTGCATGCTGGAGGGGAAGTGACTTCACCCCAGGCCTGAGTTCCACATGCCTAGACTGGGTGAGAGGGCCTCGCCACAAGCTCTCCAAGAGGACGACCTGCACCCTGTGCCTTTAATGCACTTAGAGCAGCAGGTGCCTCATTAAACGCTCACTGCCATTCTGCGATCATTATTGCATTCACTTCCTGGGGCTGCTGCAACAAAGTCCCACAACCTGGGGGAGCTGAAACAGTAGACCCTGACTGTGTCAGGGTTCTGGACACTGGAAGTCTGAGATCAAGGTGTGGTCAGAGCTGGTTCCTTCCGAGGACTGTGGGGAAGACTGTTCCACGCCTCTCTGCAACTCCAGGTGATTTGCAGGCAACCTTTCCATTGCTGGCTTCGCAGACACATCACCCAGTCTCTGCCTTCGTGTTCACACGGCGCTCTCCCTGAGTGTGTGTCTGTGTCCCAGCCTCCCCTGTTTATAAGGACATAGTCGCATTACATGAGTACTATTACTCTAATAGGACCTCATCTTAACTAACTACATCACAAATAGCCCATTGCCACATAAGGTAGCATTCTGAAGTACTAGGGGCTAGGACATCAACATAGGAATTTGGGGAGCACATAATTCAACCCATGACAATGATGAGCATGTTATTATTAAGAATATGTAACCACTATAGGACAAACGCAAATACTGTAAAATCCTACTCATAGGTGTGCGGGGATTCAATGGCATCACTGGAAAATTGTCTGACACAAAGAAGAGGTTCAACAAATGGTGTTTTACTTCCTCACTGTCAGCCTAAATGTAAAATGTATTTGCTCATTGGCCCAACAGACATGTTTTGACTTCTAATTTTATGCCAGCTTTACATATACATGCTTATACATTGTATGTGACATTTTGTACATGTAAACATTAGTTCTGCCTTCTAATGTTATTTTGAAATCTCCTTTCCCTTGTCAAAGTGTTCTTTTTAAATTATATAAAATAGCTGAATAATATTTTAAAGCCAAAATGCTACAATTTACTTGCCATGTTTTATAATTTGCTTGCATTCAGATGGTGTACCATCTTGTATTCTGTTATGAAACAGCACAACCATGCATCTCTAACCCTGCCACCCTACCCCTAGAACTTTATTTACTATGAAATGTGTCTCCTTGTACTTTCATTTGCATTTATTGAGAACTGGAAGGTAGAACCTACTTCCCTGTCAATGTTGACCATCAATATTTCCTCCCACATGTGGCTTCTGTTTCTGTCTCTGGGCAGATTTATTCTAACCTGCCCTCAACTCTGTAAGAAGATTGTTCATTCTCTAGGGCTAGTCCAAGCCTCCTGGCCCCGTGCTTACTTCAAATTCACTTAAATCTGACATAAAAGTTTTCAGGACAGGCTGGATCAAGCTGTGCCCTTGTGTGAGCACTCCCTGGACAGAATGTCTGGTCCTCTTCTGTGTAAATTCTTTCCCATGACTCACAAATAGAAATCAGGAGAGGAGGGAGGTAAGAGGTGCAAGACTCTGCAGCTGTCTGGAGAGTCAGCAAAGGGAGACAGAATCTTTAGTTACTTCACATGTATAACAATATGGCTGGGTTTTGTTTGATTTTGTTTACACTGTTGAGTTATCAAAAGAAGTGGTGCATAAAAATGTCAAATAACCAGATTCTCTCCCTTTCTTACTGACTACATAACTCTAAGAAGCATGGCCAGACCCATGGCTCAGTGGCACCTATACACGGCCACATATGAGAAAGCCAGGGATGGGTGGCCTCATCGTACCCCAAGCACAAGGCCTCATCCACGCAGCCCTGCTGGTTTGATAGCAGCAACATAGGCAAGCTCTCGGGATTTTTATTTGGTGGGCTTGTCTACTCCGTAGCTCACCCTCAAAAGAGGAAGTGCCCAGAAAGTCACCAGCTGAAGCAGGCATAGAAGATCTGGGCCCATTTGCTCATTTGTTCCTTGCACAGAGTTTAGGAAGGTACCCATCTTGCAGGAAATACAACCTGGTTTGTCGAATAAATGCATTGCAAAGAAGGGAGACGGGAAGATAGGGAGAAAGGGAGAAGGTCAGGGCAGTGGAGTGCGAGGCAAAGAGAAAGAAAGGGAGAAAGAGACGGGGAGGACACCTACCAGTTAAAGGAGATTGAGAACAACTCATTGCAATAGGTAATTTAGCTGCTAATTCAAAGAAACCGCTAAAAAAAGATGATGATATTTATGAGGCAGTTAGAAATATAAACATGAACTGGATTATTTGATGATACCGAGGAAACTGTTGCTCATTATTTTACATACAGTAATAGCACTGTGATTGTATTTTTTTCCATTTTTATTTTAGATTCAGGGGGTACATATGCAGGTTTGTTACCTGGATATATTGCGTGATGCTGAGGTTGGGGTACAAATAATCCCATTAACTGGGTATTGAGCATGGTATCTAATAGTTGCTTTTTCAATTTTGACCCCCTGCCTACCCCTCACCTCTAGTAGTGCCCAGTATCTGTTGTTGTTTCTTTATGTCCATGAGTACTCAATGTTTAGTTTCCACTTATAAATGAGAACTACTGGCTTTCTGTTCCTGCCTTAATTTAATTAGGATAAGGGCCTCCAGCTGCATCCAAATTGCTGCAGAGGACATGATTTTGTTCTTTTTTTCATGGCTGCATGGTATTCCATTGCGTATTTGTGCCACATTTTCTTTATCCAGTCGATATGATTACATTTTTTAAGACGACTTCTTATATTTTAGTGGTACACAGCAAAACATTTACTGGATAAAATTATGTGATGGTGAGAGCATAAAGAAACCAGTTGGCTGTAAGTTTGTACTTAATTAAGCAGTGACCTAGAGTTTTCATTAGTGAACCCACTCCGTAAATGTCAAGATAAGGATACCTTTTCTCTGAACTCATTCAGTATCTAAAGAGAAAAGTTTCTCCAAGCTTTTTATCAACAGTTGGGCGAGGAGCGGGCCACCTGCGCTGTGGGTGATGCAAAATTGATAGGGGCTGGTGTCTGCACCTCACCCTTCAGCTTCAGGATGTCATACAAACTTTATTTGGTGAAGCCCTGGGTCCCACCCTGCCTTCTGCTGTGCCTGGAGTAGCTAAGTCAGGGAGTCTCTTGTTTCCATTTCTCCCAGTAATGTGGTCTGCATAGGGAAGGCAGGCCTATGCCTGCATGGGGAAGACATGGCCTGATCGTTGATGATGCTGAGGTTTGAGGCACAAATGATTCCGTCACCTGGGTACTGAGCATAGTATCCAACAGTTAGTTTTTCAACCCTTGCCCTCCTGCCTCCCTCCCTGATAGTGTCATCTCTTCCTTTCCAGTACCTCCCGCCCAAGCCTTGTGGATGTGCTAATTCCTCTCTCCGCTCTGGGTTGGTAATCCTTCCTGTACACAGGAAAGGAATACGTGAGAATGGCAGCTCAGTTCTAGGTAGGATGCAGGCAGCCTGCAGCACTCCCCCTGAAGGCTTGGCTCAATCACACATTCTCATCTGCCCATTTGTCAACAAACAGGGACCAGTTCTGCCCACAGTGCTGGTGGATGCAGAAAACCAGGTCCCCGCTGTCCGTGAGTTTTGCCCTGGTTAGACAGTGTGAAGGTATCAAATGACTGAAGATAATTAGCATCCAACAATGAGAATAAAACTGAAAACATCGATGTGGATTACAGTCAACCCAAGCTGGTAGTCTATTTATGTAAAGTTTGGACAAAACTAACCTAGCCTGATAAAAGTTAAGTCAGAGGTTGCCCTAGTAGGGTCAGGGAAGGCAGTTAGCTGGGCACACATGTGAAGGACTTTCTGGAGCAGTGGAATGTTCTAGATTTTGATTTGGGGAAACCGTTACATCTTCTGTCAAACCTCACTGAACTAGAGGGAGTGACACTTCTCTGAGAGTACCTTGTATATGATTATGATTTCTGAGATCATGTCTATGTTTTATGTATTTGAGAAACAAAACTAAATCAATAGGGCAGGGAAAATCCTCCTGCCAATGGTGGCCTGAAAAACTCACTCTGTCACATATACATGAAGTTGATGAGTGACAACAATTTGATGTCTTAACCAGGGGTTCTTGTCCTGATCTAAGGATGTATTATGACAGAGGCCCCAAAATCCCCTAAAATAAGATGGAAAATGTCGTTCATATATTGAGTTTTCTAGGAATGGAAGCCACTGTTCCATCAGATTCCCAAAATCGTTCCTGACTCAGTGGACTTAGAAACTCCTCTTCTAAAAACAAACAAACAAACAAACAAACAAATAGTCTGATGAGTTAATGCTGGAGCATGCAGGAAGCATAGAGCCCAGTGCCTCTGTCCCTGGGGAATCACATTTTTCCTGAAAGCTTCCAGAAAGTTGAGAGGCTGGCATTTGCTTCCTTGCTCTGCTACCACCTGCAGAGTGAATGAAGAAATATGGAGGCCACCGTCTACCAGGGCTTTGAGGGTGGGGTATGTAGTAAAAGATAAGGAGGTTCCTTTAAAAAAATTGAAAGTAAAACTACTAATATTATGACTGCACTAATGCACATTCCCACCAGCAATATAAAAGGGTTACCCCTTTCTCTACATCCTAACCAGCAGTTATTATTTATTGTCTTTTTGATAGTGGCTATTCTAACCTGGGTGAGATGATATCTTATTTTGGTTTCAATTTACATTTTCCCTATGATTAGTGATGTTGAGCATTTTTTCATATACCAGTTGGTCATTTGTGTGTCTTCCTTTGAGAAATGCCTATTCAAGTATTTTGCTCTTCTTTAACTTTATAAGGTTTTTAAATTTGTTTTGTTTTCTTTTTGCTATTGAGTTGTTTGAGTTTCTTATATAGTTTAGATATTGTCCTCTTGTCAGATGTATAGTTTGCCAGTATTTTTTCCCATTCTGTAGGTTGTATCTTCACTCTGTTGATTGTTTCCTTTGCTGTGCAGAAGCTTTTAGGTTTGATGTGATCTCATTTGTCTATGTTTGCTTTTATTCTCTGTGTTGGTCTTCTCCCAAAAAATATTTGCTCAGATCAATGTCATAAAGCACTTCCTCTGTGTTTTCTTCTAGGAATTTTATAGTTCTAGGTCTTACATTTAAATTCTTGTTTATTTGTTTGTTTGTTTGTTTGTTTTGAGATGGAGTGTTGCTCTGTCACCAGGCTGGAGTGCAGTGGCACGATCTCAGCTCACTGCAACCTCTGCCTCCTGGGTTCAAGAGATTCTCCTGCTTCAGCTTTGAGTAGCTGCGGCTACAGACGCACACCACCACACTCAGCTAATTTTTGTATTTTTAGCAGAGATGGGGTTTCACCATGTTGGCCAGGATGGTCTTGATCTCTTGACCTCGTGATATGCCCACCTTGGCCTCTCAAAGTGCTGGGATTAAAGGCTTGAGCCACCACGCCAGCCTACCTTTAAGTTTTTAATCCACTTGAGTTAATTTTTGTTGATTTTATATATGATGACAGATAAGAATCTAATTTCATTCTTCTACTTTGGACACCCAGTTTTACCAACACTACTTATTGAACAGACTGTCTTTTTCCCATCGTGTGTTCTTGGGCATCTTTGTCTAAAATTAATTGGCTGTAAGTGTATAGATTTATTGCTGTGTTCTCTTTTGTGTTCCATTAGTCCATCTGTCTGATTTTGTACCAGTACCATGCTGATTTGGTTATCATAGCTTTATAGTGTACTTTGAAGTCAGGTAGTGTGATGCCTTACAGCTTTGTTCTTTTTGCCTAAGATTGTTTTGGCTATTGGGGGGTCTTTTGTGATTTTATGTAAATTTTATAATTGTTGTTTATATTTCTGTGAAGAATATCATTGATACTTTGATACAGATGGCATTAAATCTATAAATATTTTTAGTAGTATAGACATTTCAACAATATTAATTCCTCTAATCCATGAACATGGAACCTCCTTTACATTTATTTATATCTTCTTAAATTTGTTTCACCAATGTTTAATAGTTTTTATTGCAGAGACATTTCACCTCTTTCATAAATTTATTCCTAGGTATTTTTGTAACTATTGTAAATGGAATTGTTTTCTATACTTCTTTTTCAGATAGTTTGTTATTAGCATACAGAAATGCTATTGACTTTTGTATGTTGATTTTTGGAACCTGCAACTTTACTGAATTGGTTTATTAGTTCTAACAGCTATTTAGTGAAGTGCTTAGGATTTTCTATCTATAAGCTCATGTCATCAATAAGCAGGAACAATTTAACTTTATTCCTTTTGACTTGGATTCTTTCTATTTATTTCTCTTGCCTATTTTCTCTGTCTAGTACTCTCAGTACTTTGTTGAATAAAAGTGGTAAAAGTGGGCATCCTTGTCTTGTTTCTAATATTAGAGAAACAGCTTTCAACTTTTTGCCTTCCAGAATGATGTTAGCTGTGTGTTTTTCATATATAACAAAGCCTTTATTGTGTTGAGGTACATTCCTTCTACACCTAATTTCTTTTCTTTTTTATCATGAAGGAGATGTTGATTTTTGTCAAATACTTTTTCTGCATCTATTGAAATAATCATATGGTTTTTATCCTTCATTCTGTTAATGTGATGTATTATGTTTATTGATTTGAGTATGTTGAACTATCCTTGCATTCCTAGGATGAATCCCACTTGATCCTGCTGAATGATCTTTGTGTCGTACTATTGAACTTGGTTTTCTAGTATTTTGCTGAGGATTTTTACATCTATTTTCATCAGGGATATTGGCTTGTAGTTTATTTTTTTGTTGTTGTATCCTTGTCTGGTTTTGCTATCAGGGTAATACTTGCCTTACAAAATTGGTTTGAAATAATTTCCTTTTGTTCAAGTTTTTGGCCTAGTTTTTAAAAGTTGGTATTAATTCTTCTTTAAATGTTTGGTGGAATTCAGCAGTGAAGCCATCAGGTCCTGGGCTTTTCTTTGATGGAAGATGTTTTATTATCAATTCAGTCCCTTTTGTCATTATCGTTCTATTTAGTCTATTGATCTATTTTTTCATAGTTCAATCTTGGTAAGTTGTATGCATCCTGAAAAAAATCTTTTTTTACACACTTTATATATCAAACAGAATGCAGAGTGAGACATGGCATTTGTTGTACATCCCTATGCTGATGTTGAAATTTCATTGAGGTAGTTTATTTTCTATTTTCCCATCTTTCTGCTTTGCTCCTCTGGTTTCTTGATACTATCCTTTCACTCTAATGACACTGTAGTTATTCCTTTACCAGGCTCAAAATTTTCTCTTCTCCAGAGCATTCCTCTCATGCTGCCTCTGCTTGGGGTGCCTTTCACTTCAACCCATCCTTCTTTGTTGACATCTCACCACCATTCAAAGCAGTGTTCATGTTCCTTGCTGACCTGCCTTGACTCCCTAGCTCTTCCTTGAGCCCCTAGCACATGTGATAAATGGCTTGCAGAAGTGGCCCCAAAGCTCCTCTCAAGCATATATCCACACCTGTTTGCAATCTGACTCAATTTCCATCAAGAGATGGAGTCTATTTGATGCCTCTTAAATCCAGATTGGACAAATGCTTTGGCTAAGGAGACATTAGAAAATATGGCACAGTGAAGATTTGAAAAGTGCTTGTTCATTGGATCTTGGCCTCTTTTGTTGCTCAAGATACTTCTGCCTCCAAGAAAATGAGACTGGGTTGTCCTGTTGAAGGAAGAGAGTCACATGGCTATTGTTCAGATAACATCAAGCTAACCACCAGGCATGTGACTGTGACCATCTAAGATAACCCAGTTTCAGATCAGCTGATACAGAGCAGAAACACTGTCCAATAACCAAGGGAACCTGACAGATATGTAATATTTCTTACTTTAAATCTCTATATTTGAGTTGATTTCTTATCCAGCAAAAACTGCCTGATATGACACCTTCACAACGCCTTTCTATATTCCAACTTAATTGTAGCATCCTTGACCACAGAACCACTTTGACTGACATCCTCTGAAACTCCTTCAGGACTTAGATTCTGCCTCACTCATTTAAGGAGCAGAGGACATGTTTGTTGATTGACAATCTCATCCAAAGTTTCCACTGTGCTTCAAGGATCAGTTAGTAATTTAATTCCTTTAGAGGCTGGCTTAGGTCCCCAGGCACCAGCTAAAAACAAACCTGCTATATCAAATCTTCTTGAAAAAAAAGCCAACAGATCATAAGCTTTGAAATCAACTGTAGGATCTATGGAGGAGCATTTTGCTAGGGCTTCAAAGACCATGGGCATTAATATAATCTCACCCTTCAGACTCAGATACTCTCTCTGATTTCTCCTTCAGTTCCTGCAGAGAATTTGAGGTCAAAGGGAATGGAAGAGTCTGCTAGTTCAAATGAATTGAGGTGGGGATGATTAAAAATTGAATCTCAGCTGACAAAATTGAGAAGTAAAGTTTCTCTGAAAATATTATTTTCATAGTTAAAAGGAATTTGCATATATATAAATGACTTTCTATCATTTAAAAATGCTTCCACAAAAATGTACATAAGAGTTTCACCTCAATGTTGAAAATGAGAGAGTTGGAGTATATGATGAGTAAGAGCTTATAAATACATAATCCTATGTAGAGTTCTGACATCCTGAGATGCTGTCCACCTGTCCCTAACAAAAGCCATAGATTCCTAGAGGGTCATATAAAGTAAAAGGTTATTTTGAACATTCTAAATTAGTTTCTGGGAAAGGAGGGCTGTCCCCACAATCTATTTATTAAGACAAGTACTAGCCCCTGTGATGAAGTTTATTTCTCACTCATGTAAAGTCCAAAATGAGCCATCAAGATAGGTGATGGAGGGTTGGGTTGGGTACAGAAAGTATACTCCACACAGTGGCTTAGTCATCTTCAGCATGCAAATTCTATGGCCACACTGAGAGTCAATCCAATCAACAGAGGAAGACAGAAAGGGTGATACATCAGAAAGTTTTATGCAGTAGGCCTAGAAAGTAGTGTACATCCCTGTGCCCATATTTAATTGGTGGATCAGTCACATGATCACATCTAACTGCAAGGGAGGCTAAAAATGTGGTCAGCCTCCCACAGATTGTCACCAATAAATGATTTCTCCCATAATAAGAGCATCACATGGATCATGTCACATCCAGACTTGGGGATTCAGTGACATCCAGCTAATACAGAGTTTTGGTAGGAGGTCTGATTGCATGCCAAAGTTATTTCCCATGTAAAACCAATAAACAAATTCATTCAAAAACACTAGTTTATGATATATTATACTCCTGGGACAATGCTAAGATCTACAAGTCATAAAAGAAAAACACACCATAATGTCTCCCTACTGGGAGCTTATAGTAAAACTGAACACATTTGACATATTCACTGAAAGATTTGTAAATAATGCAGCATCAATTTCTAAGTATGTTTGCCTGTCATAGATAAGTGCATATTTATATATTTTTCTGACATATTTTTTCAGAACATAAGACAGTACAAAGAGTTTAGAGATAGAACAGATTCTGCTATTGTTTGAATGTCCCCTCCAAAACTCACATTGAAATTTAATTGCCATTGTGACAATATTAAGAAGTGAAACCTTTAAAAGGTGATTAATACTATTATTATGGGAGTGTGTTAGTTATCGTGGGAGTGTCCTGATAAGAGGATGCATTTGGCCCCCATTTTCCCTCTCTGTCTTGCACACTTCCTTGCTACGCACAGCCTTCTGCAACGGCATGACCCTGACCAGATGCTGATGCCACGCTCTTGTACTTTCCAGCCTCCAGAACCATGAGCCAAATAAACCCCTGTTTTTTGTAAGTTACTCAGTCTGTGGTATTCTGTTATAGTAGCAGCAAATAGATGAAGAAATAAAATGGTACCGAGAAGTGGAGTTTTTGCTGTAACAAATACCTGAAAATGTGGAAGCAGCTTTGAAACTGAGTAATGGACAGAGGCTGAAAATACCTGTGAAAGGTATGGACAGATTTTGAAGTAGCTGGTTAGGAAAAGCCTAGATTACTGTGAATAACACGTTAAGGGAGATTCTTTTTTTGTATTTTTTTTTTGAGACCGAGTCTGGCTCTTTCCCCCAAGCTGGAGTGCAATGGCACAATCTCAGCTCACTGCAAGCTCCTCCTCCTGGGTTCACACCATTCTCCTGCCTCAGCCTCCTGAGTAGCTGTGACTACAGGCGCCCGCCACCACGCCCAGCTAATTTTTTGTGTTTTTAGTAGACATGGGGTTTCACTGTGTTAGCCAAGATGATCTTGGTCTCCTGACCTCATGATCCGCCCACCTCGGCCTCCCAAAGTGCTAGGATTACAGGCATGAGCCACCCCGCCCAGCCATGTTAAGGGCAATTCTAATGAAGGCTCAGAAGGAAAGGATAGCTGTAGGGGAAATCTGAAACTTCTTAGAGATTACTTACATGTTTGTGACCAAAACATTGGTCAAAATATGGAAGGTAAAGGCCATTCTGATGAGGACTCAGATGGAACTGAGGAACAAAGTATCGGAAACTGAACTAAAAGAAAATCCTTGTAGCAAAGTACCAAAAGCCGCGGCTGAATTGTATACTGGCCCGAGGGTTTTGTGGAATGCAAAACTTTAGAGTACTACTAAACTAGGATATCTGGCAAAAAAAAAAAAAAAAAAAAAAAAAAAAAAAATCTAAGAAGTAAAGCGTTCAAGCAGCTGTGTGGCTACTTTTAACTGTATATGGTAAGAGGCAGGTGAAGAAAACTTATTTAAAGACAGAATTTATAATTAAAAGGTAAGTAAAATGGGAAATATAGAAAATTTTCAGCCATGTAAATAGTGTAAAGGTGTCTCTTCGGGAGAACAAACCGAGGGTGTGGTGAAGTGATTGTTTACTAAAGAGATTATCATGGATAGAACAGAGGCAAGTGCTGTTCATCAAGACAATGGGAGAAAGACCCCAGAGACATTTCAGCCGTCTTTGAGGCTGCCCCTCCCATCACAGGCCCAGAGCTCTAGGCAGGCAGAGTGGTTTCAGGAAATGAACCTGGGGCACGTTTGTGGGGCGCACTGCCCATGGTCAGCTGGAGACTCTGCTTCTCACATTCCAGCACAGCACTCCTTGACACCTCAAGCCATGGTTCCAGTGGGCCCAGGTGTGACTCGACTAGATGCTCCAAAAGATATAAGTAGCAAACTCTGGCAGTGTCCATGTGGTGGTAATTCCACAGGCTCCCAGAATGCAGGAACTTTGGAACCACAAGTTCCTCCACCTACATTTTAAAGAATGCCATGGGCTGCTTGGGGACCCAGGCGGAGACCTGCTGCAGAGGCAGAGCCATCCACTAGGGTAATGCCAAGTGGAGTTATGGAAGTGGGACTACCTGAAAAACCCCAGAAGCGTAGGGCCACCAGCATGCAACTCTAGCCTAGAAAAGCGGCAGGCATGAGATTCCAACCCAGCAAAGCCAGAGAGGTTAGGCTGCTTAAGGTCTGGGGGACCACCCCAGTGTACCCAGAATGTAGGACAGGAATCATAGGAGATTTTTCTCCAACTTTAACACTTAAAGTTGTTTTTGCTGTTGGGTTTTAAATTTACTTGAGACCAGTTGCTCCTTTCTTTTTGCCTTTTCTCCCTTTTGAAATGACAACATCTAACCTATGCCTGTTCCATTACTATATTTTAGAAGCAGATAACTTGTTTTAATTTTATAGGCTCACAGCTGGAGGGAAATTTGCCCGAAGATTTATCATGCCTTGAGTCTCACACATTGCTGATGTGGATGAGGCTTTGGAGTTTGGACTTTTGAGTCAATGCCAGAACACTTAGGACTTTAGGGGCTATTGGGATGAAATGAACGTATTTTGTATGTAAGAAAGCCATGAGGTTTTTTTTGGTGGGGGGGACCAGGGATGGAATACTATGGCTGAATGTTGGAAACTTATGTCGAAACTTAATTGCCATTGCAATGGTATTAAAAACAGGGACGCTTAAGAGGTGATTACCTCACGAGGGTTCTGCCTTCATTAACGAATTAATGCCATTATCTTGGGGGAGTAGGTTAGTTGTTGTGAGAGTGGGCTCCTGCTAAAAGGATAAGTTCCACCGAGCATGGCATCTCATGCCTGTGATCCCAGCACTTTGGGAGGTAGAGGCAGGAGGATCGCTCAAGGCCAGGAGTTTGAGGCTGCCATGGCTTGTGATGGTGCCACTGCACTCCAGACTGGGCAGCAGAGTGAGACCTCATCTTAAAAAAATTTAATTTGGCTCCCATTTTTTTCTGTTTATCTTGTGTTCTCAATTGCCACGTGAAGCCTTCCACCATGGGATGATCCTCACCAGATGCCAGCACTATGCTCTTGGACTTCCTGGTCTCCAGAACTATGAACCAAATAGACTTCCAGTTTTTATAAATTACCCAGTCAGTGGTATTCCATTAGCACAGCAGAAAACAAACTGAGAAAGATGCTTAGATGCTAATTTATACCACATGGTAACCTGTGAATAGGTGTGTGAAAATGAAAACAATAGCATGAGCTACAGTCATTAGAAAAGTGCATGGAGAAAATATGACAAGCTGGGCTTCAAAGAATGGATAATTTGTGGTTATTTTGGAGCAGAAACCAGTTATCAGGGAAGTAAGGATATGTTGTGTGTTAGCCTGGCAGCCTGAGACTCCTTTAAAAAAAAATGCGTAATTCAAGTTTGATAAGCCTGCCGTGCGCAGCACTGAGTTAGGCATCAGGAGCCAGCAGCAGGCAAACCTGACCTGAGTCTCCTCTCATGGACTACACATAAATATGCAGTGCAGGAAGACACTGACTTTGCCTAGGGTCAGATAGTGGGGAGACTTTCCTGAAGACGTGACATACGTGTAACCTGCAGGCTACATAGGTGTCCCTGAGGAAATCAGGTTCATTTCATTCTCGGATAATAGGGAGCTATAGCAGGTTCTTGAGAATCAAAATGGCACAATGTAGAAGAGTTTTCATTTTGTTTTTAAGAAGTGTATCCAGTGAAGGGGAGAAAAGGCAAAGGCAGGAATCTTCAAATGTATCTTAAATTGCTCACTAAGGAAATTAGGGAAGGCAACTTGAAAGTTAAGAGAACCAGTCACTGCTTTAATGCAGTCAAAAAAGCCCTTTAGACACCCCTCTTCCTTCCCACAAAATGTGCTTCTTCTTGAAGAGACTCAGAGTTCAGAGTTCAGCCAACCTCCCTGAAAAGTCGGTGGAAGTCCTTTTTTTCTGGAAGGAGTAGGTCCCAGGTGTGATGCTCTAAAAAGTCTCCAGCCAGGTCTGGCTTTGAAATCGGGCAGCTGAGAGGAAATCTGCATCTCCATGGCACACGGAGCAGCATGGAACCTGGACACTTCCTGAGGGGCTGAATACACATCCCCGGCCCGGTGTCTCTCCCTTCAGAAGGACTGTTTGCCCACCTGAGCCCAGCCAGGCCACCCATTCCCCACTGCTTCGCAGGAGGAACTGAGGACAGGTGCACTCAAAGTGAAGCCAGGAAGCTCCTTGCAGTCCCTCCAGGGGGCTTTGCATCACAAGGGGGACATTATTTCCTTGACTAGGAAGGCTGTGTTTGTCTGAGACCCCAGGGAGCTGATGAGGTGATACTCTGAGGACCTCAGTGCCTCTTGGCTGTGCTGCAGGGTTGCCTGAGGATGGCCAAAGCTCAGCAAGGCAACACTAAGGGACCCGGCCTGGCCACAGGGGAATAAAGCTGCTGTCGGTAGGAAATTTGCTGTTGTATCCTGCTGATTCCTCATAAAAGGTACAAATTAGAGGTCTGCTCCCAACACCAAAGTCAGAGGCAGTTCATATGCTAGGAGCTGTTGCCCTAGGAAATCATGCCTTTCTTTTCCATGGAGATGGACATGCTGCCTGTTGGAGTGCAACAGGAATGCAGCAGCTTGGGGTGTCCTGGTGTTGGGAATAGGTCCTTTGCACACGGCTCTGTTCCTCCATAATCAGAGGTTATGGGGAGGGACGATTTGCCTGTTTTGAAATCAATCTAGAAATTGTCAAGAATTGAGAGAAGAAACTAGAGAAAGGACAGTTGCCCAGAGACTTAAAACAAGACAAGATCACAAACACCACAGGCAGGCTGCACTTTATGCACTGAGATAGGAAAGTGACAGAAACCGGACACAATGTGAGGGTGTTACCAACAGTAAACATGGGAGTTTCACAGGGAGTACAACTTCATGGTGAAGGGAGGAGGCAGGTGGCAGCTGTAGGCTTGCTCTGGGTGGGCAGCCACCCACTGGAGCTGACGGGACAGCACTCTCCTGGCCCCACTCCTGTATTAACTGGTCTAAGAAGCCTGTACTTCTGAGCCATGCTCTGCGGAGATCCTCAGATCACAATCCTGGGAGCTGCCATGTGCAAGCTGACCGCAGCTCTCACTTTAAAGCAAAAATAAGCCAGGCACAAAAGGACAACTGTCACATCTTGTCACTTATACGTGGGCCTGACTTGATCACTATGCATTACATACCTTGTAAACCAAAAATGACTACACTCATGTACCAGCATAAATTTCCCAACACTTTGGGAGGCCAAAAGAATATCAAAAAAAGAAAACCTGAAACGTGATGAAACCTCAAACTAAAAGTAAAAAAAAATGAGGTGGCTCTACATTCCAGATGTGAAACATCTGTAGCGGAGATTGCATTGCATTCCACATGTTCTTCTCAGGTGGCATCACAAACACCTGCACTTCTAGAAAGCAAGGCCAACATTGATTTTGCTTTCCATACTGGCTCATACATACCAGTACCCCAATAACCATTTTCTAATCAAATAAATTAATTTTTTTTTTTTTTTTTTTTTTTTTTTTTTTTTTTACCAAGACCTAAATTTCAGCTTCCACAATAATAAGAGCAAGTAAAATATTAGCAAATTCTCAGAAACTTTTTGTCAGTTGGTTCTAGCTTCTGGGGCTTTGGTCTCTCATTTGAGTCCTAGGTAGTCATGGTGCCCTTCTTAGAGATTGTCTAATGGGCCAAAATGGTTGGCTCTTAGTTAAGACTAGTTGTCAGGACCAGGTGTGTAGCATGTGTCGTATCTATAGCAGGCACTAAGGAAGCACCCATTGATTGATACTAGTATTTGGCCTTCTCTTAGAGTCTGGGCATTGCCAGTTATTTCAGCAGGAATTGCTCCCATTAAATGCTGCGGCCCAGCCTCTAAATGCTGTGGCTGAATAGTTATAGTTTTGCCAGGCCTGGTGACTTTCAGCAAAAGAGATCCAAAAGTGTATTTCTGTCTAGCTTTAATAACTCTCTGGCTTCAAGAATTTCCATTCAGGCCGGGCATGGTAGCTGACGCCTGTAATCCCAGCACCGTGGGAGGCTGCGGCAAGTGGATCATTTGAGGTCAGGAGTTCGAGACCAGCCGGGCTGACATAGCGAAAACCCATCTCTACTGAAAATACAAAAATTAGCCAGGCATGGTGGCGGGCGCCTGTAATCCCAGCTACTTGGGAGACTTAGGCAGGAGACTCTCTTGAACCCAGGAGGCAGAGGTTACAGTGAGCTGAGATCGTGCCACTGTATTACAGCCTAGGTGACAAGAGCAAATCTCCGTCTCAAAAAAAAAAAAAAAAAAAAAAAGAAAAGAAAAGAAAAAAAAAACTTTAAAAACTATAGAGAGTTTTTACCACATGTCATATGTCTTTCTGGCAAGTTTTTTTATCAGATAAAATTATCTTTCTGGCAAGTTTTAGGAAAATCTGGTGTCACCAAATGCCTCTTGACATCCGGTGAGCCTTATTTCTCAAACTCTTGCCCTGAGGTGATCCACCCACCTTGGGTTCCCAAAGTTCTGGGATTATAGGCATGAGCCACCGTGCCTGGCCACCGAGTCTTTTTATTTATTTCTTTTCTTTTTTTTGAGACAGAGTCTCACTCTGTCGCCCAGGCTAGAGTACACTGGTGTGATCTCTGCTCACTGCAACCTCCGCCTCCCAGGTTCAAGCAATTCTCTGCCTCACCCTCCCGAGTAGCTGGTACTACAGGCGTGCACCACCATACCCTGCTAATTTTTGTATTTTTAGTAGAGACGGGGTTTCACCAAGTTGGCCAGGCTGCTCTCAAACTCCTGACCTCAAGTGATCCACCTGCCTCGGCCTCCCTAAGTGCTGGGATTACAGGCGTGAGTCACCATGCCTGGCTGCCTGTCTCATTTCTAATGATTCTGGGGTGTTAGGATGGAATAGGGTGCATTGTCTCTATCAAGTCCATTAAATCCTCTAGAGAAACTAAAATGAAAACAGATGGTTAGGCCTGAAAAGAAAGCAGAGAGAGAATCATCAGCTCCTCTTGTTTTCTGCAACTACCTTTCAGATGAAGTCCAGAGACCTGTACAAACAGATTCAATTAATTGTCAGTGGAAGGACAGGACTAGCAGCCACTTATCCAGATGACTTGATTTTTGTCCTTTTGGTCCAGAGCAGACACTGGGGGTGAATCTGGTAACATGAACCACAGTTAGTTTTGTGGGTTCTGAAACCTCAATCTTGTGGGGAAAGTCGGGTAGATTTTCTGAAAGTGCAGATGCCGTTGCCTTCTGGATTCACACCTGTGGGTGCCGTCTGCCTGTGAAAGAAGGGGTGCTTCTGCATGGCAGTGGCCTAAACACAGAGATGAGATAGGACAATGCACTGTCGGGCATTTTATTTAAGGAACCAGAAAGTAAACTCATGGGCCATCATCTTAAACATCACTAAATCTGTGATACTAACACTTCTATAAAATCCCATCAAATTATCTGACATTGATCTTTCTAAATATTTGTTACTGCTGTGTTCCTTTGAACCCACTAAACACTTAGACTTTTCATTGTTTATTGGAAATTTCAATATTTGAGACACAGTCATCTGGTCCTTAAAAACCAAGTTGTGAAAATCTAAGTCACGGTTGTTAAGAATTTGGAATGTTTTTGGAAAGGCTGCCATTGATTCCAGTGACCTCTTGGTGGCCTTTACTTCCATGCTCTTTGCAATGCATTTTTTGAATGTCCGTCCCACATGTGAATAGTCACAGAGGTCTCCCATGAATTTTCTGGTCAGATTTGTGAGATTAAAATATGATAATGGATCTGAGAATGTACTTTTAAAAAACCTGATAGAGCTAAGTGCTTAGGGAAAGGTTTTAATTTTTGACAACTTAAGTCCCGTGTTCTTTACTTCCCCAAGTGTAACATTTCTTAGGATATTTTGTTGCATTCTGGGATTTTTCTGGAAATTATATTCACTTAGGAGGGTAACAAGCTAAGTGCTGACATAGCACACTTCCTAATAGACCCAATCGTTTGTTGATTGTTTCCAATTAGCAGCTCCTCTGGGACCCTCTTTAGAATTTGATTTGCTCCCTGGAGAGTCAATGATTTTTCACAAGAACCCCCAGAGAGAAGGCAGAGAGAAAGAAATCCTCACTAATGGTTTCAAAATTATTGAGAATCAAGGCTCCTTTTAAGGTCAAAACACTTAATAGTTGTATTTTTAGCAATCATTGAAGAAAGGGACAATGCTATTATGAATTCTGTAACATTTTCAAATACATCTGAATTTTACAAATTTCCTTTAACGGAATGCCTACTCTCACTTCAAAAATAGTGCACAACCTATTTGATGAATTTTACCACATTTTCTCATTTTACAAAACTTTAACATTGGTAGTGTTGGTGTGTCGTTGAGAATTGATGATATCTTAGTCACTGTGCCAACGGTATAATGTCAGTGTTTATTTTCTAGTAGTACATAAATAACGGTGGGCTTTACAATCAATGGTATCCTAAATTTGATGAAATACACCTTGGGCAGAAAGTGTAGTGTTTACTCAGCCCACAGGCCATACCTGGTAGTCTGATTTCCAGGCTCCCCAGAATCATTCTACTTTGCCCCAGGGATCTTCTCTGCCCCCTAGACTGGGAAATTGCTTTGATGTATCCTGTCGTTTATATTCACCAAGTTGTTCCTGGGTATAAAATGTAACAAAGTAAATAGTCCTGCTCTCAGTGGGGATGTGTGCATCTGGTGGATTTCTCACTCATTGTTGCTGGGGAGACTTTGCAATTTCAGGTTTGGTTTTGTAAACACCAAGCATGGTGCCCAAGTCCCAAGAAACACCTCCAGAGTTTCTCCCAATTCCAGCAAAGACAGAGCTAGTGTTTAGACGGATCAATGGCCAGAATGTCCTTATGGAACTCACTGTGAACCCAGCACAACATTCCAAAAATTATTAAACCAGGTAATAAACTGAATTCAAGAATTTACCATTTATTGAAGCATTTGGAGAATAGAATAATACACTGTGAGATCCCACTTAGAGGGTTCGAAAAATTTCAGAGGAGGCAGTGGAAGATCATTTAAACTGAGATAAGCACAAGAGAGTTTGAGCCAGAGGCTGAAGGATGGAGTTCAAGTCCACCTGAAAAAAATTCTGCCTGCATCCCATTAATTAGATGTGACCCACAATCTTAAAAACACTGATTTATTGAACATCCTCCATCTTCTGGGTCCTTTTTGTTTACGATCTCACATTCATGATCTTATTGTCCCATTTTACAGTGGTTACATCCCTCTTCCAGGTTGCAGGGCTGATAAATTACCCAACATCTGGTCCAACGCAGAGTCTGTGATTGTCACCACCCCAGACAGCCCCCGAGGAGGAGAGGTAAGTAAACAGTAAGTAAACAAGAAGGGAGGCATTTCCAGAGGGAGAAAGAAAAGCAAAGTCTGATGTGCACCTTCTCAGGTCGGTTTCTAATGTGTTGCCTTGGGCAAGTGAGTTACCCTTCTGAGCCTCAGTTTCCTCACTGGTAAAACAGAGACACAATTGCTTGTCTTGCTTTATTCATCCACACAGTAAACCTGATAATGGAAATAAAGCACAGTATCAGGCAATGGTAGGCATTAACCAAATATAATCATCTATTACTGTCGTTGTATACTTGCTGTGGTTAGTCCTTGAGTGGTTTTAAAGAAAGCAAGCTGGAAATTCTGGAAGATGTCACCCAACTCCCCCTTCCAATACACCCTCTTATCTCCACACATCCCTTCTTGTCTCTGCAACCATTTCCAGATACAGTTCTAAGCCAATGAGTCCTGAGAAAACTCAACCAAGAAAGACTGTAAGTGCCCCTCAGGTGGTCTTTTCTTGTTGGAATTGGTTTCCATTTGTTTTCTAATTGTCGTTTCGCTGCCAGGATCCAGATATGAAAAGTAACGCTTCAGATAGAGGTGAGAAAAAAAGATTTTTGTAGTTAGAGCTCCAAGCCCTCATTTCTCATCCCAGTGGATGGGTATAAACTCCAGAACTGGCCCCCACACTTGTGGGCCATCCATACTACTCCTGTGGGGAGGACAAAAAGGGAAGCATCAACCAAGGGAATAGAGCACTCTAGGCCTGAACTTGTGTGCTTGGAGTTGTGACATCACCACACACTCTGCTGATCACCCATGACGCTGGTGCTTAGAAAAGGCCCTGGAACAACTAAGGAGGAACTGACGTGCTTGCCCCTGGGAATCGGGGCTAATGCATTTAGGCCAAATGAGGTTTTATGATCTAGCTGTTGTCTATTTATTTTTAAAAATAACAGAAGCACTATTCACAATAGCTAAGATATGGAATCAACCTAAATATTAAATATCCATCCACAGATGAATGAAGAAAACGTGGTATATATACACAGTGGAATACTATTCAGCCATAAGAAGAATGAAATCCTGTCTTTTGCAGCAACGTGAAGGATCCTGGAGAACATTAGGCTAAGCGAAATAAGCAAGGCATAGACAGACACATCCTGCATGTTCTCACTTAAATGTGGAAACTAAAAATTGAACTCATAGATGTAAAGAGAAAACCAGACTTATGAAGTTTGGCAAGGACCCTTCCCCACCCCACTTCACAGGTGTAGGGGACATTGTTCCTGAAGGAGATCTGGGTTTCCTGTCACCTAGTGGATGACAATATTGGCTGCCCATTAGAATCATGGGGAGGGGAGAGCTTCTGGAAAACCCACGTGTCAGCTCCAACTCTCATCAGTCTCTAAAGAAAATAATAATTTTTTTAAAAAACAAATCTACAGTGTCAGGTCTTTAAAAAAAACAGCAACAACAGTCTGTCAACACCCATGTTCACAGAAGGATTACTCACAATACCCAAAAGATGAAAGCAACTCAAGTGTTCATCAATCAATGGATGAATGGATGTACAAAATGTGGTGATCTCCACACAATGGAATATTATACAGCCTCAAAAAGGAGGGAAGTTCTCACATGTTAAAATACGGATGAGCCTTGAGAACATTAGGCTAAGTGATATAAGTCAGTCACAAAAGAACAAATACTATACGATCCCACTTACTTGAGGTACCTAGAGTAGTCAAATTCATAGAGACAGAGAGTAAAAGGGTGGGTGCTAGACATAGCAGGAGGGGAAATGAGGAATTGTTGTCTAATGGTTACAGAGTTTTGATTTTGCAAGATGAGAAAGTTCTAGAAATGAATGGTGGTGCTGGTTGCATAACAATGTGAATGCACTTTATGTCACTGAACTGTACATTTAAAATGGTTAAGATAATAAACTGTATTATGTATTTTAACACACAACAAAAAAGATGATGATCCTTGTGCAGGCCTGTCCCTTTCTGTTTTTCTGTTTTACCAGCTGCTCCAACAACATCAACGTTTACATGGAAGGATATCTGATCATTCCAAAGAATAAGGATTAGAACCCAGGGATTCAGATAAGAATTTTAATACAAATTATAAAACTCCATTTAGCTTACTTATGGTTATATGTATAAGAAACTGAAAAGAATTATGACAATATCAAAACTATTTAATGGGTTTAAAGAGAAATTTACTCCTTTTTGTGTTAATTAAATTATAATTTAAATGCTTACATAATTTAAACTTGTAAAAATACACAATTATTTGGATAATACAGGGAAAGTGCCCTGACTCGCCATCTGTAGCCAAAACAATATCGAAACACAGCTGAGTCACAGCCTCCTGCAGTCAAACTGGCATCTACTAGAGTTGTGTTTTTCAAGACAACTCGAGGTAGAAGAAGAGCCAGGGACCCACTCAAAAAATTCTTTCGTCTGCATCATTGTAGGTAGCACATGAAAACACCTGGGAAGAATGGAAGGGTGCAGAGAGGTGACCCGTTTGCATAAAATAAACTTCAGCTGACAAAATACAGGTAATCAAACAGGAAAATGCAAATTGCTCATTAACTTCTCAGAGTCAGTGAACCTGGCCATGAAGATTCAACCGACCAAGGAGAATCTATCTGCAGCTCCCCGGGTGGCCTCAAAACCACCATAGTAGTCACCGTCTTCCTCATGGAGGACACAGGAGGGAGAAAGTGGCAGAAACCTTTTGACCTAGACTCCTTCGCGCGTGGGTGGGCACACTAAGGCAGACGGGCCCACGTGGGCCTCCAAGGGGAGGGTGTTCCCAGAGCTGGGGACAACAACACTTTCTAAAAATGTTCAGAAGAACCAGAGACATGACATTCTTGTGTTTGAGTGCAAATTGTGTGTGTATGAGTGTGTAAGGGAGTGTGTGAGTGCGTAGGTGAGAACGTGTGTGAAGGCTTACATGTAAAGAAATGAGCTTACAAATGTGTATGTGGGTGTGGGGGTGTGTATGAGGCAGTGTGAGACTGTGTGTGCATGTGTGGGAGTGTGTGTCAGTCTCTGAGGTGAGCATGCATGTGCAGTGCTGATGAGTGTGTGTGCATGTGAGTGTGCATGAGTGAGAGCATGTATATGCTTGAGCATCTCCGTGTATCGAACACATGTTTATACTTGTCTGTGTTTTTAGATTTGTATGCAAGTGTGTGTGAATGTATGTCTATGAATGTGTGTGAATTTGTGTGTATATCTATGTGAGTGCACATGTTGTATACATATGTGTGTGTGTGTGCATGTCGGTGTGCATCTATGTGCATGTGTGTGCATGTATGAATGTATATATGTTTGAAAATATATGTATGTGTAAATTTGTGTGTATATCTATCTGAGTGTGAATGTGGACGTGTGTGAATTTGTGTGTGTGTGTGTCTATATGTGTGAATGTGTATGCATATCTCCATGTGTCTGTATGTGTGCACGTGTGCATGTGCGACTATGTATATCTCTGTGCTTGCACATGTATATACGTTTACATGAATTTGTGTGTATGTCTGTATGTGAGCATGTGCACATGTGCAGATGTGTATATATCTGTGGTGTATATGAGTGTGTGCCTTGTGCATTTGTGTGCATGTGTGTATATCTGTGTGTGAGCATGGGCATGTGGGTGGATTTGTATATCTACGTGTGTATGGGTGTGTGTGGATGTGTGTCTGTGTGCATGTGTGTATATCTGTGTGTGAGCCTGTCTGTGGGCTGTGTGTGAGCCTGGGCGTGTGGGTGGATTTGTGTATCTACGTGTGTATGGGTGTGTGTGGATGTGTGTCTGTGTGCATGTGTGTATATCTGTGTGTGAGCCTGGGCGTGTGGGTGGATTTGTGTATCTACATGTGTATGGGTGTGTGTGGATGTGTGTCGGTGTGCATGTGTGTATATCTGTGTGAGCCTGGGCGTGTGTGTGTATGTGGTGTGTGTGGATGTGTGTCGGTGTGTCTGTGTGCCTGGGCGTGTGGATGGATTTGTGTATCTACATGTGTATGGGTGTGTGTGGATGTGTGTATATCATGTGTGAGCCTGGGCGTGTGAGTGGATTCTACGTGTGTGGGTGTGTGTGGATGTGTGTCTGTGTGCATATCTGTGTGTGAGCATGGGTGTGTGTGGATTTGGTGTGTGTGGATGTGTGGCTGTGTGTATATCTGTGCGTGAGCATTTCCTTGTGTGTGGATTTGTAGCCGTGCGTGTATGGGTGTGTGTGGATGTGTATCTGTGTGCATGTGTGTGTATCTGTGTGTGAGCATGTGCGTGTGTGTAGGTTTGTATACATCTGTGCGTGTACAGGTGTGTGTGGCTATGTGTGTCGTGTCCATGTGTGTGCATGTGTGCATATCTGTGTGTGAGGCTGATCTGTATGACGATGTGCACATGCGTATCCACACCAGCCTGTCTCTCAGGCTCCCCAGCAGCGAGGAGAATGTGAGTCTGCCGCTGCTTCTGAGACTGTGTGTCTCATTCATCATAGACGCATGTAAGACCCTTTTGTCCCCCTTTCTTTCCAATTTGAAAGCGACTCTTGAAGTGTAACGGGGTTTGTTTAAAGACTGTCCCTCTCCTTAGGTGAGCCCTGTTTGTCCATGTGAACAGCAGGCCGTGGACAAGATGTACAACCCTCGGCTTTAAAATAGCTGTGCACATTTTCCTCCGCCCGCGAGACACAATTCCAGCCCTGTGGCCTCTCAGATTCATTCTCAGGTAAACACCCTGTGACAGGCCGCAAGCTGGAGACCAACCGGCATGGTCACAGCTGTGCCACATCACGGTGCACCCCGACACCAGGCCTGCACAAGAATGTTTGCCATCACCCCAGGCTGTAGGCAGCAAATATTTTCCATAGCTCACCAAAGAGAAAGGTTTCATAGAGAGTTTCTCCTAGATCAGTTATGCTGGAGTCCGCAGGGACCTTGTTCCAGAATTTATGAGCCACGTGTATGAATTCTCTTGAAAACATTAAATGGAATTCTTAGTGCTAGATCTTACTTAATCTGACACTATAAACTTCTTAAAGCTTGTAAAACTCCTACAATCCTAAAAAAGTAGCAGTTCGTTGCAGGGAACGATGAGGCTTTCGGGCTGGCAAACGAAGTTTGAGGGGCATTCAGGCCCCAGCAGCTGTTTATAGACCAGTGACTCATATGCGGCAGAGGGGTGGCCTTTTCCCCGCGTCTCTTGGGCAGTAAAATCTTTGCAGCCAGGCTGTTTCCATGAGGGGTGGAGATCAGGCTGCAGGCTCAGGCTGCCCTGGTGGAGGTTAGGCTCAGGACTGCGGAGGCCCCTGCTCCACCCCTGCACGGTGAGTCATTTGGGTCCCTCTTCGCATGTGGGGTTCAGGGTGGGACTCACCAGAAAACCTCAATGGGAGAAACAAAACACCCTCCTGGACTTCCAGTTCCTGGTTCCAACCCAACTTGTGAAAGAATCTGGGAAGGTAAATGGCAGGAGAAGGGACCTACCCTTCATCCTTGAACTTGGCACAGCCAGAGCCTTGGTACTGGCACCAGCCAGTTCAGCTCTTGGCAGGGGGAGCAGCTTCAGCTCCAGGGAAATGAATTTTCTGTCAGAGCAAAACATATTAAAATGAAGTGAAGTTCCTGAATGTTGAACTGAGCGGTGAAGACTCCAATATACGGTGGCATTTAGAGAATGGGGAGGAGTCGGTCTCACAGAGCAGGAGGTGTAAGCCCAGCTTGGGAGCGCAGGGAGCCGACACAGCCCCTCCCCAGCCCGGTGCCATCCATCTGGAGGAGATCAGAGGGAAGGACTTTGAAATAGAGCTCCTGGGGGTCTAGTTCCTCCTTCTAAAGGAATATGGGCTCCAGGAAGAAAGCCTGAACTCTTCTATCAGGCAAACTTGGGTTCCCTTCCTCCTCGTGCCTGTATGCTTTGGGAATCGCAGTCAGAATCTCTGCATATGAGTCCCCTCCACATACAAGAGGAGGGAGAGGGTTTGAGCGCTTGTTCCATGAATGTCAGGAGGAGCAAAGCAAGGGAGGCCCTGGAGCCCCAGCACCGCAACAGGCACCAAGGGAAAGTCGATGGCATCGGCTCTCCCACTAAATTCCACAAAGCTGGGCATTTGTGCTGTTTCCTCTGCCCTTTTCTCCTGACAAGAGATGCTAAAATAAAGCAGGAGGCAATGCACTCATTCACTCAAACATGATCTTTCACTCCTACTGTGTACTGTGTGCAGCGTGATGCCAAGTGCCGAAAATGAAACAAAAAAGAAGACATTTCCAGACCCCCTGGATAAAAAGAGGAGGACGGCCGTTCTTTCTGTGTGGCAGAGTCCAACATGGCTTGGGGACCGGGAAGTGGGAGCAGTTTCCCCAAACTCTAGAGAGGTGCACCTCACTTGTCTCCTGTTGAGATTCCTAGGCAGGGTTGGGGGCTGCATTTTTCAGAGACAGCTGCATTCTTACCTCTCTTGTTCCACACACTGCCCTTTCAATGCAACGCCACTTCCTCATGAGAGGTGGGGCCTGTATTTCCTCACTGTACACCTGGGCACACCTGTGTAACTATCCTGACGGATGGAACGTGCAGAAGTGATGATGCATGGCTCCTGACGTTAGATCATAAAAGGTGATGTTTCCACCTGGCCGGCTCTCCCTTGAGACCCCCACCTTGGGAGCCCAGAGCCTTCAGGGAAGAAGCCTCCCTACCTTAAGGCTGCCATGCTGAGAGGCCACCTGGAGACAGACACGCCCGGGGAGCCCCCAGTGTTCCAGCTCCTCTCTGTGTGAATCTCCCCAGTGCTGGTCCTAGCCATGTGAGGGAGGAACAGATGACTCCAGACCAGCCTTGCATCTTCCATGTGAGGCCGCGACATTGCAGAGCGGAGACCAGCCAACTCCATTGTGCTCTGTCTAAGGCAACTTACAGGCTCTGTAAGTTTAATAGATGTCATGTTTTAAGCCATTAATTTTGGATGTAGGTGATTGCATGACCAGAGTAAGTGGAGCAGGCAGTGGCATAAGACATTCTCCGAGGGATATATTTGCATGTGGGGCTTAGCAGTGGAGATGGCAAACAGAGGTAGAAGTTTGTTCTTTTGAATTGTTAAAATGGCAATACTGCCCAAAGCATTGTACAGACTCAATGCTATTTCTATCAAACTACCAGTGACGCTCTTCACAGAATTAGAAAAAGCTATATCCTAAAGTCCATATGGAGTCAAAAAAACTGAATAGCTAAAACAATCCTAAGCAAAAAGAACAAAGCTAGAGGCATCACATTATCTGACTTCAAACTATACTACAAGGCCATAATAACCAAAAGAGCTTGACTGTAGTACAAAAACAGACACATCAACCAATGGAACATAATAGAGAGCCCAGAAATAAAGCCATACACCTACAACTATCTGATCTTTGACAAAGGTAACAAAAACAAGCAATGGTGAAGGGATTTCTTATTTAACAGATGGTAGTGGGATAACTGGCTAGCTATATGCAGAAGATTGAAACAGGACCCCTTCCTTACACCATATACAAAAATCAACTCAAGATAGATTAAAGACTTAAATGTAAAACCTAAAACTAAAAAGAAACCCTTGAAGAAAACCAAGGAAATGCCATTCTAGACATAGACCCTAGCAAAGATTTTATGATAAAGATGCCAAAAGCAGTTGCAACAAAAACAAAAAATTAACAAATGAGAACTAATTAAACTAAAGAGTTTCTGCACAGCAAAATAAACTATTAACGACGTAAGTAGACAACACACAGAATGGGAGAAAACATTTGCAAACTATGCATCTGACAAAGGTCTAATATCCAGCATCTGTAAAGAACAAATTAATAAGCAAAAAAACAACACCATTAAAACGTGGGTGAAGGACGTGAACAGACAGGTTTCTTCTTTTTAAAAGAAGACATGCATACAGCCAACAAGCCTATGAAAAAATGCTCAACACCACTAATTATTAGAGAAATGCAAGTCAAAACCACAATGAGACAGCATCTCACATCAGTTAGAATGGCTATTATAAAAATTTTAAAAATAAAAGATGCTGGTGAGGTTGTGGAGAAAAGGGAATGCTTATACACCATTGGTGGGAATGAAAATTAGTTCAGCCACTGTGGGAAGCAGTTTGTTGACTTCTCAAAGAACATAAAACCGAACTATCACTCTACCTAGCCATCTCATTACTGGGTATCCACTCAAAGGAACATAAATCGTTCTACCATAAAGACATATGCATGTGTATGTTCATCACAGCACTATTCCCAATAGAAAAGACATGGAATCAACCTAGAGTCCCATCAGTGCTAGCCTGGATTTAAAAAAAAAAATGTGGCACATATACACCATAGAATAGTATGCAGCCATAAAAAAAGAAGGAGATAGTGTCCTTTGCAGCAACATGGATGGAGCTGGAGGCCGTTATCCTAAATGAACTAATGCAGGAACAGAAAACCAAACACCACATGTACTCTTATAAGGGAGAACTAAACATTGAATAGACATGGACTCAAAGAAGGGAACAATAGACACTGAGGCCTACTTAGGAGTGGGAGAGAAGGGTGAGGATCTAAAAACCATGTATCCAGCCCTGTGCTTATTACCTGAGTAACAAAAAGATATGTACAGCAAACCCCCACAACATACAATTTATATAACAAACCTGCATCTGTACCTCTAAAACTCAAATAAAAGTTAAAAAGAAAAAAGATGTTTCTACTTTTGGGTTAGACATTATTTTACAAAAACAAATTTTATGGACCTCTCATTACCTGGTTGTGATGTTGATCTGGGGAAGAAAAACCATAACCTAACACTATAGTGATCCCAAAGACATGGAACAAAACATTGGGTCCATGGAATATTGATAGCTCTTATCAAAAGGTGGGGGAATATCCACAGGGGAGAGACAGGAAAAGGACATTGTGTGGTCAAACTTGAGAAATACTGAATGTAGCAGAGTTGAGAGTGCGCACCCACATCCCCAAAGCACCTATCTGTCCGTTACATGCTTGTGGCCTCTCATTGCAGAGCCCTAAAACTCACTGCCTGAGGGCTTTGTCTCAGTGTGCTCAAGTCAGGCTGGAGCAGCCTGGGGTGAATGCTGCGGGAACCTCCCTCAGTGGGTGATGGATTGAAGGGTGGGTTACCACTCTGCCTTTCTCACCACTGTGATGTCTCCACCATCTCTCAGAAGTCCCCAGCCGGACTGAGTTCCTCAGCAGTAACCTACTTAACCATATGTGTTCTACTGGCTGCTGGCCCCTGTGTCTCACTTCCCTACTCCCTAGCAGTGCTTCCCAGCATCACCTCCCAAATAACTACTTACAAGTACAACCTTATTTCTGGGTCTGCACTGGGGGAACCCAGACTCAGATACTATGTTGTTAGGTTTTCTGTACAATTCTTCAGAGATAAATAAACTAAAGCTCAATGAGGCTCTCTAAGGTGGATGCTGAGAACACAATGTTTCAGAAAAATATCTGACTGTATCGTTAGTCCACTTTTTGTTGGGATTGTTTGTTTTTTTGTTGCTGTTGTTACTGATATGTTTGAGTTCCTTGTAGATTCTGGATATCACTCTTCTGTCAGATGTATAATGTGAAGATTTTCTCTGACTCTGTGGGTTGTCTGTTTACTTTGCTGACTGTTCCTTTTGCCGTGCAAAAGTTCTTTAGTTTAATTAAGTCCCAACTATTTATCTTTGTTTTTGTTGCATTTGCTTTTGGGTCCTTGGTCATGAAATCCTTGCCTAAGCCAACGTCTAGGAGGGTTTTTCCAAAGTCATCTTCTAAAATTTTTATAGTTTCCCATCTTAGATTTAAGTCCTTAATTCATCTTGAGTTGATTTTTGCATAAGGTGAGAGATGAAGATCCAGTTTCATTCTCTTACATGTGGCTAGCCAATTATCCCAGCACCATTTTTTGAAAAGGGTGCCCTTTCCTCACTTTATGTTTTTGTTTGCTTTGTTGAAGATCAGTCTATTCGCAATTGCAGAATCATGGAACCAACCCAAATGCCCATCAATCAATGAGTGAATAAAGAAAGTGTGGTATATGTATATACGATGGGATACTTCTCAGCCATAAAGAGGAATGAATTAATGACATTTGAAGTGACCTGGGTGAGATTGGAAATTATTATTATAAGTTAAGTAACTCAGGAATAGAAAACCAAACATCATATGTTCTCACTGATATGTGGAAGCTAAGCTATGAGGACACAAAGGCATAAGAATGATACAGTGGACTCTGGGGACTTGGGGAAAAGGATGGGAAGTGGGCAAGGGATAAAAGACTACAAATAAGGTGCAGCGTATACTCCTTGGGTGATGGGTGCACCAAAAT